>NC_090923.1:18124029-18438240 GCF_040938575.1 Ambystoma mexicanum | reverse complement strand
GTAGACTTTGACTTTCCTGACTTGCTGAGTGCTTCTAAAGTATTGTGTTGTGTGCTGTTTCTAATTTCTGCCTTTTCCCTCCCTTTCTCTTAACTTATTGGAGTGCCATCTTTAGTTAAGCGCTCACCTCTGTCTGGAAATAAGTGGTGTTAACTAAGACTTGTCTAATAAGGAATAAAGGGATGTATTAAGGAATAAGGGATAATTCCCATTCTTGTATTCACATGCACTGCGCCCGATTGGCAATCTCTAAGAAATGTTTTAACCAAGCTGTCTGTAACATCGCCGTGGTACCCAAGGGTTTGGGCGATTAATAAATGCAATAAATAAAATAAGTATATATATTAATAGTGACTGTGTTTTTGAACTTGCTTACAATAATAGTGCTAGAGTATTTCTAAGTGTGTCTTTAAATAAATAATTATATATTTGATACCAAAACCTCTGGTCAGTGTTTGCTTGTGCTACTGTATTTTGGTACCTAATGTGTATACTCTATATACTGCCTAACTCTTCTTGAGAGAAGTCTGGCTACTCAGCCACAGCTACCATGTAAATCTGGGTGGTACAGACTGCTACCAGTTGGGTTTACTGTCAACACCTCTAGTCTTAAGTTTTTTGCATTGGTCCCTAAGGGAACTGCACAGGTTTCTGCCTAACATAAAATACAGCAAAGAAGGCTTGATACCCCACCTTTCCAGCTTCTCCCACAGCCTTGATCTGGTTACACTATCAAAGGAGGCATAGAAGTCTACAAAGGCGAGGTACAAAGCATCTCCAGTTTAGGAATGAGCATTTGACATTAAGCTCAGGAGTATCCTAATAGGGTCAATTGTACCACTCCCGTTCCTAAAACCTGTCTGATGAAATCAAAGTAGACCGTCCCTCTTAACCCAATATCAACATTGAAAGGAGAATGGAGGTCAGCAGTTTAGCACTGGAGTCTAACATCGCCAGTAGTCTGAAATTAGCCGGCAGGTTGTGAGGGCCTTTCTTGTGGACAGGGATATTAAACTTCTCCATGTACAAGAGATCCTCCCCTTCTCACAAATGTGGAGGAAAATAGGTTTACCTCTTGCTTTGTTTGCACTGGGAAACCAGCCTGGTTCAGATCACCACCCGACTTCTCATGAGTTGGTGACTGGACATTGCATTTGAATATCCCTTGCTCCTCCTACTAGGACAGAAACTGATGCCCATTGTATAGCGAAGGCTTTAGGTGATAAGATGCGTGATTAACTGCCAAATATGACCGCTAGTGTTTCTTTTATTTCTCAAGCATCAGAGAGAAGGGTTGAAGGAGATTAAAGAAGATAGCCCAACTGGTTATCCCAGTAAACTATTAAGGCAGCCTAGCTTGTACCCAGGGGATCCGGTACTAGCGCAAACCTTCGTGTGCACTTGGAATAAGCCCCGTTTTGAAGGACCATACCTAGTAGAGGAAGTCACACCCACAGCTGTTTACAAGTGTAGGAGAGCCTGGCTACACCTGAATGACATGATGCTCTACAAAGGAGAGACCCCAACCCCTCCGACATGAGTTTACTGCGAAGCAGGAGAAGAAGTTCTGCGCATGCAGACCAGATCGGGTACCAAGGGCAAGGAGAAAGAATCTATGGATTAAAAACAATCTGGAACAAAATGGACATTTCCTAAATCTAATAAGGAATGAATGGAATGGCACTATTTTAGACCATGCATTAACGTAGCGGACTCAAGGAAAAGGGCACGCTGCATCTAGTGTGCTGTCAATCACAACATTGCACACGTTTTTGTATGCTACTTACATATTGCAGTCTTATCCAACTTTAGTAAGACGACATGGGGATATTGTGACATTTCTTGGCAAACCTAAAAAGTGTCATTATTTTCAGAATAATGTTTGCGATTATCCTGCAGTTTTTTTTATATAAAAGTGTGATTTGCAAAAAATAACATGTTCAATTAAAATAAAATGGGAATCTGCCAGTATATAAAATGCCCACTAACAAGGAGACCAGCGACTCCACAAGAGATTGTGTGGCATTTTAATACTATTGTAATACTTCTTATGACTACATTGTGCCTCATGTGTTGTTTGTATTTCCTTATGCTCTTTACATTTCGTGAGATATTATTATATAATTCAAGTGAAACCTGAAAATGAGACATCCCTTTCTATCCCTGACAAAGGCACAAGTGATATTTTTCATTATACTTTTGAAAAAATTGCTCGATCTAAATGAGATGTTGGGGAAGATCATGAAAATATAAATACATCTCTTGATAATTCAACCCATTTAAAGAAGAACATGTGGATCCAGCACATGAAGGAGGTGGGGGAAAGAAGGTCCGATGAAAGCTGCTACGTATGCTCTCTCTCGTCCCTTATGCCATGAACACCGCCAGAACATTAATTGCAAAAGAAATAACTGCACACAATGCAAAGTGCCTCAGCCATCTAGCAGCGTGCACAACAATAGGAGAATTCAAAGGAAAATGGGTAACCCTATGATGGCGATCAAAGAAATGATTCCCATTTGAAGATGCTTATGTAAAAACACAGAAGATGGAAAAAGACACAAGCTGCTTGAAGAGAATGCTCATATATTCATACTTAACTGGAGAACAAATAATGATTGCTGAAATTAAGAGGCGGAGATGTGCAGATATACAGGAAACACAAGGATTACCAAGAAACAAGCAGAGGCCTCAGCTATTGGTAAATGGAAGAGTTGCTACCAGTACAGGATGGGAAGAAGAAATGTTTTCATGCAGTGCACACTTATTGATGAAAGAATCCGTAAGCAGAGGGCAAATAGTAAATGACGGAGGCCTAATGTCATGGGCCAAGTATTCTAAATTACTAACATGGGTTAACAATGAAGCAGGACCAGTGTTCATAACACCTATACAGAATGTGACAATATGCTTCAGGAACATAGGCCTGGTTCTACTTGGAGACAAAGGATGCAAGCAGGTGCTCGAAGTACCAGGAATGAATGGTGGAACTTCTGTGCTAATTAATCGATATTGGGCCTGTGGATCGAGAATTTATATGCAGCTGCCTAAGAATTGGGGAGTAATATGCTCTATTCTGGTCATACATGTTCCAGCATTTGTGATTACCCAAAGTGATCTCAATATTGAAGAGTTTCCAAAAATGGAGGCACACCACAAAAAGAAGAGGTCTCTCGATCTCCATCGATTGAAAAGAGAGAACTATTTCTCAGTAAAATCAATAGCAGCCTATGACGATATGCCAGCAGCACATACATTATTCAGCAAGAGGGCAGTGATATTTACAGCTATATTCAGGCCATGAATACAGAATGCAGTAAATGCCAAGTGATTGCAGATCACTAGGTGGGAGCTGCTACAAATGATCAATATGACAATAAAAGGATGTAATGCGATCAAAGAAGAACTGAGGGCAATTGGGCTTATGACCCTCCATAATAGATATGTCCTGGACTTAATTACAGCAATGGAAGGAGGCATGTGCACCAAGTTCTGGCCATGTTGCTGTAGGTTCCCACCTGCCCATGCTGGAGAAAATGTAATCAGACAGAGGCAATAACTATGCTGACAACCCTTCATATGAAGATGGAGGAGGAAGTCGATGAGACAGAAGATGACTGGTTCTCGTCCCTGTTCTCATGGATTCCAACTTGGCTGGCAAATGCTTCCAAACTACTTGGAACAATACTAGTGTTGGTATTGCTAGGATTGTCTTATAAGGACCATTATAGGACAATGCAAGAAGACCGCAAAGAAAGCTATTGGGACGAAGATAATTGATGTGAAGGGTGATTACACACCACAGAATTCACCACCTGTGAGAATATAAAGAAGAGTTTGCTGGCACACCCAGGGTTGAAGTTCTAGTACCCAAAGGATTGTAAGAACAATATTGGATGTTGGGGATTCTGTCAACCGACTGGAGAATGGTGTCACATGACCTGGAGTGTGGATGAACATATAAAGAATGCAGGCGACCTGGGGGGGTGACAAATGTATGGATCCCAAATATATCAAGGTATGCAGAAAAGATGAAGAAGACTTAAGAAGAGGAGGTGGTTGAGGACTCGACCAGAGTGGATAATTTGGAGGAGAAGACATGTACGTTATCATATTGGAAGAGCCCTATGTGTGACACCAGGTATTGCCCCAATACTGCACCGAGTGTATGAGAGACGTAATGCACTCAGACTACCACATCAAATGTATCCACAAACAGAAATAGTGGTTGATTTGCAAGAACCACTAAGCGTTGAAGAGCTGTAAAGAAATGTTGACAGCTGCAGAGTGATGTCATGAAAGAAAGACATGAGGATGCACCGAAACGATATGCAAATACTTCAAGAATAAAGATTTAACTGAAGTAACAGGAGAAACCTGTAATCGAATATGATTAAATCAGGAGTGTCAAAGAAAAAAGTGATAAAAGACTATAATGGCACCAATTCTGTACAATCTTTTTACAATGCCTTATCCAGGACTGGATGTGTATGAGTGGCTTGGCACGTTATCACGCTAAAACCAAACTCATGGCTATAGGCTCTAGCCCCCAGACTGAAAAAGCATATGCACGTTTCCAAGGATAAAATAAAGACACTGGGGGGCATTTTTGACCAAACTCTAGCCATGAAGGCTCGGGTGGGTAGTCTTGTCTCTTCAGCGGCCCATTACATCAGACTCCTTTGACCTATTCGCCCTTATCTGTCCCAAAAAAGCTGCGCGACAGTGGCCAGAGCAATTCTCTGGAAGATAGCTTAGGGGCAACGCGCTCACCTTGGAAGCAAGACGACTCGCAGCAATATAGTTTTGATCCCCGGGTCCGCACTTAGAAACCTCTGGGTATTAAGCGCGTTAGAAATAACCAATTATATTTATTTTAATTTTATTTATTACACTTGAATATACACCCAAAACCGGAGGTATCACAGCATAGGTTAGGGTGTTGTAGAGCAAGCTTTCTGGTTACAGGACAAAGACATAAGGTGATTAGGACAAGATAGGCTGACATAGTATACATTAATAGTTACAGCAAGGCGGAATCAGGGCCATGAGGTTATGAACAAATCGTATGAAACGGTTAGGCTAAAATTTGTTAAATAGCCAGGTTTTCGGAAGTTTCTTAAAGTGGGTGTAGGATGGCTCATTGCTTATATTTTTGGGAAGTAGATTCCATATTCTGGGGGCTGTTCCAGTGAAGCTGGAATGTCCTGTTCTGCAGTTCTTGTAGTGGGGAATGAGTAAATGTGTGCTTGTGTTAGATCTAAGGGTTCCGGTTGAGGTTTTCAGTCACTCAAATAGGTGGGGGGGCATTTTGGGCAATGCACTTATGTGTGATGGTGAGAGTTTTGTGAAATATTAGCCGGTGTGCCTCTCTTCTGGACTGTGATATGTGGTTCCTTATTTTGATGCCCAGTGCTGCTCTAAGAGCTTTATTTTGCAATAGTTGTAGTTTGCCTAGATTTTTCTTGGTGGCGCCTAGCAGGAGTATGTTGGAATAGTCTAACTTAGACAAGATAAGCTCTCTTGCTAGAGTGACGCAGTTATGTATGGAACGAAATTGACGTCTAAGGGATACGAGTTTGGCTGTATAAGCTGTGGAAGAGGCGAGAGAGTTGATGTTTTTACTCATGGTAAGGCTAGAATCTAGGTAAACCCCTAAGGTTTTGACTTTGTTGGAGATGGGGATGGGAGTGCAGTCAACGATGATAGAAGTGCAGTCTTGCAAAAGGGCTGCGGGGCATATGATAATAATCTCAGTCTTTTCTACATTAAGGCAGAGACTATTAGTTGCCATCCTGTTCTAGATGAGGGAGTAGATGTTGTTAATGAGTATGGCATCCTGTTCTTGATTACCGGCGACTGGTATGAGTATCTGTGTTATCATCCGCAAAGTTGGTATAGATTACTCCCATAGCATCTTATGCTACAAAAAGGAGTTTTGTGTACGCATTGTAGAGAGTAGGTGAGAGGCATGATCCTTGCGGTACACCTATAGGGACTGTTATCGGATCTGCCGCTTCCTCCCTTATGACTACTCTGCAAGTGCGTTCAGATAAGAACGATTTGATCCACGTGGTTGCAGTATGTGAGAATTTAAAGTTTTTAGATAGGGTTAGGCATAGTTTATCATGGTCCACTAAGTCGAACGCAGCGGACAAGTCGAGTAGTAGGAGGATACATAGTTTCCCAGTCTCTAATAGCATCCATCTGGATTTTGAGGTCCAATAGTGCAGTCTCTGTGCTGTGTTTGGGGGGAAAGCTAGATTGTCTATCGCCTAGGAGATGGTTGTTTTCGAAATGTGTTTGTACTTAGGTGTATGCAATTTTGTCGATTATTTTGAGAACGAAGGGGACAGTAGTAATGGGGCTGTAGTTGGTGGGAATCATGGGATCTATGGTGGGTTTTTTCAATAAGGGTGCGACCCAAGCTTCTTTGATGTCAGACGGGACAGAGTTGGTACTGAACGATGCATTCATGAAATTGATTATGAAGGGACCTAGCGTTGGAGTACAAGCCTTAACTAACTTGGCAGGGAAGCTATCACCTTTGCAATATGAAGTTTTGAGGGAGGCGATGGTCTTCAGTACATGGTCTTGGGTAACTGGGGTGAAGTTAAACTGGGTGGTAGCATCTGAAATATGTGGACCTGTGTTTTTCTTTTTGTAATGATTTCATCTTGGAGGGATTTGATTTTAGGGGCTAGGGCATTCTGTATGGTGGTGCACCATGCCTTGCTGTCGATGGCTGGACTAGGGGGGAGGGATGTGTGTTTGCAGTTCTCTAAGAATTGAACAGTTCTTTGCTATTGGAAGTAACATTGGTGATGCCTCAAGGTACTGGCTTTGTGTGTAATAACTGCTAGTTTATATTGTTGTGTTAGTAGCTGGAGCTCTTTTATGGACTCGATTGAGTTTTCTTTTTCTAGTGCGGTGTTCTAAGGCTCTTTTGTTTCTTCTGAGTTCAATGAGTTTGTCATTAAACCATGTATTGCTGCGTTTGGATCGAGGCAGTTTGGACTTGAGTGGGGCTACTTTGTCGATGGAGGTTTTCAAACAGGAGTGGTAGAACTGGGATATACTGTCTGGGTTAGTGTTCAATTTAGGCTGTGCCTCAAGTAGTTAATTGAGGAGAGGGGTCATATTTTCTGGTGTGACCTTTCATGCATTTCTGACTAATATTGGAATAGGAGGAGGTGCGGGTGAATCTTGGGATGTTATGGTTGATACATTAAAGCAAACTAAGGAGTGGTCTGACCCAGAGATTTTTAGGATGTCTTCAAGTTTCAAGGGAAACTATAGCATTGAGAGTTAAAATCCAATCAAGGATTCTGCCTTTAGTGTGGGTGGGAGCATTGACAATTTGGGAGAATCGTATTTCTTATATTGCAATGTGGAAGGCTGTGGCTTTATGTTCTCAGGTATCATTGAAACCCAGGTTAAAGGCCCCGAATAGTATGAATTTGGTCTTAGGGTTAAGGAGAGAGGCTACAAATAGGGGGATGTCTATATCCGGGTGATTAGAAGAACTGGGTGCACTGTAGATTAGAAGGAAATTAAAGGTTGTCTTGGGGTCCGTCGTTGGTTTAGGGTTAGAAGCTCATAACCGTCTATTTTCTCTGTGTTGCAGGATCTAAACTGTAGGGAGGTTTTAGCGATAATGGCTACTCCTCCACCCGTGCCATCTTGGCGGTCAGATCTGAGAATGGTGTAGTCCGGTGGGATGGCTAAAGTCAGTAATGGGCCTGAAGCTGCGTGGAGCCAGGTTTCAGTCATGGCTAGGAAGTCTTGTTGGTGTTCCAGAATAAGGACATGGACATCGATGGCATGTGCCCTGAGGCAGCGGACATTCAATAGAGCTCCTTTCACGAGTGAGGTAGGTGGGGGATTGTATATGCCGGTTGTGGGGGGTAAAACCACGTGTGCTGCGTTAGTAAGTTGGACAAAGGGGTGGTAAAGTTGGAGTTTAGGTTGACTTGAGTTGACCAAGGTGGTTGAATTCAGGGTTGGGGAAAAGCATGTCCTATGTGGGTTAATGGTAGAGGACCGAGGAGTATTAGAAGGTAGGTTACTAGGTTTCCAAGTGCCAGTAGGGCACTGGTGAGTACGAGAGGAGAGTCTGAATCTCCTGGTGGCTCCCAGTGGTGAGCGGGTTGGCAGTGATAAATAGGCTAGAGTTGCTTGTGGTGAGAAGGGATTCTATGTTTGTTGCCACTGTAAGGGGATTTTGGGGGTACCTTAGCTGTTTTGTTGACTGTGGTGATGGGTTTGAAAGGTAGGGGGGTAGGAAGGCTGCTGTATTAGGCAAGCAGGGCATGGGGCAAGGGAGGGGGTGGTGTTTAGGGCAGCGGATGTGGGACAATCCTGAATCTAGGTAGATTTAGGCACCTTTAGTACATACTATATTGGAGGTCGAACTGCTGTACTGTACAACAGCCATGATCATCTGGTACTGCGGGGAGGGGGTAATAAGACAACTCGAGTATAAATAAATGAGATATAATAAACAGCAAAGAAGGTAATGTAACATTGCTGTGTTGGCTTGGTGGGTTGTAGCCATGGGTGAGAGGGACGTTGGTGGGAGTACTAATCTGGCGTGACTCTTGAGGGAGGCATGGTTCTAGAGGGTACAGTGAGGGTCTGGCAATATAGTAGAAATATGAAACAGTACGGGGTGGTACTAGATACAAAGTTCAATATACACAGAGTAAAATGGGCAACAAAACGGGAGATTTGACAATCTGGGTGCGGCTAGATACAAAATTCAAAATAAGCCTACAGGCATGGGACATCAATGTGCATGGAGAGAAGAAATGAAAAAGCTGCAGAATCAACTGATGTAGCATCACTCTAGGGGTACAGGAGGCGTGGGACAGTTATACATAAGAGCGGTGAGCCCAATACATGGGCACACAGCTAAACAGTAATCAGCGCGTTGTGCTGGTCAAACAAACCCAATGCGTATATTTGGTATTTTTGGGATGAGGATTCTAAGCAGAAGTCAGAGGAAAGTAAACTTGGTAGCCGAGAAGACAGGCTCCTAGTTAAGCCTAGCGATGAGGAGTATTTAGATACAATGATAATGCGATTACACTGCGGAGGCCATAATAGCACTCATTAGAACCATTACGGAAGCCAACATTTGCTGGAGACTGAGTAGTGGCTGTAGCTCAAAAAACGAGGCAGTCCTGTGCTAACTTGACACAATACTACTAATCAGTGTAGACATTAGGGGAGTATATGTGCACTGGTTAGCCTCAGATGAGACAATGTATACGAAAAACATAAGCAGCGTTTGGTATTGAACATGCTTACCGCATGATACAGATAGTGAAAGTCTCCTTGGAAACACCTCATCAGGTGTTCGCTATACAAGCGGTTAAAGCGAGAGGAAGAGTCAGTGAGAACTGTGCTCAAGTAGTGCTTACCAGTGAGCAAAGTGATGGAAACACAAATGAGTGGAGGGAGGGCCAAGCAGCGTGGTGTGGCCGGAGGCCGTAGCGATCCGGACAGGTCCAGACAGGTGGGCCTTATACTTGGCGGTCTTCGACGAGGGGGGCCCGACTATCACCTTCCAGCGAATCCAGGCGGCCTATAAGTGGGCCTGAGCCGGCTGCTTAGCAACTATTAGTACACAAAATATGTGGAACCTGCGGCAGCCATTTTTGGTGCTGTGGAATTATATAATATAGTATATTATGTAATTATTTGCACCAAGATTGACTACGGTGGCAGCCTACTGGTGCGGATTGCAAAGAGAAAGATGGCCAGACTGCAATTAGTTCAAAATAGTATGGTCAGAGCCATCAGCGCACTAAACAAATTTGAACATGTCTTTGATACCAGGAGAGGTCTCCACTGGCTTCCCTGTAGAGGCTAGGATCGAGCTTTGCCTACTCACCATCACTTATAATTGTTTGGCAGGACAATATCTCAGATCACATGACTCTAAATTGTTAGAGGTGCCAAGATCTAATTTGACCATGGCCAAAAGAAGTGCCTTCTGGGTGGCAGCATCTGTGAGCTGGAATGCCACGCATGTCGATCTGGTTTGTGTCATTGGAGAGTTAAGAAAAAAATAAAAGCCTGTCCGTTTAGATAAGCTTCCTCCAGTAGACCCGATAGTCATCTTTAGACCTCTTTGTTTGTATTGTCCTTTCCATCTTTGTTTGGGACTCTAGTCCTGTGCGCCCGTATGCCTCCAGGCCATTTTTGGTAGCACTTACATAAATGAATAAAGTAAATGTACATAAGCAGAAACGCAAGGAAGATGAGACATATAGAAGCTTGCCGTAGAAGGAAACATAACGTGACTAAAGCAGTCAAGCTACCTCAGAGACAGACCAGGGCTGCAGAGTCAGGAGTCGCTGGAAAAACAGCTTCATGTGAGGAAGAAAGGAGTCTATTGGCCAGAGATCAAGGATGCCACATCAAGGAATAAGTGCAAGGCACAAAGGGAGTCAAGAGGGTAAGTTGTGTATGTAAGACATATTTCTTTAGATTAAGCATAGAACAAAACATCTGCACGTGCCAAGTATTGGACAATCAAGGGTGCAAAAAGCATATGTAAGATGGAGTGATCAAGTTTCCAGAGGCCAAGAGCAGTAATCGCACCCATCTAAATTGAATCAAATAGCAGTAAATAAAAGGATGAAAATCGTGGCCTCTTCACAAGTGACTCAGAAGGCGAAAACAAGGGCTATTCATTAAGCTCCCAGTGAAGATAACGGTGCACCTACACTCCAAAGTCCCAGAGCAGAGACGAGGCTGCAAGGTCCGATGAGAGATGATAGACTAATTGGGCAAGTGAGTAATAGTCTGACGTTGTTCTCTGCACAGGAGTTTCGTGTTGCTAAGACCCAAAAGTCCAAGGTTGGGAGATAATGCAAACCAATCATAGGGATCTATGTAGCAACCTGCTATAGTGTTGGCAAGGCCAATTGGCTGCTGTTATCTGCTATAATCTGTATTATACGTATTTAGAGGTAGTTTGTGGCGTGCCTACCAGATAAGAGGCATCCGGTAATGTTACTAATACTTATGATATATAGTTACATATGCTCCCTTAACCAATCCCTCCCTTCAATAGGTTTTTAAGTTTTCTATGCAGGTTGCCATCATAGATGACGCACATTGAGGTATAAAACCTTTGTGTAAACGAAACTTAAGTGTGAGTGCGTGGACTACAATTTGATGTTCGCCAGATTGCCCTACTTTGTTGAGCTGATAATAAAGTCCTACTTTGCTATTTCGTTTGAGTCTGTCTGGTTATTTGGGTCTAAGATCATTATTGGTAATTCCATCGAGCACATGAGATGCTTCAAGGTGTTACTGCACATCAATAACACTTTAGAGAGTTGTAGCCTCCGCTTTAGTATTAGCATTGAGTGTATATTTCTGGTTTCATCCCAGAATAGTCATGACAGGACATTTAAGGAAGGACTAGTGAACATGGTAGTAATCCCGTTCACCCAAGAGTTGTTAAACACTGTACCATTAGGCTAGCTGAGGTTACACCGCTACTTTCAGTACAGAAGGTTTTTATATCAAACTTGTATTTCTTCTTTGTTAATGTGTACACCCTATACACTTGCACATTAGCTCTACAACAATTCTGAATGTATCTGCAGATTTGGGCCATAGGGAATTTGTCAGTCCAGCGGGTCAAGAGCAGAGCGTTCATGAAGATCTACGCGAGTCCCATTTGGAAACAAAACTTTGAGCGGGATTCAAAATTGCCCGAGATACACCAGTTCTTGCTAATATTTTGGATATTGGGGTCATGATCACTGTATGTATGTATTTTATTTTTGTATAGCGCCGGTAGCCCGAAGGCATCAGGGCGCTTAAACTTACAACACAACAGCTACATAAAAGACAATAAATAGCGGTTACTGCGGCCGTATGAGTGCCCCTGAGCACTACCATCCCCCAGTTCCTCATCTAAAGAGGTGTGTCTTCAGCTGCTTCCTGAAAACAAGATGATTTGCTTCGGACCTGAGAGTTTCAGGAGCTCTATTCCACAATTTAGGGGCCATCACCAGAAAAGATCTGCCCAACCCGGATTTCAATTTCAACTTAGGTACATTCAGGAGGCACTTTCCCCCCGAGCGTAGACTTCTACAGGGAATGTAGGGCACTAAGCTCTTTTTCAAGTAGGCCGGGGCTGAGCCATAAAGGCACTTGTGTACCAGGCAAAGAGCTTTGAACTTTATGCGTTCCTCTACTCTAAGCCAATGCAGAGATATCCTATCTGCAGTGACATGATCTTTCTTCTTCAGATTCTTAACTAACCTGACCACATTGTTCTGGATCACCTGGCAGCTGGATAGGTCCTTGGATGAGTCCCCTAACAACAAGGCATTCCCGTAATCCAGCCGTGATAAGATGATGGCTCTGGCTATCGTAGCCATGTTTCCTTCCTTGAGGAACGGCTTGATGGCTTTCATAAGCCTGAGATAATACGCCGTGTTTTTTTTAAGATAGCTGGTCTGGGCATGAGAATCGACCGCTGAGTCGACCACCATACCCAGGGTCTTCATCTTAGGGACCACCTGAATAGTGGTATTCTTAATTTGGAAGGAGTTGTACTCTGCCCCCAAATTGGCCAACTGACGACTGGAGCCAAACAACATCAGTTCGGTTTTTGAATCGTTCAGGCACATCCAATTTGCCTGCATCCAGTCATCTATTATCTTATAAACCCTAGCAATCACTTTGCTGTCCGTGGCGTGATGACTACCTCCCAATTCCAGAATGAGTTGGGTGTCGTCTGCATAATTCGTAAACGACACTCCTGCTTTCACCAGTAAGCTGCACAGTGTGCGCATATAAATGTTAAACAGCATCGGTGACAGGCTGGCCCCTTGGGGGACTCCAAATAGGATGTCACAGGCATCAGAGAAACTGCTACCCCAATGGACTCTCGCTTGGCGGTTGGATAGGAATGACAGAAGCCAGTCAATGGCTCCTGCGGAACATCCCACGTTCTCTCTAAGTGCCTTGATGAGAAGATGGTTATCCACCAGATCAAAGGCGGCACTTAGGTCTAGGAGCTTCAACATCCCTAATGTATTCTTATCTAGCAGCTCCGCATCTGATTCTGCAGGTCCAGCATGGCTGTCTCAGTACTAATGGATGCTCTGAAGCCTGATTGTTGCTGCTGCTGCAGAATCTCCTGGTTCTCTACAAAGTGCTGAAGTTGCTGTGTTGCTACCTTGTCTAATAGTTTAAGAACAAAATACGAGTTGGTTATAGGGCGAAGGTTTAAAGGGTCTTTAGGATGGAAAATCATACAGGGGAGGAAGGATAGCTCAGGGGCAACACGTTTGTCTTGAAAGCAAGACAATGCGGCACAACACAGGTTTGAAACCTGATCCTTCACTTAGAAACCACTCGCTGATCTTAAGCGCATTATAAATGAACAATAAAGTAAATGAAATATACATGTTTTGATTAAGGAGAAGTAATGTTCAGAGAAATGTGTTTTGAATTAAATATTGATATGTACTATGTTGTGGAAGGTTCCCTTATCTGGGCATTATTTACTTTATGGTCATGAGGAAGACACACATAGCTAAGATGGCTGCCGTGTGGGTGTTGAAGCATCTTGACCGAGTACTTGACCGAGTACTTGACCGAGTACTTGGGGCTCACAGTAAGGATTCATTTGTTTATTGTTTAGCATTGCAATGCTTTGTCACAGAGTCTTCCTTCTGCTATTTTAGATGCTGCGAGTATGGTGCGCCTAGTTACTATTTTAATATTTGCATCCCAACAGATTTTACAAAACCACTGTCACAGTATGTATGTCCGAATGAACTTTCTATCCAGAGATATTTTCAGAATTTAAAAAATACTTACATTTATTTTTAAAAAGTACATTTTTCTGTTATATTAAAAGTGGGGTGTAACAAATGTTTTTAAAATAGTTTACTGGTAATCATGTATATGTAGATTGCATGATCACTCCCACGGAGGTATCTTGGCGCTATAAACAGATGATAACTAAACGGCACTCATTTTATTCACCTGAGAAGATGAAGGGCTGAGGATTCAAACCTGTGACAATGAAGTCAAACACAGAGTGGGTCTGGGTGTGTTTGACACAGAGCGGGTCTGGGTGTGTTTGACACAGAGCGGGTCTGGGTGTGTTTGACACAGAGCGGGTCTGGGTGTGTTTGACACAGAGCGGGTCTGGGTGTGTTTGACACAGAGCGGGTCTGGGTGTGTTTGACACAGAGCGGGTCTGAGTGTGTTTGACACAGAGCGGGTCTGGGTGTGTTTGACACAGAGCGGGTCTGGGTGTGTTTGACACAGGGCGGGTCTGGGTGTGTTTGACACAGAGCGGGTCTGGGTGTGTTTGACACAGAGCGGGTCTGGGTGTGTTTGACACAGAGCGGGTCTGGGTGTGTTTGACACAGAGCGGGTCTGGGTGTGTTTGACACAGAGCGGGTCTGGGTGTGTTTGACACAGGGCGGGTCTGGGTGTGTTTGACACAGAGCGGGTCTGGGTGTGTTTGACACAGAGCGGGTCTGGGTGTGTTTGACACAGAGCGGGTCTGGGTGTGTTTGACACAGAGCGGGTCTGGGTGTGTTTGACACAGGGTGGGTCTGGGTGTGTTTGACACAGAGCGGGTCTGGGTGTGTTTGACACAGAGTGGGTCTGGGTGTGTTTGACACAGAGCGGGTCTGGGTGTGTTTGACACAGAGTGGGTCTGGGTGTGTTTGACACAGAGTGGGTCTGGGTGTGTTTGACACAGAGTGGCAAAATGATTTTTGCAAGTCCTCTTGCCCTCCCCCGCCCCTTTCTCTGTTGACTACTGTGTTGTGCACATGGACAAACCATTTAAATAAGAGCAAATAAATTCTGGTTCTAAACTCAAACAATATAAAGCATTATTTCAATAAACATTCAAAATCAAGTATTACAACTTTAATGTACATATTTCATAGAAACAGTGTGTTAACAATTCTAGGCAGTCTTATGAACATTACATGTCTAACCGTACATATCTCTATACATATCAGTGCATGGCTGCTATCCCTTAATACATATTATAAAGTGTAATATGTTCATGCCTTTCTTTTGTGAATCAGTAATGTGGTGCGTTACTTCAAGCACTCATCATGGGACTGCGCCCATGACGCACCTTGCCCCCGGGTTACGCTGGGCCACCATTGAGAACCCAATGTCTCGGCAGGACCCATTTACTCATAGTGCATCTATATCACAGTAGATGGGAGCTAGCCCAGCGTTCCCGTCACATTTAGGTTCACCGATGCATTTATCCAGCATTTCATGACTATTGCTCTCAACAAAAGTGTTCTGACTCGGATCGGGGCTGAAAGCCTGAAATGGACATTTTCTAGGGAGAAAAGACTGAAGATTATTTTTCCAAAATAACCTTCGGTCTTTTCTCCCCTGAACCTTTCCAACTTGACCCCGCCCCCACCCCCCTACTTACCTTGCTGCCGACTCACTGTGTCCCTGCAACGCCTGTTCCCTTTCACTTCCCTGGTCAGGAACCGGCGCTGCAGGGTCCTTTCCTTTTTTTTTCCAGGACCGGCTGCGGTGGACACCACCGCAACTCACACTCTCAATATAGTGAGCAAGGGTGCAGGGGACACCCCTGCAACCGCATGGGGAACTTGGTTGAACTTTTCAGCCGGTCGGTATTTTCGAACAGCCGAAATTCATCCGAATCTCTCATTCGGTCATTTTGGATGATGCCTTCTGACTCCACCTATATTTTCAGGACTAAGCCTGGTCTTCTTGCACCTCTCGTTTCTTAGGATTCTCCATGGACTGTCCCACATGGCATAACTTGGCACATACATTAATAAAGGTGCTGCATTGCGCTGTGCTCTTTATATCCTCGTCAGTTGTTCAACACCGTTCCAGTCTATAGCGGCAGATCTCGAGGCAAAGCATATTCCTATAGCCCAAGGCTTCATTCTGCAATTGGGATGAGCAGTGGGATTTTAGATTAAAGGACCCACTTGCTTTGAAAGCCAGTTACAGTTCAATTTGAGACCAATCTCGGATCCACAGCATGCACCTGTGTTCTTGGTTCAGGCTTTGCACAGATAAGGTGCCGTCCAAAGACAGTTAATCTTCACATGGCAGAGTTCTCAAGTTTTCTGCAGCTATGTGTGCAAGCCCATCCAGTTCTGTTTTTGCTTAGAATTATGGAACTTGTAGTTTACCTAAATTTCAAATGGGAAAGTACAAATGACAGATTCCAGAATCTCTAGGCAAAATAACCAAGAACTGGCTGTCTTGACAGAGCTTGGACAGGGCATTTATCACCTGGAAGGTAAGGGAAGTGTGTACCAATCCCACATCACTTTGTTCCCCAAAATCCACATGGGGAAGAAAGTTGCTAACCTGGGGATATAAAAGCATGTGTTACAGAGAGGAAAGGCTTGTCTGCTGTGGACTGATGGCAATGGTAGGGGGCATATAGATGAAGACTGGAGGGCCGACCACCAAGAGCCATCTTACTGGCACCGAAAGGAAATGGTAGTACCCTGCCATCATTAGGTAAGTCATCACTGAAGCCGTTAGCACTCTGGAGCCAGGTAAGTGCAGATAAGAACCGCTTTACTTGTACAGGATAAAGTCGAAAGGCATAGGAGAGCTGTATGGTATCATCCGTTCAGTAAGGGCTCCCATCCTGTGTGTGCTCAACCATCACACCTGGAATAATCAGACCTCCAGGCTCCGCATTCCGTAATGCATTCCTCCCACTCAAGCAATGCACCCTGCCACATACTACAGGAGAAAACTAAGTACCACAGGAGCAAGCAGCATCATAGAAAGTAAACAATCAATGAAGTCCATGGAAGCAGCGGCAGTGGCAAAAGAGGCGAGTTCAAGACGAGGCCCTCAAGTGCCCTTTAAAAGCAGGCGGCTCTGTCAGGCATGGAAAGGGCTACTCATACATGGCTATGCTGCCATTTTGGATTTGCTAGGCCAGCACTTCAATAGAAGAAAGTCACCATGTTGGAGATGGGAATACAAAGACTTCCTCCTGCTACTGTCAACAACGGATTGCCATAGTGATTGCTGCTCACTACATCCAGACACTGTATCAGGGGCTCTCCAACCCAGCATAAAAGTGCCACAGACTGCAAGAAGGCTGTTAGGTTGATGGAAGTGCTTCCTGGAGCATCGGAGTGCTGCAGGCCTCAGACTAAATCCTCGGCTGAACCCTAATCAGGAATGTCTTTGGGATAACATTTACCAGGCGCCTTTCTCATCAGTATAAATATATATGCTTCATCAGGAATGCGCCTTCAACAATAGTATAAGAATTTACTTCACGCTGCTCTAGAAAGAATTGGTCCAAGAGTTGCTTCTTTCTGGAGTTCATATCAAGTAACATTCAGAGGCAACTTTTGAGGATTGTATATGGCCATTACCCCCATGTCGGGGGGCGTATTTGGCCGGTAAAAACTCACAGCCCGAGCCTAGGGCAGTTACCAGCTATGTACGCCCCCGGCAAGGGGGTGATTGCTAGTCACAGCCCAGGGCTCTGTCCAGCAGGAAAAGTGGAGGGAGAGGGCAGGGAAGGGTGCAGGATATTTTGGGGGTGAGGGTTTAACGTGTGGGGCAGCAACAGGGAGTGGCTTGCTGTTGCCTCCCCACACTCAAGATGCCAGCACCCGGGGAAGGGCCTTGGTTGGCTGGAGTTTCCAACCAACTGATTGGCTGGGCACCAAATTCCGGGTGCAAATAGACATTATTGTAAATGAAACTAATTGCTTTCTTAATATTTTCCTTCCACGGGTTTTTGCCCTTTTCACACTCGGCACTAGTGCTTTTTTGGCCCTAGTCCTACTGATGCTGTTTACCCTTAACTTAGAACGTCAGGTTTTATAGTAACTACCTGCTCTGAGATGACTTTGCAATGCCTTATGTGATCAAATAAATGTGAAATATGAAATCAAGGTTTTTGGCACGTTATGTAATGATTTTAGGCTTGCTTTACCCGATTTGGTGCTTATGGACATAGTTAAGTGTTTCCAGTTTTTAACAGGTCAGTCTCACAGCGTTCTTGTGACTTTTTATGTATTTTCTGGTGTCCTAGAAGATGTGGCTTTTGAGTGAAGCTTTTCCCACACACATTACAATGAAATGGCCTTTCACCTGTATGCATTTTCTGATGTCTATGGAGAGCCCCTGTTTGAGTAAATCCTTTTCCACATTCTGTGCAGTGAAAAGGTCTCTCTCCTGTGTGTATTCTTTCATGAGTAATAAGGTTCGACATTTTTGAAGAGCTTTTCCCACACTCAGTGCATGTGTATCTTGCAGGGGCTTTGGTGCTCACAGGCGCATGTGCGGTACGGGCCTTCCTCTGAGGAGAAGTGAAGGGTATGCAATCTTGTGGAAACCTGGTGTCAGTCTTCATCATGCTGTCACACCTGCTGTATGAATATAATCTCTGTGCACAGGGCTCCATCTGCAGTACATCAGAGTGCACTGCATGATTTCCAGGTGTCTCTCCTCTCAGCTCCTGATCACATCCCGATGTCGACTGGCCTGAATATTTATTTTTCTCAGAAACTCTTTGCTCCAGGTGTGCTTTGAGCTTCTTAGCAGTACATTTGCAATGTGCTGATTTTCTGTTGCATTTTACAGGATTACATATGGTTCTCTTCATGTTCACATGTCTGTTACCTGTTGGATAACACAAATATAACCATCATTAGCATTAAACATGTAGAATCATGATTGACAATTATTTTAAGTCACACAATCGTCGGTGCTCCCCACTGCCTGGAGTGGGGAACATTCTGAGGCGCCAATAGACGTGTCATGAGCCATGTTCTAGGGCCAAGCATCTGCTCACATCTATTAGTAGTAGGCAAAAGAATTATGACAACCCGGGCATTACCATCGTGCCAAGGTAGGGTGACATGGGTGCATTCATAACCACGACGTGTTGGACCTGAATATTTCTGAGATTGCATATATATTTAAAGAGCTACAGGCTGGAAGGGTGAGTGCCTGTTAATCCCCTTAAGCTACGCCACAGGAATCTAGTATTCACCAAAGTATGTAAGGAGTCCGAACAAGTGAACGAAGAACTGGTGGGCATTGTTCAGGATTATATTGCCAGGCACCCCATTGGATGGCGCCTGGCAACCTAAAGATGTTTGCCGCTGAAGGATGCGTCTGTAGAATGCACAGACGCAGCTTATGGACAGTTTCACACGTGTCTTCTATTGGAATGTGCAGATGAAAACCTTAAAGCCATTTCTGGGAGGTTTTCCTAAATTCCACTGCTGATGGGTTCAGAGAGCTGAGCAGAGACTGGAATTTAAGGCCAGGAGTGGGTGGATCCACCTGGTTCTGGATGACATGCAATGGCTGTATCAAGTCTCTGGGAAGACCAAGTAGCAGGCTATTACAATTGTCCAGGTGAGGAAAGATGATTACATGCAATCCCTGAGGTTTCTGTGAGGTGTTCAGGAGGGTGTGATGCAATGAGCAAAGGGTGCTCATCCCTGATGTAAAGCAAAGCCACTTCTGGCTGGCTCGCTGATCCAAAGCCAGACTGACGCTACTGCAGTAGATTGGAGAATCACGTTCTACCAAGAGCTGTCATCTTCCCAAGGAAGGAGTGAAACTTAACAGGGATGTTCAGCACTTCCTTAATGTTCCTGCCTGGTCAGAGATGTGTGCGTGCTTGAGAGTGTGAGAACATCCCCTTTTCCCGGGAACTATTACCTAAAGCCATTAGGGCAGGAGCAAAGTAGTTACATTATCTTAACCAGTTCAGGAGGAGGCAGCCATGTACTTAACAAGTGATAGCAGCTCTGATTCGGAAACAGGTTTGAACGTAGAGAAGGAGGCAGTACTCTAGAGGTGCCTCTGATCAGGGCATGCCTGAGATGACATTACTCACAGTAGTCTTGTTTCAGCTTAGATTGACACGCTGTACATAGGAGTAACGGCAGTTAAGGGGCTCAGCAACTCTATCCCAGCCATCTTGTACATCTATCGTGTCTCCCCTATAGTGCTCTCTTCCTCTATAACCTAGCCCACACTGCCAATTGCTTCCCTCTCCCTCCGGTGCACACTGGCAAATGCCATTGGTCCGGTCTCTAGGCACTGAAACTAGATGTAGTCAAGGCAAACTAATCACCTGTTGGACACCCCTTGGTGTGTTCTCCTTCTCCCCGCCATACCTTTCAATCTGCCTTCCCACGTTAGTACTATTCTCACCTTCAGCAGCCTACCTTCCCTTGCCTTGATATCCTACATCCACCAATGGCGCCTTATCCAACCTTCAGTATGCTCATCGCTCACCGCCTCTCCCCTCTCTAACCTCCGGCTGCCTATCGGCAATTCAACTTTTTAACATTTGCCATGCGATGCTCTCTTCCGCAGATGGCTTGGCTACTACGCGCTCCCTCTGTATGCACTGACTCCTACCTGATCAGGCCTAGCAACCCTAATCCTATCTTGCACCCTTCACATTAATATGCAATCCACAACATGATCACGCTTCTGTAGGGATGCTTTGTCTTACATTCATGTCTTGTGACTCTTGGCAGCCTATGCTACATTTGCATTGTATTTATATGCAACTTCTGATTTGACATTTGGCAGCCTGCGCTGCACTCGATTTGTACCTACCTGCAACTTATGAATGTGATTAATACCCTTTGGCAGTAGCCCCCCCTGCACCATGTGGTGTAGCTCTTCCATAACAGTAACTGAAGCACTAACAGTAACATGTATGTAACAGAGGCTCTGATGCCAGATGGTCTGGTGCACTATATAAATGCCAAAATAAAATAGACTAGTGGTAATCGAGTATTGCATCTTTATTTCGAAGATCGAACAGGGACTTCAACCTGGGCGTGTCTGTAACAGTATCACTACTGTTACGTGTAGGGTACCCATGAACCCTCACACGTCGAAGTCCTCCCATTTTTTTGTTCTGCCATGAGGGAGTCTGAAGAGAATGTGTGAGTGAGTATAGAAGAAAAGAAGGTGTAAGATGTCTATGCTCCTTCAACTCCAAAAGGGTAGGAAGAGTGGGAACATGTGAATCTAAGCAGATACAAGCACCAGAAATATGATTAGAGTGAGTGATGTATGTCTTCTGATGCTTATGAATCGGCTTAGAATCACATGCTGTGCATAGCAGTACCAGGAGATGCTGGTGGGATGTGTGAAGAAACCCCGCCTGACGCACCTGAGAATCAGTCTTAGAAAGTATATCTAAGCAGTAATGCTGTGTAAGGGCGTGAACAGACCTTCAGGTAGCTGCTTTGTAAATAGAATCTAGAGGAACATTTATAATGAAAGCTAAAGTAGCTCCTGTGCCTCAAGTAGAATGTTCTCTAGGTGAAAACAGTGAGGCTCTCTTTGACAGAGTAACACATTTGGAAACATTTAGTGATCCGTGTAGAGATTGCCAACTAGAGACAGGATCCCCTTCTCTACCAGCGGAAACAGAGACAAAGAATTGATCTGTCTTCCGGAGTGGTTTTATCTCATTAAGGTAATGCATCACTGCTCTCCTAAAATCTAGTGTATGGAGGCTTCTTTCAGCTGAGTTAGTGGGATTCTGAAAGAAATGTGGACGTTCAATGGACTAGTTTACATGCACCTTGGAAATAAATTTAGGTGCAAAGTGTGTGTGTTCCTTATGGTAACAAATGGGTCTTAGACTGAGAGCCTGCAGTTCACGTACACTCGTAATGGAAGAAATAGCTACCACAAAAGCAGTCTTGTAGGTGAAAGCCTTAAGACTAGCTTTGTGCATTGGCTCAAAAGGAGGGCCCATACGTTTAGTAAGGACAACATTCAAGACCCATCCGGAAGTTGGATTAGAAACAGGAGTGGGTGAAGTCTTTTCACCCTTTCATGAATGCCTCGATTTGCGGGACTTTCCACTGGGAAATCTTGCTTTGAGATGTGGTGCAAGCAGAGAGGGCGGCAAGGTGGGCGTTCAGTAAGTTAAAAACTAGTCTTGAGTTAGATAAATGACTGTGTGTGTGGGTGAAGTCAATTGGGTTGATGTTACGAGAACCTCTCTGAATGACAAATGTTTTCATTTACTGGACTAACGGTGCCTGGTATTTGGTTTTCATTCCTCTCGAAGAATGTCCATGCACCTTTGAGGCAGTTGGAGATGCCCAAACCCTCAACCGACCAGCGTGGCTCCTGAAGTTATAGAGTTTGAGGGAGAAAGTGCAGTACTCTCCCCTGATCTTGGGATAGCATGTTGTAGAGGCAAGGCAGCTTCACCGGAGGGCAAAGTGAAATTCTCAGCAGATGTGAGAACCACGGCTGGCAAACCCACACTGGTGCTATCGGGATTAGTGCAACTTGTTCCTGTTGCACCTTGTGAATTATCCTGTTGAGGAGAGTAGTTGGGGGTGGGGGAGAAGTAGAAGCAAATCTCCCTGACCATCTGATGTAGAGACCATTCCCTTTGGTTATCTTTTGGGGGATACCTGAACGTGTAGTCTGGGAATTGTGAATTCTTCAGTGTTGCAAAGAGGTTGATGTCTGGATGCCCCCATTCTGCAAAGATGTTGTGCAAAATGTGTTAGTGTAAACACTGCTCGTGTCCTATGGGTAGCTAAACGTCTCTGCTGAGCATTTCTGCAAGAAGACTGTGTTCCCCTGGAACGTGTTGTGACAGGAGGAACATGTGTTCGAGTGCCCACTTCCAAATGCTTTGTGACAGTTTAGACAGCCCTGGAGAGTACCTCCCTACTTGTGTAAAACATGGCCGTGGTGTTGTCTGTTAGGACTAGAATAGTCTTACCTCACAGTTGTCTCTGAAAAGCATTGAAGGCGGCTAGTAGCTCTAACGGGTTGATGTGTGTGTTCGCTAAGTGATTGTGACCAGGTGCCGACCGCTGTCTGGTGTAGAAGGGGAGTTGCCCACCCTGACAGGGATGTGCCTGCTGTGAGAGCGGCCTCTACTGCAGCGGTGGTGAATGATTTTCCCTTCAGTAGGTCGTCCTTCTTCCACTATTGCAGTGATAGAATGAGGGCTTTCGAGACAACCACTAGATCTTCCCACTGACGGATTGCCTGACACCATTGGTTTGAGAGCCACTGTTCCATAGGACACATTCACAGATACGCATGTGGGACCAGGAAAATGCAGGATTCCTAATAGCCGCATGGAGAACCCCAGATAGGTCTATAGTCTTTTGGGTGTTCTCCAGACGCGCTTGATGTGTCTCCAGTTATGAGTTAGTCATCTAGATAAGGGTACACAGAACAGACTGTCTGCACAGGTGAGCTGCTGCCACTCCCAGAACCATGGTGAAAACTCTTAGGGCTGAAGCAATGCCAAAGGGGTGTTCTTTGAATTGATAGTGAGCGTTCTCTATCTTGAACCGTAGGTACTCCTGTGCACTGGCAACATTGGCATATCAAAGTATGCATATCCAAGGTGGTCATGACATCCCCGTGCTTCATCAGTGGAATTACCTCCTGCAGAGTTGTCATCCTGAACCTCTGAGGCTTGACATACGTGTTTGCAGGTCTAAGACAGGGTGCATGGTGAGGTCCTTTTTTTTTGTAATACAAGGAAGTATATTTAATAAATACCCTTGCTTACATGATGATCTGGGATGCATTCTATTGCTCCCTTTTGCAGCAGGGCCTCAACTTCTGCCTGAAGGATGAGGAGATGGTGTGGAGACAGTTGTCTGTTTTTCGGCAGGTGTTTATCGAAGTGCTTATAGAAACTCAATGCAATAACCTTCGCCTACAGTCTTGAACACCCACTTGTCTGAAGTGATCCCCTTCCATGCGTGGATAACACATGTTAAACAACTTTCTATCAGAGAGGCATGGGAGGGGACCTGAAACGAAGAATCATTTCACTGGAAGGGGCAGGTTGCCTCCGGCGGCTGCATTCCTACTCCTTCCCTTGCCACGCCGATATCCCCGCTGTTGAGGAGATTAATACATATTGGATGCTCTGTGGCCAGAGTACCAGGGTGAGTAGCTTGTACTGTAGGAACCTTGAGCAGTCTGAGAGAAGGATTGCCTGCGAAAATGGTGGCGGGTATTAAAAACCCCACACTGCATGTTCAGCCTGCTGGAAACCTGGTTGATAGATGTTAGTGTCTCATTCTCTTTCTTTGCCATCTCGAGAGCATCGGCCACTGCCTTTCCAAAGAGACGACTCTCCAATGGGCTTGTTGATGGGTAGGGTTTGCATCTTGGGATTAAACCCCGAGTTCTTCAGCCAGTCATGGTGTTTTAAGAGTCCCTTCTGCTAACACTCTGCTAGCCATTTCCACGGCGTCAAGCGTGTTCTTTAGAATATTTCGCGTGAACTGACGTCCATCCTGCACAAGCACAAGTAGTTGCGATTTAGCTGGTTCAGGAACATTCTGAAGTCTTTCCAGTACCAGATCCCACTTGATATCACTGAAGCTAGTGAGCACAGGGGTGTTATTGGCAATGCGGGCACTGTAGGCCTCCAAGGAAGTAATAGGCATAGGGTTTCTAACAGTCTTTATCGGGAGGAGCCTCAGATGAAGACCAGGGAAGGCCTGCATGCTTTCTAGTTGTGATGACCACCAAGTGGTCTGGAATAGAGTGTCCCAGAATATAAAGTGGATCCGAGGGCCCGGTCCAAACATCTTTTCAATGCACAGATTTACTGCCCGAGTGAGAGAGGGCATAAGCAAAGAGGGGGCAACACGCTTCTTTATGGAGTTGAGAAGGGGAATGGCCTGGCTGACTAGAATGTTTTCTTTAAGGATTTCTTCCATAAAGTCGAAATCAGGCACCACCTTGTGAGTAACCGTTTTTAAGTGGTCCACTGCATTCCTAAGAATGTTATTGAAGAGTAGCTGGCCATCAATAGGGACAGCCTCCCTGAGCAGGGTACAGGCAAACAAGAAAGTATTGTCATGCTTTGCCTCATGAGCAGAGGTAGTGGGACAGGCCCCCTGGTCCGAGTAATTGGATCCATCATCGTGCACTGGGACATAGACATGTCACTTTGATCATACCGATAGTCCTGAAAAATATCAGAGGGATCAGGCAGCTTGAGCCGAGGTAGGGCGGTCCATGGGGGACTGAAGCCTCGGAGACTTGCAGGGCCTAGGGCCCTCCTCGAAGGAATGATATCTTTTGTGAAGAATCTCATAAAATTAAGCTGAAAAACCAATAAACTCATCACACATTTCCCTAGTCCAGGAGCAGGCAGTGGGGTCTCTGGAAGTCAGAAAACTAAAGGCTTAATAGGGCCTTTGGGCCCCTGTATGGACTAGGATAATGGAGAGGAGGCCTGGGTATAGCCTCGAGGCAAACAAGAGGCTATCTGGGGACCAGAACCATGGGAATCCCGGTGGGAAAGGGCCTTAGTGTGCTTCTCCCTTAATTTAGGGGGGAGTTTGGCTTAAAGAAGTGTGTGTCAACGCGTTGGAAACAGGCTGTGAAACTTTAGGGGAGGCACCCTGGGAAGCAGAAGACTTGGTACCATGCCCAACATACAGCGGGCTGAGAACCATCAGGTGCACCAGGCCCTGTCGAAACCTTTTGACGGGCCTGAGCATGCCAGAGGCTTCTACAATGGTATCTCTGAAGGAGGCTGAGGAGTGGTGTGTTTAGCTTTGATGGGTGGGAGAATGTGTGCCCCTGTCGGCAGAGGGTGGTCTCCCCGCCACAGTGCATTCAGCATGCCTAGTGGGGCTAGGGAAGGGTACGTGGGAGTTGGCCGACACCACAACAATGCCCTTGGCCTCTGAACTGGAGCTGTGGCTGGCATTCTGTTATGTTGATTTATACTGTGCACTGCTACCACACAGAGGCAGTCTACAGGCCCTCACATTGCTCTGCAAAAAAAGAGAACGGGTTTGGTTAGTGAGGGTAGAAGGATAAGATAGGTCCAGAACCAGATGTTGGGTTGCAAATGGGTTGATTGTATGCACTGGCTTGTTGTATCCATAAGGGGCGAGGCCCAATGCGTGGAGTGTTTGTCATACGCGAGTGTCTGTTATGTCCGGTGTGTGTTTTATGTGTTAAATTGGCTGGTATTTTAAGGGTATGGTTGTGGGCAATGGTTTGTTATGATGTGTATAGGCGCGTTATAAATGCCATATCATAAGTGTTGTTGTATGTGGGCGTTAGTTATGTAGGGTGTATGTGTGTGGTTTGGCCAGCCTACGCATTTATTTTACAAGGGAGGTGTGTAGGAATGGAGCAGGAGAGGGGCGGTTAGTACATCGGGTATTCTCAGGGTTCTTCTAGGTCACTAATCTTCGCAAATCTATCTAAATGTGATGCATGGCAAACCTTTACAATTATGTCTAAATGTGATGTATGGCAAACCTTTACAATTATGTCTAAATGTGATGTATGGCTAATTTTCACAACTCTAACTAAGTTGCTATCCTTCCCGAAATGTCTATTGCAACACATTTCATAGCCCCAAAATATATAGGGTGCAACACATTTCGTTATCGCAAATTACATATAAAATCTGCATGATGTCGGTCCCATTGTATACAAGTAGGTACAACACATTTCCTTCCACAATTCAGTACATTGGCTAACTATGAAGCATATCACAATGGCCGACTATGGAGGTTAGCACAATTCAGCAGAGGTTAACTATGTTAGCAATGGTTACATAGCAGTAGTAGTGTAGGAATGGCTGGGCTTCTGGAGCTAATGCAGCAAGTAGAAGATACTTGAGATACCGGGCAAGTAGGAATAACGCCTACATTTCAGCAGCTACAGCAGTAAATGGAGATCTGCTGTGAGAAACCTGAGGCATTTCTCCCATGCTATCCCTAGGGATTCCTGACTCAGGTGGCCAGGGGTGGGCCATTGCTGTTGGATCCCAACCCTTGGGGCTGGACAAGCGAGAGAGGATCTCCTGGGAAGGGGGTCCTTGGGGACTGCAGGTGGAGCACTCTTGGGCAAGACGCAGTATCATTTTTTTCTGCATACACCCCTGCCCGACAAACCCTCTGTCTTTAAGAGATATAGTCATCAGAGTCCCGTCCCTTTTTCCCAACGGAAAAGATGACACCATCAGGGGAAAGCAAGACCATACCTAAACCCTTCTGTGAAACCCATTTCTCAGCAACCTTACAGTCAAACCCCCTTTTCTGACAAAAGTCTACCCTATTTTACTTTCCCTTTCAAAGGACACTACAACTCCCATTTTCCCATTCTTCTACTAGAATATCAAAACACTTGGACGAGCAATTAAGGGATTAAGAGTATGAAGATTACAAAAGGAAGACACACGAAGACAGAGAGGACAGACTCTTCCATTCTGACAGCAGGCTGTCCTGTTAACGAGGACAGGCAAGGTCAGGCAGACCCAACAGGAGGCTAGATCTGGGGGAACGCGCTTGCTTTGGAAGCAAGACGACACAGAGCAACACAGGTTCGATCCCTGGGTCCGCACTAGCGTGTTATAAATAACTTTTTAAAATTACAACCCTGACCAAACACCTGCAGACAATTAACATTTTACAGGTGCATAAAAGGAGCCTGCAGGGGGAAGAGCAGGCAGTTGCTCTTGGGAAGCCAGGAGGGAGGCTGCAAGGCTTAGTCTGGCAGAGGATCCCCACCTAAGTACCAAGCACTCAGAGAGCTGTCGACGCTGGACGGTACCTGGAAGCGAGAGCAGAGAGAGCTGGTCAGAGCAGGACATGTCTAGGAAAGTGCCCATTTCCCTGGGGCATTGACAAACAGAGGAGGAAGTGCACTACCTCCCGGGTGAACGACAGAATTGGGGAGGACACATGGGCAAGTGGTGAGACCCTGACCTCAGCCCAAGAAAGCACCAGACCCTGGTTGTCTTCTCTGTGTCACTGGGTGACTAAGAGAGAGAGAGAGAGGAACAAAGAGGAATGCATGTTTCAAAAGCATAACAAAAATGTATGAACTGAGTCCTAGTGTATTACTGGACTGGTAGTTTTTTCAGCTAAGGATTAAAACCCTGAAAATAAGTAGCAGATTGTTCCGGCTATGTTAAGAGTGGCTTTCCGAAAGTATCTGCAAACTAAATAGGTACAAGTGGTCATGTTGAGGTACATGTCAAATCCTTGCACATTCGAAAGTCTTCGACAGGCAAACCAAAGCAAGGAAGAAGGCTTAAGCATGACTGAGGGGAGCCTACAGTGAACTTTTCCGATTGTGTTGTGGACTACCCAGACCAAGAGACACTGGGACAAATGTATATGGGTTGTTTGACCTAAACAACTTGACCTACTTCCGATTTGACAAAACAAATGTTGGTCGAACCTTTTTGACCTACTGCAGAGGGAGGCCCCCCTCAATACTCCCTAAGGAGGGATGAGACCCCCACCTCAACCTATTCTCTTAATCTGCCCCACAACTATTTGTTTATTAATATATACCATTTGACCTACCAAATTTGACCAAAAAGATACGGATAAGTCGAAGTAGGTCAAGTTGCCATAAGGTCAACTATGCCAATACCGAGCCAAATATCATAAGGGAGAGCTGAAGTGAAAGTCGAAGTAGTCCTACAGAAGTTTATGGAAAAGCCTTGCACATTCGAAAGTCTATGACATCAGTGAAAGGTCCGAGCCCGACTCAGGGAGACCTGGAACATGAAATAAGTTAGGGGAAGGAAACCCCTGAAGAATGTGACTAAAGCTTTGGAAAGTGATGCGATTGCCAGTTCCGAACCCGGATGAGGGAGAGCGACGTTGAATCAGGTACTACGTGAACTATTGATGCCTTGAGAGGTCCTAGTCCGACAGAGGGAGACCTATAGTGAATTGTGATATGGTTGGAAGGAGGAGGTCCGAGCCTAATAGAGTGAGACCTACATTAACTGGTGATATCTAAGAGAAGCTGAGGACTTGGGGAAGGGAATCTCCAAGTAATTTGCGATTCCGGGCTCAGATATTTCTTTTGAATGTAATCGACATAGACTTGCCTTTGGGTAAGGGAACCCTGAACGGTCTAAAGACTTATCAGCAAGAACTATTTTGTTTTGGGAACTTTGTGAACACTAACTCAGGTGAGAGAAACCTGGGACACCTTCAGTGAACTGTTGTGGTAATATTTCTTTTTTATTGTAATTTTTTAGTTTATTCAAACTTTTATTACAAACTTTCTTGTTACCGAAAAGAACACAAAAGAACACAACAAAAAAACGCGGACGAGAGAAGAAAAGAAATGTAAAGCGGGCAGAAGAATAATCACGAAGTCCTTCCCATATTGGTGCGTGTTCACATTGTCAATTCGTCATATGGAAGGATCTTTTCTAAAAAGTTAATCACCGCACAGGTTAGATGGACATTTTGACTGGAAAGCGTCCTACACCACCACTCATCAGAGTTGTCAGTGAGCGGAGCGTATTTGCCTAAAAACAGGGATCTCGTATTTACTAGCTTGTCACATTCAGATATTATATGTTTCAAAGATTCATCATTTGCCAGACAGAATCTACATATGACGTCAGTTGTATTTGCATCGTGTCGGGTCCATAATACATCTTTTGTATGGTACATATTTAAGCGTAGTCTCAAAAATTTATTTCAATGATATCTAGATGGAAATTGGCTTAGATATTTTGGTAACTTGTCTAAGCATTTATCGCGGTACCTAGATCCAAAGAAGTCTTCATGTTTGCACGATTTTCTGCGTTCTGTATCCAACTCCACTGATGGAATTTTTTTTTTGGCTAGCTGTGGTAGTTCCATCACGGTTTCCCATTTGATGTCAGCAGCATCAACAATTTGTTTTATTTTGTTGACCCAGCATCTCAGCAGTCCTTCATATGGTCGTTGTGTCAACTCTGTCAGGATTCTGTATGCAGGCATGGGCTCATTCAAATGTAGTTTCCTTACTGTTGATATAGATTTCCATAGCACAGTGGTGTATAAGGAGACAAGACCGAGCTCATATTTTATGGCTTTTATTGAGACGTATGACGGGAGACTAAAAACACGTCTCCAAAACTTTGCTTCAAGTATGTCCCAACAGATGAAGCTCAGGTTCCAACCTGCTTCGGAACCGAAAGTAATTGCTGGAATGACTTTCTGTTTGTAGAATGTCAACACCGGAGTTGTTGTGAATTTCCCATATTCTGCATGTATACGTGCTCCCTGCACTCCAAAGCCGGCCATCCAGTTTTTTGTATCTGACAACCAGCTTGATTCGCTTATTGAATTATTGAAGAGAATTCCTAAATAGCGAATGGAGGGAACATTTCCTATACTCTCACAACCAATAGACCATTTGAAGGCACAATCTTTCTTTGTTAACACCTTGCTAACAGTCAGAATCTTAGTCTTCTTTTCATTTATTGTTAACTCATTGTCGTTACAATATGCTTGGAATCCAATTAACAACCTTTGGAGTCCGATTTGTGTGAAATCCACTAACACAATGTCATCGGCATAGATTACCCAACTCAGATGCTGCCCATTCACCCTTTGGTGGGAAGCATGAGACATTGCCAAGTGCTGATGAGATGTCAGAGATGTATAATTTGAATAGTAAGGCTGCCAGTGGGCAGCCCTGCTTAACACCTCTATTTGTCGGAATTTTGTTTGTTAACTCACCTAGAGCATTCATACGTACACACATAGTGGTGTTGGAGTGTAAGGCTCTCACCGGGTCTGATAGTGATGTTGGACAATTCCACTTAGCCAACTTTCCCCATAATTTGGCTCTGTTTATTGAGTCGAATGCTTGCTTCATGTCAATGAATGCTAAAAATAGTTTTGACTTTTTCTTTAGCGTCTCCAATTTTAACAAGTTTAATATTATGAGATTTACTTTGGTTCCCACACCTTTGGTGAAGCCTGACTGTCGACAGTCCATCAGACCAGCATCGAGGGCCCATTTCGCTATTTTCTGTTGTAGGCAGGTTGCGAAGATTTTTCCAATAGTGTCTAGAAGAGCACTCGGGCGATAATTCGAGGGATCGTCTCGACTGCCCTTCTTAAACACTGGAACGACAATAGCCGTTCGCCATGACTCAGGGACTTCCTTCACTGATGCTATTAGTTTGAACAGATAGACAATGAAGTGAGACCATTTCTCTTTTCTTTCTTTGAGCATGATATCTGTAATGCCGTCAGGCCCTGCGGCTCTGGAGTTCTTTAGATGTTTAATAACTTCTTCGATGTCTATAATGTTCTCTGTCACATCCCAGGGCTCAGTACTAACCTCTGTCTGAATAAATTCGTTTGAAGATGTGGAACTAAATACATTGCAGAAGTGTTCTTCCCATTTCGTTCTCGATATCCCATTTGACTGCATTATGTCTTGATTTAGGGACCCTTGGTTTAAGATTTTCCAAGTTTCTCTGGACTTATGATTTAGGATCAACTTTAACATCTGTTCTCCTCTTTCCTGATCGCGCAAGCAGACGAAGGACTTCAACCAGTTTCTGTATTTCAACTTCCTTTTTTTGATTAATGGGCCTGCATTGTGACCGTGGTGTCTCTTGAGCAGTCTTAGATCTTTTCGCAGCAACTTTTTTTCCGTCTGCACGGAACTGCTAAATGCATGCTTCTGAACTTTAGGCACGCTCACACCTGATTTGTTTATGACACGAAATTCTGATAACATAGGGGCAAAATTTATTTTGCTTTTTGGAGATAGGTTCCCCATCTTAAAGTTCCGTGAAAATTTGACTAGTTGAGCTGTGTTGATCCTTAGTCTGTTACCTCCGTGATTAACTAAAACGGTGGTCTCATAGAATCCCTGTATATTTGTCACATCTCCAGGATAGATGTATTGGATCATCGTCACTACTAGCACACCTAATGATTTCTAGATCAACAATGTCAGCCCACACGTTGTTTGAAATCCATATGTAATCCAGGGTTTTATGCCTCAGTCCACCATGCTTAGTCGACTTTGGTGGTTTATCACTTTTCGTCGTCCCACTTAACATATCAGTCTCGTATTTCCATGGCTCCTTGCCATTGTGTTTTTCTCTCTACATTAGCGTCGGCTGTTTCATTTGTTGCCCAATTTATTGGCTCGATGTTGTCAAACCAGAAACAATTAAGGTCGCCACATATGATTATCTGTAATTCGTGGCATATCACTAGACAGTCATCTATAACTAATGTTATTGATTCCAAGTATTCGCTAGTTGCGATCATGGTATGGTTCCAATATGTGTTGATCAAGAGTAACTTTTTGGAATCTTTGAATATAGATGGCATACATTCCAGCAGAATCCCTTGAACAAACAAGTTAGGCATAAATGTTTTGAATATTTCCCATCCAAATGAGTTGTTGAGCATTATTAAGAGCCCAGAGAAAGGGCGACCTCTGTGATTTTTACCAGCTGGATTTAGCAAAATGGAATATCCATCTCTTGCCGGTGTTTCGCGCAGCCACGTTTCTTGTAGGCACAGCACGAAGTTGTTATCTAAGGAGAAGGGTAGGTCTTGAAAAAGATGGCTAAAGCCACATGTTCCATGAGACCAGTTCACAAGTCACTTTTCCGTTGGGCCTATCTAGTTACATCCTTCTTTGGGTTTCCACTGATGCTCTCACTTTAGCCACACAGACATTTTCCTTCTCTATAGGCTGTATTTTAAATACTTCCCTTAAAACATCTCTTCGCTTTTCGCTCATCGTACGGTGATCTTCAACTGGGGAAGTACACTCGGACCGTTGTTCGTTGACGTCTTTGATCTGATGTGAGACCTCAAATCCGTAAAACAGAAGTTCGTCTTTTGCTGACAAAATGTTTTTTCTACTGCCTGTGAACGTATATGTAGTAGAACCTGGTCTGAACAAGTCTCTGATAGGTATTCTACAATACGGATGTAATCTGAGGTTATTGTGCACAGTGATGGAATAACATGGAATAAGCGCATCACGTTACTTCTATTTAGATTTACTTCATTGCCATCTGGGAATATATTTTCAATCCAAACTCTTTCTAGTCGAATTTTTTGTGACTGGGTTTTTTTCAAAACGCACTTGCTGTTCTTGAGTGGAGTTTTTTGACCTTTGCGCTTTAATTACTCTTGGATTTAGCGCTATGTTTGAATGATTTCTTTTATGAGACTCTGCCTTTGGTTCGGTTGTCAGCTTCCTCGAGGCGGATTTTGGGGCTATGGTACAGTCAGCCTTACCATTATTTGTTTGATTCATTTTGCTTTTGTTCGTTCTGCAACCGCAGGGCGAATGAATATATGGTGCAGTAACAGGAATCATATCTTGCACATTTGTTCCCGGGGCATTCTCGTTTTCATCTCTTGCAGCATCGTTGTCTTCGTCGAATGAATAGGTTGACCAATCTCCGAGGTCAGAAGACTCTTTTACCGACTCCACTGTTTTTGTTTCTGAGTCCAGCCTTATTCGGTTTTTTGGGGTTTTTCTCCTGTTGAGCAGTCGATCGTTCATCCTTCTTCGGCATTCCCTGAAGATTGAGTTTATCTAAGGAGGCTGCTTGAGTCTTATCAGGGAGAGCTCGTTGGAAAAGGCCTAGTTTACTTGGTGTCGACAAATTTCGTATAAACTGTTTAGTTTTAGCAGGATTTTGCTTTCTCTGTCGTTTTTTCACAGCTGGCTTCTGATTGTTAGTAACCTCGAATGTTTTTTTGGAGATCTCTAGAGTCTTTGCATTGCCCAAAAAAATATCAAAGGTATTACAGTGTTTTCCTTTTGTGATATTTTGCACTGGCGTTTTCGGGCTCACAGAAATGGGGCTTTCCTCCACTATCACGATGGGCGGAATCTGGTCCTGAGGTTTTTCTCCCAACTCAACTGAGACTGATGGAGCGGCAGCTGATACTAGAGCTTTTTCAGCTACTGCCTGCGCCGGCTGGGCGGGCCGCTGAGTCATGGAACTCATCGCCTCTCGTGGAGTGCCTGTTTGAACTGTATTTACTCCGGCCCTAAAATGGTGACATCCATGTGCATTAGGGCAGATAGATGGGTCATTCAAACGATTTTTTTCAAGGTGGCGAAACCATTTCATACATTCAAAAATGACCTCCATGAGGTCGTCTGACTTGGTATGCTCTCTCATTGCCATGTCGCTTAATCTGTGTTGCCATTGGAGAGATAAGTTTGCCTCCATTTCGTTTTTCTGCTGTAACAATTCCAAACTGAGTTAAATCAGACAATTTATTGTCCAGGTTTGCCATTATTGCCCCTTGATCGCTTATGGATTCATTCAGAGATTCATACAATTTTACAAATGGCAACAATGCCAAAGACGTTGCAGCTAACAGGTTGTTATGTATTTGAATAGATGCTGCCACTGAAATGTTTGCCTTTAAAGCACTTTCCACGTTATGCTCTTTATGTGGCTGCTCAATGTGTGGCTGATTCGATGAACTGCTGTTCGAGACTGCTGAGTAGTCTCCATTATTTTGTGACATTTCCAATGTCGATTTCATTGCAATGATGGTGCAATGGTACGTTTGAAGAGCTTCTTATCCCCTGAGCGCTCGCATTGGCTCTCATGTTGTTTGTCTGTGGGGTACTTGTTCTTTCTCTGTTTGTCAATCGACGTACCTCTGTAGTGTTTACATTGTTTGAAGATGAACTCAAAACCACATTACCCAGCACTGATTTGGTTGGGAGCGAAAAGCTGTTCACTAATTTGTCTTTTATTTGCAAAAAGTCATCGGTCAGACGTTTAGTCAAACGCGCTTCCCTCTCAACAGCATCAAAGCTTGCTTTTAGTTGCGCAGATGTCTGAATTTGATTGTGTTCCAAGACTCCGGTTTTTGCTTTCAGTGTTTCAGGTACGACAACGTTTGGTGCCTCCCTATTGGATGTAAGGGGATTGGCTCTCTGAGGGCCGACGGCTCCGCGTCCCATAGACATTCGAGTATAAGTTGTGGTAATATATTCTTGGTTAGGAAATGAAGAGCTGAGAGGGGCTGATCTGCATGACTCGAGAGCCTACCCCTCACTAAAACGAAGAGAACAATAATCCTGAAAAGGAGACCCGGACTTGGGTGAGGTAAACGCAGCGGGTCCTTGTAGAATCTAGATAAAGAAGCCATACTTCAAGCCTGACTTTAAATGTGATGCTCCATTTATGCTGTTTAATTACTCATCCCTCTTCACAGTTATTGTGTAAGCTTAGGGCAAGTGATAGGTTTATTAGATTAAATATTATAATTTTGGACTAGACTGACTAGGACTGTTTTATTTTCTTTCTTTATTTCAATGGTCAAGATTACTCCCATTCTAGCAAGGGCAAGTTAACTCCTTGAAATCTGTTCAATAAACACCCTTGAACTTGCTCTTTGTGTAGCGTTCTTACTTTTGATACCATGAGTACCTCACACAGCCTAAAATTGAGACACAGCAGTGATGGGAAAATACTTACTAGCTGGCTAACATTGGTGTGCTATGTTATGTAAGGTAATACGTGGGAAGAGGCTTGGCAGGGCTTGGGGAACAGATGAGCGAGTGCCAAAACTGGCAAAATTAAACAAAAAACAAAAAAAAGCAGATAAAAGTGCTAGGTGGAAGGTGCTGGAAGTGGGCAGTGGTCTGAAGGAAGGCATTCACCGGGATTACTGTTGGAGGAATCCTATATGAGAAAACTAAAACTAAAATTCTGTGCCAATAATTACAAGAAAGAAATTATCCAAACGAAAAAGAAGTCTTTAATGACAGAATCTCAAAGCATGCTCCAACACCAAGGAATTGTTTGTCATTCTGTGGGAATTAGAATCGCCTATACCTACGCTGGATAACGTGCCCAAAGACAAGCAATGGTGCCGCAGCATTCAAAATGCCCTCGCAAATAAAATAAAAAAACTGCAACCTAAAAAAAAAAAGCCTCTCTCCCCTTTGCCCAAATACCAACCAATACCACTCCCAAAAATGACAAGCCTGACCTGGCTCCATTCAAAGTCTCCATTCAGGAAACTGAAAAAATCATTGCATCTCTAAAACCGTCGAACTGTAAAGGAGACAATTGTCCAGCCCAAATAATTAAAGATGCGGCGAGAGACTTAGCCCCATTCATCTCTAAACTCATTAATGCCTCCTCCTCATCCAATACTGTCCCAAGTAGCTTAAAAGAATCCTGGGTTCTACCCCTTCTCAAAAAACAAACTTTAGACCTCTCTATCCCAACAAACTACAGGCCTATCACAACGGTCCCATTCCTCCTCAAAATAATAGTGTGGCCTATCTGCAAATCCAGAATTACCTTGAAACCAACCAACTTCTAGGCTCCCGCCAATCGGTTTTCAGACCCCAGCATGGTACAGAGACTGCATTAATAGACCTTAAAGCACAAATCGACGAGCTTAACGATAAATAAACACCGCTATGCTGCTTCTCCTTGATCTGTTGGCATTGTTGGACTTGGTTGACCATGCAGTGTTATGCAAACATCTAGCATCGGCTGCCCACTTCTCAAGCGAAGCCATAGCTTGGGTCCAGTCCTTTCTAGACAATAGAAATACGCAAGTCTTTTCCACCTCAGCATCAGCAGACCCAATGCAAACAATATGCAGCATCCCACAAGGCTCCTGTGTCTCCTCAACCATGTATAATATCTTTACTAAGCCTTTATTTGACAAAGTGGATAGACTGGGTGTCACCTATACAAATTACGCGGATGACACCCAGATCCTCATTCCCCTTTCGGGCAATTTCACCCCAGATACAGCCTTAGTAAACGAAATATACATCCTCATCCTTGGCTCAGCCAACAACCTAAAAAAACTAGACACTAACTATACCGCCTTCAACATTGATGGCAATGTAATTACAGTCACCAAAGAAGTGAAGACACTTGCCTTCTATCTGGACTCCACGCCAACTCTAAAAAAAAACAGGTAAACTCCCTGGCCTTCTCCACTGCTTACACTGGCAAACTCATTAGAGCATGTAGACCCTTCCTCTCACTAGCAAGTTGCATTATCTTAGCTAATGCGCTCATTTTATCAAAATTGGACTACTGTAATGTGTTGTACCTAGGAGCTAATAAATATATCATCAACAAACTACAAACACTGCAAAATAATGCGCTCAGGACGGCCTTGAACCTCCCTACCAGACAGCATATATCCAATGTTAGGAGAAACCACCATTGGTTGAAAATTAGTGATAGGATCCTCCTTAAAACTGTCATTAACCTTCAAATGTCTTAATAACGCAGCCCCTCCATACCTGAAGGAAAGAATAATAAAAACATCTGCACTGCCTTCTAGAACAACCAATTCCTACTGCCTTCAAATACCTAGATTCAGACTTAAAAAACAGGTGGCAACAGCTGCCCAGTAAAAGCAGCCCAGCAGTGGAGCTCAGAAGAGATCAGCCTTATTACAGTTTCAGACGCAACACCCTCATCTGGTTACGCCTTAACGACCATTGAGACTAATGATCGCAGCTGTATGTATACGTGTATGCTTCCTACCTGTACCTGTGTCTACATTTGTAACTAAGCTTTTAGCACTCTTTTTGTACCTTTCTATATCTGTAACTAAGTATTCTTGTTATGCTGTGCGCCTAGTTATCTAAGGGTTTGGTGTGACCTACAAATCAACAAACAACAACGCTGGCAAGGAATGGGACTCGGCCTGCATGGCATAGGCCCGCCACCGCTTTGTGAGTCTTGCTTTAAGCATCTTAAGCTTAAAGAGTCGACAGGCCTTGCAACGCCACAAGTTGCGGTCACGAGATAAGCATTTATCACGCTCCTTATTAGTGTCCCTCCATGGAAACCTCACATTGCAGCAAGAGCATAATTTGAATGGAGTCTTCTCCATCATGAAGTGGAAAAAGAGCAGCCAGACATGGGAAAGAAGGGCAGGGGGAAGGAGGAAAAGGCATTCTCTAAAGAGAAATGTCACAAATAAGGGGTCCCCACTCTCCCAAAGCATGAAATAAATAAAAGAGAAGTCAGTCAAATAGTAGCATAACTTTTTAAGTGTCTGTTTGGACAAAAGAGAAAAAGGTGTTTTGGTAAAAATAAAAAGCAGTTTGGGATGTTACACTGAAGTGACTATTACATTGCACAATACGTAAGGCTCATTACCACTGCACTCATGTGTGTTCAGTTTGTACTGTTTGTAGATTAAACTTTTGACCCCATGTAGGATTTTGTAACAAAAAACAAACACAGCCATCATTAGTGAAAATAAAACCTCCATGGCAAGGTGTTTTGAGATGTGGCGGATAGCGATCCAACCCACTACATTATTTGCAGCTGAATAATGTAATGTGCTTAGCAAGAGATAAGGATGCATAGGTTTCAACCACATACTGAACGGATTAAAATACTGAGCCGTACAGAGCACATTTTATTAAAGATGTCTGTGTATTCTAAGCTTGTAGTTCTGTAATAACTGTAATGGAATTGATTATCCCCTACTGAACATTATAATATTGCATGTCAGCAAGGAGTTTTGTGAGGAAATAGAGGAATGAGGCGTAGGGCAGAGCTCCTGTAGAAGGGCACAGAACTCTGATGTGGCTGGCAACAGCCTTTTTACGTACATCGCCAATCACTCGGCTTGGCAAACACTTGCCAGAGGCAGCGCAGCTTCAACGGAGCACCACACCATGGGCAGAATGGAGAGGTGCTGTTACTTTCTCTCCATGCACATCAACAACGAGAAAAAAAGAACTCAAGCAGTGGTCACTCAACAAGACGGCACAAAGGGGGCCTGATGCCTCGGCCGAAATCACACATGTCGATGACGAGCACTGCATGTATGCATGAGTCATACGCTACACTTGCATTACATGAGGGTAGGCTTTTCACATGCTTTGTAATAGCGCCTCGATCCCCAGAGGTAGCTCTACTTTAATGGGAGATGCCCGAGATCCAGGATCAGCTTTTATGTCCTGCTCATCAATTCTTTGTTTTGATGCATTCAATTATATGCCAGAGACAACATGATTATTACTGAGCATTTACTTCTAAACGTTTGCTTGAATTACTGAAGGAGCCGCTCTGGCTCGGTCCATAGGGAGAACAAACTAGACCACTGCACGTGATGGGTCGCTCTAACAACCTTTTCACGGCTCAAGAAAAGGCCTCAGAACCCCCCATTCTAGACCCTGATGGTGCAGTAGTTTTCCTATTTTGACAAGGAGAGGACTTGAAAGACACTATAGTGATGTCTACCATTTCTTTGGACCTCTTGGGGTGGACGGTATGAGCATCTGACCCACTACTATGTGAATCCAAGTGTATCCAGCAACGCTGGGTCATGGAAAATGTAATCTCTTAACCCTGGGGAGAGAGTTGCGTCGCTGTCGTTTGATGAACAGTGATTCAATTGTAGGTCAAAGTAGGGAGGGCAGCACATCATTCCTAGAACCCATGTTAAGCTACCAAATCTTGGAACGCACAGCATCCACCCAAGGCCATCTTGGCACTAACCCGACAGATAACAGCACACAGAGCCTAAGCATTGAACAAAAAGGCCATCAGAGAGCGGCAAGATGAGGAATGGTTCTCATTGGCCCACAGCGGCAATGGAAGCAAGTTCCATGTCTTCGAAGGCACGCCCACCTACGTGAGAACATTTCACATGTGGAACCTGAATGGTAAAGGATGACTGAGAGCGCAGCACTCTAGAGGGGACACACAGGCACACTTTAGATTCCAAGTGCTCTGCCCCTGATTTATGAAAAAGCCATATGCACAGGGATTTAAATAGGACACGCTTCTCAATAGGAAGCCAGTGCAGCTGCCAGAGGACGTGTGTGTGACATGCGTGTATCAAAAGGAGGATGCAATACAACTCTTGCTGCCATATTCTTTAGCAGCTGACGACGGCGGATTAAGTAGGCTGGCTGAGCAAGATGGCAAGCGGTACAATAATCCGTCCCACTCATGACTATTGAGGAAACTACTGGAGCCTTGAAATGTGATGGAATATAGGGGAAAACGCGATGAAGGGCTCTCATCTAAGAGTGCCCGATTTGGCAGAAGGAGGCCTCTTGATCTTTCATCAGCAGGGATGCTGAGATTTTAATGCCCAGACCCTTCACCGCTGTTGTGGGGAGTGGAAATATCCCAAGTGCTAATGGCCAAAAATCAGGCGTCCAGAAAAAACGCTAGGCAAAGCCCACAACCAGCACCTCTGTCTTTTCACCGTTCAACCTAAGAAAGATGTCAATCATCCAACCTCCCACGGCCTCCAGGCAACCCCTAAGCTGCGATGCAGTGTCTGGCTGAGACAAGGCAAGCAGCACGATAATTTGGGTATAGTCAGCATAGGAGTAGAACTGAAAACCGAGGGAGTGGATGAGCCCAACTAACGGTGGATATAAATGTTAAAAACAGGATAGGAGACAAAGCAGAACCCTGTGGCACTCCGCAGGTCAGAGGTACTGGTTTAGAGCAGAAGGGACATAGAAAAGTAGACTGTGTATACCCAGGCAAAAAGGATGTAAACCAAGCAAGCACCTGGCCGGACAGACCTGCCCGGGACAGCCGAGTGATCAGAGTGGAGTGGTCAACAATATCAAAAGCAGTGCACCAACTCCACCCTGATTCACAAGCTGTCAAGATCGTCCACCACAGAGACAAGTACAGTGTCTGTACCCAAGCCAGGTGGGTACAGACCATGGTGTGGTGCTCCGTTGAAGCTGCGCTGCCTCTGGCAAGTGTTTGCCAAGCCGAGTGATTGGCGATGTACGTAAAAAGGCTGTTGCCAGCCACATCAGAGTTCTGTGCCCTTCTACAGGAGCTCTGCCCTACGCCTCATTCCTCTATTTCCTCACAAAACTCCTTGCTGACATGCAATATTATAATGTTCAGTAGGGGATAATCAATTCCATTACAGTTATTACAGAACTACAAGCTTAGAATACACAGACATCTTTAATAAAATGTGCTCTGTACGGCTCAGTATTTTAATCCGTTCAGTATGTGGTTGAAACCTATGCATCCTTATCTCTTGCTAAGCACATTACATTATTCAGCTGCAAATAATGTAGTGGGTTGGATCGCTATCCGCCACATCTCAAAACACCTTGCCATGGAGGTTTTATTTTCACTAATGATGGCTGTGTTTGTTTTTTGTTACAAAATCCTACATGGGGTCAAAAGTTTAATCTACAAACAGTACAAACTGAACACACATGAGTGCAGTGGTAATGAGCCTTACGTATTGTGCAATGTAATAGTCACTTCAGTGTAACATCCCAAACTGCTTTTTATTTTTACCAAAACACCTTTTTCTCTTTTGTCCAAACAGACACTTAAAAAGTTATGCTACTATTTGACTGACTTCTCTTTTATTTATTTCATGCTTTGGGAGAGTGGGGACCCCTTATTTGTGACATTTCTCTTTAGAGAATGCCTTTTCCTCCTTCCCCCTGCCCTTCGAAAGGAATTAAAGAAATCTGAGGATTCAAACTAGGGCCGAAAACAAGGATTCAAGCAACTTCATAGAGAAAGACAGAAGTGAGGTAGGACGGAAATTAGACAGAACTGAGGGATACAATGAGGGCATTTTAAGAATTGGGAATTATTTGGGCATGCTTCAATAAATCCTGTAGCAAAAGAATCATTAACTTCTTGCATAACCGGAGGGTCAATGTCAAAAATAGTATCTTTTTAAGAATGGCTAAAGGGATTGGATCAAGAGAGGACAGATTTTAACTTATTCGTGGCTAACAGCATGTCCTGGGTGGAAAAAAGGGAAAAGTGGACCAGTCTGCATAAAACTGCTAATCCTGCAAACATAGTGCCTAACATATATCTGTTATTCACAACTATATAGCATCTCCAATTGACACGTACTCTGCTACGGCTATGCTTATCTCCCAAGTACAGTATAGTGCCAGAAGTTGCTTTACCTGTGTCTCGTGTTCATGCTACCTTTGACATATCAGCTTTCCCATACACTAGCAACATAATGTGTATTTATTTCTGAAGCCAGTGCAGTAGAGAACACAATGTTTACTGTGCTCACCCTAGCTCCCACAGGCCTACCCACTCCTTTCCCACGCTACCTCTCCATACCGTACTGCTGCTGTGTAACACCACGCAAGGCACTACCCTTACATTGCTGCCTTCACTAGCCATGCTAAGCTGGTTAACCTTACTCATGTTCCCCTTTTGTATTCTCCATGATATTGTACCCTGCTTTGTGAACAACTATGGAGGATATAAAAACAGACTCTCCAAAGTGGCCTGGACCAGCACCACCCCATCCCTTGTCCCACACCATTCCTGCCCTCACTATCTCCCTTTCCACCCAACACCAACCACCCTCTCACAACTAGCCCAAACGCCACTACTCATGACACTAAAACTCTCACCCTCTCAGACACATCAGAGTACCATCAGAAGCACATCAACATTGGAGACAACTTCTCTCATCCTATCCTAGGCAGAACCAGACGCTTGCGCCCAAGATCACAAACCTTTTACCGCGCCCATGCTGTCGCATCGAACCCTAAATCTCCCAAGCAGACACCACCTACGGTGTCCTGTTGCCCCCACAAGCCCAAACCCGTCTCCAAAGTTGATCTCACTACCCTATGCCCAGAGACCTCCATGGCGACAGACACCACTATGCAGAAACCGATAGCTAACCTTCAAGGCGCCCTCATTAATGCCCGTTCTCTGGGAGCTCACGCCAACGAAATTCACAACCTTATCACAGAACTACAACTAGACCCATTAGTAGTCACTGAATCATGGCTTCACCAAGCCTCAGGCCCCCTCCTTTCAATCGCATTTCCACCAGACTACACCATCCTCAGAACCGACAGACACCACTCACATGGAGGCGAAGTAGCCATTATAGCCAAAACCAAACTCCAACTGCGATCCCGCCCCATTGAAAGCATTGCAGGCTATGAACTTCTTCTAGCCAAACTAGCCATTAACAAAAAAAACGACTATCAACTTCATAGTGATCTATAGAGCACCTAATTCCAACAGCCATCCGGAAATAGACATCCCATTAGTGCTTGCCCCATTCATCAAACCCAACACCAAATGTGTCCTCCTCAGTGATGTACATCTAGGATTTAACGACAGCCTAGAGACTAAAGCAGAAGCCCTACACTCCGCCCTCAAGGATATGAGCTTTATACAGATAGTGAACACCTCCACCCAAATTAAGGGAAGAACATTAGATTGGATCCTCACCCTCAATACCACACTAGCCATTGACTCCATATCTCCACTAGACTGGACGGATCACCATAACATCCAGTTCACCATCATCTCCGATGTACCCCCTCCCATCAAACCCAACTCTACAAATACCTATGAAGCCAGAAATCTTTACAAGCTCACACCAGAATATCTCAACCCCATGCTTAGTAAAACACCATACACCCTGTCGACTGCCAGCGACAACCCTTGTCTTTTAGCAGACACGTACCAAAATTGTGTCACCTCTACCATCAATGCTGTAGCTCCACTAACTACCAAAACCAAACGCACTGATAAACAGTCATGTTTTTGGTTTAATGACGACCTAGTTGTACTTAGGAGAAAGAAATGTGCCCTCAAACATGCACACAGAAAACACCCAACCATAGAGACTGAAAATGCATTTCCGTTGGCAAACAAAAACTATAAAACAGCCATCCTCAGCTTCAAAGCGAACGCTTATAACGCCCGGATCAGTAATGCTGCCTCTGATTCCAAAGAGCTCTTTTCAATCCTGAGAGAATTGGAAAACCCCACCCCGGCTACCAATTCCACCAACTCCAGTAAAGAATGGTGCACCACCATTCAAGATGCCCTGGCCGCCAAAATTAACCTCTTACAAACTAAAATTACAACCAAAAAGCAACTACTAGCTACCAAACCCTCCAATGACAACCACATCTTGAATCCCATTGTGAATACTAGCCCTCTATTCTCGTTCACCCCAGTCTCCCAAGACCTAGTCCTGGACACCATCTCCAAACTCAAAGCCTCAAACTGCAAAGGAGACTCCGCTCCAGCTCAAATAGTCAAATCATGTGCCCACACACTCACACCTATCATAACTAATTTTGTAAATGCCTCATTGAACACCAATCTGGTCCCAGCTAGCATTAAAGAAGCCTTGGTCCCTCCCCTACTAAACAAACCTTCTCTAGATCCCACATTACCCACCAATTACTGGCCAATAACAACAGGCCCGTTCTTACTTAAAATCCTGGATAAAATAGCATACAATCAAGTCGTCCAAGCACATCTGGAACACAATCAGCTCCTTGGGACTAGACAATCCGGCTTCAGGCCTAACCACAGCACTGAAACAGCCTTACTGGACCTCAAAATCCAGATGGACACCATTAGGGACTCAGGTCAACTCTGCATCCTCCTTCTGTTAGACGTATCTGCAGCGTTCAACCTTCTTGACCATAACAAACTCTGCTCCACCCTAGCTAAAGACTTCAATTTCTCCACCAACGCCACCATGTGGATTAAACCTTTCCTAGATTAACAAACTTCTAGAGTCTCTATAGGCAAAGAAGCTGCAGACCCCATCCTAGTCCCCATTGGAGTACCCCAAGGCTCCTGCCTATCACCTACCCTCTACAACGCATACACAAAGCTTCTCTTCTCAACCCTAGATGATATGGGTGTCATCTACACAAATTTTGCAGACGACACCCAGATCCTTATTCCACTCACAGGGAACTACACCCAAGATACACTGACTATTAATAAAAATGTACGCCATTATACAAAACTGGATGGCACTTAATAGTCTATGCTCAACGATGAGAAGACAGATTCTCATTGTGGGGTCTAAGACTAAAATAGGTGCCTTACATCCGGACTATGCGTCTATTAATACTGACGGCTCCATGATACCTGTTCGGAGGCAAGTAAAAACCCTACGAGTTTACTTGGTTGCAAATCTCTCCATGACCAAACACATCAGCAGCCTCGTCATCCACCGCATGCACTGCCAAACCAATTGCCCGTAGCCGACAATTCCTCTCCCCCACTAACTGCATTACCCTGGCCGGAGCCCTGACTCTTTCAAGACTACTGCAATGCATTACTACTAGGCACATCCACCACCAATCTAAAACAACTCCAATTGATACAAAATAAAGCCTTACGGGCCACCCTAGGAATTAGGAAATCAGACCACATTTCCAAGACAAGAAGAGATCACCACTGGTTGCCTGTCAAAGCTAGAGTTATATTCAAAACTCTATGCATCACCTTTAAATGTCACCAGAAAAAAGCCCTCACCTACCTTAACAAAGTACTAGCAAAAGAAGAAGCCACCAGATCTCTAAGATCTAACAACCTCCTACTTCTTGCCACACCGCATTAAAGAAACTCCAGAGCTGGTGGTAGTAGCTTCCAATACCTAGCTCCCAAACACCGCAACTCCCTCCCACGTAGCATTAAAAAAGAACAATCCTTCATGGGCTTCAAAAAGTCCCTCAAAACTTGGTTATTTAACCAATATGAATAATGCTGCCACCTTAGTACTTGTAAATATCATGTACCTTTGTTTTATTATCTGGCTTATGTAAATACGTTTATGATTGTTGAGTGTAACTTTGCTGCAATTACTCACTGAATAATATTTTAACAAGTTGGCTGTAACCTCGCCGTGATACCCGAGGGTTTGGGCGTGTAACAAATGTAATAAATAAATTAAATTAATAAAATGGTGTCAGACAAAGGGGAATTATATCTACCTGTCTGAGGGCCGGAACCAGCAATTGTATCCCAGATAGTTATAATCTTTTCCACAAAGAATTCAGACAGAGAATCACAAAGATTTTGGGACGGGATAGCTCCAGAGTGAGCCATAGCAGGGGAGAACAATGAGCATACTAAATTAAATGGTGCTTTAGGCTGGCTGATTGCACCTTGAATTCTCTCACTAAAGAAATAATGCTTAGACGAAAAAACTGGTGTGTTAGTATGTGTGTTCACAGTGACTAGCGGCTTGTAGAGTGTTGGGTCACAGAGACTAGTGGGTTACAGACAGTGACTAGTGGGCTGTAGAGAGTATGATCACAGCTACTAGTGGGTTGCAAGGTGCATGTGACAGCGAATAGTGAGTTGGAGAGTGTACCGTCACAGAGACTAGTGGGTTGCAGGATGTACAGCCACAGCCAATGGTGGCTATGCACGATTTGATTGCTCTTCGAATTGTTGGCAAATGCAGTTACCTTTTGGGCCTCATGGTTACAGATTTCTGTATTCAGCAACAGTCGCAACTCTAAAACCAGGTGTCTGTGCAACACAGAACATTATGAAATAAAACCATATCACAATGATGATCATACAACCAAATGAAATATCAGACCTTTTTCAAATACACAGACAGAATTTAGTACAACAGCTTTAATAAAGATATTTCACAAGAACAGAATGGTAATTCTAGACAGTGTTATGAACATTAAATGTTTAAACCTTGATAATCTAACAGAACATATCTTTACACACATTGCCTCCTGTTAATGGTGGAAAATGGTGGAATGCATGTGTTACTAAACATAATGACCCAACAATACATTTAGTGCCCTGAATAAATTCAGAAATGAAATTTAAGGGGCTTGTCTACTTCTAGTATTACTCTGACAATGAGTGATTGAAGAGCGGTGGTAACTCTACCTCGAAATGCTTATCAGAGTTTAACATTTTCATTGCTTTTCTTGCAAATCAATTTATGGTTATTGTTTGCAAATAATTCTGTGCCGGGTCACTTCAAGCTCTCTTCTTGGCACAGCGCCCCCATGACGAAGCTTGCCCAAGGTTTAAGTGGTGCAACCATTGTGTAGAAAATGCCTCAGCAGGTCATATTTACTCTCAGCAGGCGAAAGCTAGTCTAGCGCTTGCTTCACATTTAGGTTTTTAATGAATATGTCGATGCATCATGTGATGCTGAACCATCTGCAGAATAGAGTAGAATAAAGCTCTATACTAAAACGCGCTCTTCTTCAACCCACATGGTCTTCATGCACCCATCGTTTAATGTGTTTTCCCGTGGGAATGCCCCACATAACATAACTTTGTACATTGTTAAGGAGTGCAGTGTTCTGTGGCCTTGATTTGATTTGGGATTTATAAAGAGCATATCCTTCCGGAACCAAGCAGAAACCTGCATCAAGTGCATTCCAACGACAGGGGCCCCCGATGGAAAAAACAGCGATAGCCCAGAGAAACGCAATAAGAAGGAGGAAGAACCAATAGATTTGTGCCAGACGAGCGCAGAGCTCGTGAAGGCTGATAGGGCTTTGTTTTGTAGGCCAAGTACCTAGGTACCGTTCCTTGAATACACTGGTTTATAAGACACTATAGTCTAAATACAATTCTTTTCATAACAGGCAACTTCCTAAGGTACATGGAGATGGGGACCTTTTTGGCAGATTGTGCACCAGTCTGACTTCGGCTCTCTCGTGCCCTCACAAGAAGAGTGGCGCAATAGTCACTGGTAAAAAACAGATTTGACAACCTCTGAAACATGGGCATTCTAGCCAAAAAATGCCTGCCATATGCAGCCAAGATGTTTTACCATACACGAGAAGGATGTGGGCGCATCAAAAATGGCAGAATTCAAAGAGTAGAAGCATGGTAATTCTTAAGATGATGTTTTGGGCCAAATACGATAATCTCGGTTTTATACAGTAAGGTGGAGCTTACTTTCAATCATCAAACGTTTAATAGGATTGGCACAGGCTAAAATAGGTTCTGTTGCTTACAGTGCGGTTTTTAATCTGATGTACATTTTCGTATCGTCCGCATAAGATTGATAGTTCAGTTTCAATATAGAAGAAATATCCATCAATGGCCTGAGATATACGTTTAAAAATGTCGGAGACAGTGACAACCCCTGTGGTACTCCGCATAAAACAGGTAGGTCATCGGAATAGAACCCTTCAAGTTTAACTACTTCTGTCCAGTTTCTTAAAAAGGAGGAGAACCACTTCAGCATACCTTCCGAGACCTGGGCAACCTTGGAGAGTCTAGTCAACAGAAGACCAAAATCAACCTTGTTCACGGCCACTGACACAGGAATACCATCTCTGCATTTGGATTCTCATCAGTTGTGTGGACTAGTTCTAGTCCATATTGACTAATCTCAAGACAGAGCATATTCCTGATGTCCAAGACTTTATTAATCACTTGGATGTGCAATCCCAAATAGAATGGGATTTTAGAACAAAAGATCCACTTGATTTTAGGGCCAGTTACAAGTCGATCTGAGAGCAATCTATGAATGCACAGCACCCACCTCTCTCTGCTCCTGGGTGATGCTTTTAACCAGTAAATTTGATAAGGTGCCGTTCAGGGCATTTACTACCTGGAAGGAAATTGAGGCCATCGCCAAACTCACATCAGTTTGTTATCTGAAATCCCATGGGGCGCAGCCTTGCTAATCTGGGAGCATAACAGTTTACTGACAGTAAAAGCCATGTCTGGCAAGGATGTATGATGATGGTCGAAGGCAGACAGCAGAAGATTGGCGACACAGCACAAGGACGAGAACAAACGAATGACTGCGGAAACATGCAGCATGACAGGCCGCAAACTGGGGGTCTGGAAGAATGGATATCCAGGAAGTAAAAACCAATGGCAAGGTACGATGTTCATTCATCGCCCTTCCCCCATGCCTCCCCTACCTCTGTAGTTTTTTACCAAAAATGTTCTGCCGGAAAACACTCAGCGAGAAATAGAGCAAAATGCTCTAGATGGCTCAAGGCACAGCCCAGAAAAGCTGGTGAGCCCTCTGGTGATGCCCTTTCTAGTGAGGAACTGCCAAGCATGGAAATAGTAAGCTGCCATTTTGGATTGGGGTGCCCATCACTTATGAAGCAGGTAACCCATCTGGGAGTTGGGACTGCAAAACATGGTTCCAACTACAATTGCTGGCAATATGAGATGCCATCTGTTATTGCTGTCTCACCAAGACCCCTGTACGAACAGTTCCCGGCAGAGCATCCAATGCAACAGACAGCAGGGGCTGTGAAGTGGATGGCCGAGCTCCAGGAGTCAGCACAAAGGATCACAGACCTAGTCCGAGACTTCAAACTAGTTAGACATGGCTCCATGACTACATTTCACCGGCACGTGTGTGTAGATAGATGAATACACGTTAAAATCAATGGATATTGTACAATAGTTACGGTCTTGTTGTGTAGTGACCTTCTGTGTGTGTGTGTGTGTCTGGTAAGGGAAGGAGATGTTTTATGTAGTGACTGTCTGTGTCATGCTGTTATGATTTGAGTCTGTTATGTCACATGGAGTGTTACTGTGTGGATGATGGAATGTTTATCTGAGGGTTCCATACTGAGGCAGGCAGTTAGAGCTCCCCTGCCTCGGTAATGGGGCCAGTGCTGATTATACTCCATACTCTTGTATTTACTTTCATGTAACTGTAACTTAAGTACCTTCAATAAACCTAAGATATAACCCAAGTCACTTTACAACATTGGCGACGAGTTGGTTTTTAAAGAAGAATCTGCGTACAAGAAGAAGAAGCTGAAGTCTGAAGGAGCCTGCTGCGGAGGGTGCAGGAGAGAGGAGGACAAAGTGGTGGTCAGCACTGCCCCCACAATACAAGTAAGAGACCCATCACCCAGAGTTAAGGAGTGGAAGAGCAAGGAAGTCCCACTTCATGAGGGATTAGCAAAAGTGAGAGGATCCAAGGGGTTAAAGGATGAAGCAGGGCTTAGGAAGGGAGCTCGGCAAGGGAGCGTGGCCCTGAAAGTAAAGTAGCCCCAGGTGGAGATAAAGCAAGCCCGTTATAGTGGGAAAGACAAGTTGGGAGGTCCCACTGAAGTCCCACAACTGTTGTAGGTGTATCAAAAAGAAGGAAGAAGCAGCTAAGTGTAATGGTCTTGTTAAAAAAAAAAAAAAAAAGAAAAGCGAGGTAAAGGGACATGCAGTGTAATGGACAGTCCCATCGAGCAACTTGGTTGCAAATGGACACTGTCTGTCCTGATGTGCCGTCAAATACCTGAAGTGGGGAAAAAAAGCAATGGGAAGCCCACAGCACTAGAGTGTGAAGTTCCGTTTAATATAGGCGGAGAAAAGTCATAAGCATGACACAGACAGTCACTACATAACACATCTCCTTCCCTTACCAGACACACACACATAAGGTCACTACACAACACATCTCCTTCTGTGTGTGTGTTTGTGTGTGTGTGTGTGTCTGGTAAGGGAAGGAGATGTGTTGTGTAGTGACCTTCTGTGTGTGTGTGTGTGTCTGGTAAGGGAAGGAGATGTGTTATGTAGTGACCTTCTGTGTGTGTGTGTCTGGTAAGAGAAGGAGATGTGTTGTTTAGTGACCTTCTGTGTGTGTGTGTGTGTGTGTCTGGTAAGGGAAGGAGATGTGTTATGTAGTGACCTTTTGTGTGTGTGTGTCTGGTAAGGGAAGGAGATGTGTTGTGTAGTGACCTTCTGTGTGTGTGTGTGTGTGTGTGTGTGTGTGTGTGTGTCTGGTAAGGGAAGGAGATGTGTTATGTAGTGGCTGTCTGTGTCATGCTGGTATGATGTGAGTCTGATGTCACATGGAATGTTACTGTGTGGATGATGGAATGTATCTGAGGGTTCCATACTGAGGCAGGCAGTTAGAGCTCCCCTGCCTGGGTGATGGGGCCAGTGCTGATTATACTCCATACTCCTGTATTTACCTTCATGTAACTGTAACTTAAGTACCTTCAATAAACCTAAGATATAACCCAAGTCAAGCCTGCAAGTCACTTTACAACAGGTCTTCTGATATAATCTTTTGTTTTACTTCGCTCTAGAAATAATAGTGTTATTTTACTTCTTGCTCTGAGCCCGGTGTTGCTCCTTAGTATTTTATTCTGATGCACCTTCACAGGCTCAATGTTGAGGATCCTACAGAGCGATTATCATAGATTAACCAAATGGCCTCCATAAGGCTTTCATTCCACATTATGGTTGTTTCTTACTTCATGTTGTTCTGTCTCTTTGAGGCTAGTCAGTTATTCGAGCTAGTACTTGTACAGCCCTTGCCGTACTTGGCGAGTTTACCAGAACATCATGGCTTAGCTACATCCTAGGTGATAAAATTCCAGTATACTGATCACAGTTCTTGGCACTTCGGCTTGTGTAACCCGGATCTGTTGCTCACAGACAGATTAATGGTTCCAGTTTCCAAAAGGTCCTTCTCACAGCTTCTGTTGTGACTTTTTATGTACTTTCTGGTGTCCAAGCAGATGGTGCTTTTGAGTGAAGCTTTTCCCACACACATTGCAATGAAATGGCCTCTCACCTGCGTGCATTTTTTGATGCCTACGGAGTACCCCTGTTTGAGTGAATCTTTTTCCACATATCGTGCAATGAAATGGTCTCTCCCCCGTGTGTATCCTTTCATGAGTAATAAGGTTTGACATTGCAGAAAAACTTCTGCCACACTCAGCGCATGCATATCTTTGAGGTGCTCTGGTTCGTGTGCGTGGATTTTCAGTACGGTTTTCCGTCTGGGAGGTGTGCTCGCTTTCAGGATAAGGAAACAATAGGCAGGCTTGCTGTGGCTCTGGTTCGGGTGGATACATGTAATTGTTCATCATGCGGTCACAGTTGCTGTATATTTTGGATGTCTGTACATAGGGTGCCATCTGAAGCAAATTAGAGTGTGTTGCGTGACTTGCATTTTTCTCTCCTCTCAGTTCCTGATCACTCCCTGACCATGTCTCGCCTGAATAATTGTTCTCAGAAACACTTTGGACCGTGGGTGCTTTGAGCTTTTTTGCAGTAAATTTGCAACGTGCTGATTTTGTGTCACACTTGAAAGGATTACTGATGGTTCTCTTTATGTTCCCATGCCTTTTACCTGTTTGAAAATAAAGATAAAAACATCATTAGCGTTAAATATTTAAAACCATGATCGACAGGAATGATTTCATATTAGATAACTGCTAGCGTTGGCCATTTAAACTCCCAGTGTAAGTGTCTTCAGCTGCATTCAGGCGCATCCAACCACTGACAGAGCCACCAGAATCACTGCAACGTGGGTATTAAAATAATGCCAAGATGGGGGGATTGGAGCTTCTTCATGCCCAAGACCAGCTTGGACATGAATATTTCTGGAAATTGATGACCGACTAGCTGCGATTATGAATTAGAGGTGTTTCATAATTAAGACATTCATGAATTCAAATTTTTATTTTATTGTGGTTGATGAAAGAATGAAGATATTTAGAACTGGTGTGCAGTGTAAATGGTCATAGTCACTCATATTCATGATACTGAAAGGCCAGCTGCAGCTATTTCATCGTACATACCTGGATACCTGAAGAGCTTGCATCCAAAGTATTTACATGCAGTTTTCACAGAAAGACAGATATGACCAATTCCACATTTATCTTCTTTTGAAATGTGCAGATGAAAAACTTAAACTCATTTTTAGGAGGTCTACATTCCTCCGACGATGGGTGCAGGGAGACCAAGCTTTAGTGTGTGCTCCAAGTTTGTCCAAGCTCTCAATGGTCCATGCGACAGAGCAATACGGTGTCACTCTTAGGAGGGCAAAGGACACAAACAGATGAACCAATTAAAAGACGGTCTAAGCAGTGTACTGAATGGTATAATGTGAACATTGCATAAAAACTCACCCTCAAAGTGGCATTTAGAAATACTTGGCATAGAGATAAAGAGTAACTGCTTCCTAAATGGCCAGGTGAGATTCTATAAACCGTTGGAAGCCTGCAGCGGCAATGTTCGAGGGAGAAAAGACCGAAGTTTTTTTTCCCCCGGAAATTACTTTTGGTCTTCTCTCCCCTGAACATTTCAGCCTTTGCCCTTGCCCCCACCCACACCTTTGCTGTGCCCCTGCAATGCCTGTTCCCTTTCACTTCTGCGATTGGGAACCGGCGCTGCAGGTTTTTAAATTTTTTTTAACTGAACCGTCTGCGGGGGACACCCCCTCAACCCCCACTCACAATATATTGAACAAGGGTGCGGGGGACAACCCTGCAGCCCTTGCCACCAAATGGGGGATTTGGTCAAACTTTTCGGTTGTTCGGAATTTTTGAAACGCTGAAATTCAGCAAATCTCCCATTTGGTCTTTTATTTTTGGATGCATCAATGAGTAACTGTTTTTAGTTTGCGGGTTGGGGAGAGGAGGTTGGGCAAAGTCTTCAAAATGGTATGCAAGGACATGTCAGAAGGCCAGATTCAGAAGCCAGGATGGGGCTGAGAGGATCCACTCGCGGCAAACAACACTTCATAGGTGGCACGGGGAAGGTGCTTGTAGAGTTAATATTTACGAGACGGGGATTGGGTCTAGCTAGGCATTGCTTATGTTCCAGAACTGCAGTATTCTCAATGGTGGTCACCCTTCTTTAGGAAGCCCACAGTAAAGAGGGCACAGCAGAGGAGCAGCCTTGAAAGGGGGCTTGCAACTAGCCACAGAAGTCTCTGGAGAGAGAGAAAAAAAAATCTTCAGGACAGTCGGCACACTCGGGCAAAACAAGCCAAAATGTAGCTTGAAGTCAGCACAAAAGTGTGAGCAGCGTGCAACAGCTTGAGCCCAGACGCAATACAAGAAGCACTCAGATCCAGGAGATTCAAGGTGCCCCAACCAGCAGCTGGAGGGGGTTGGGGAAACCAACATGGCCAGTTGGTTTAAGGCAGGGAAACAAGTGCAGCATTCTTCCCCCGGTGGAAGAGAGAGACAGATTTCCATCTGCTAGGAGAAACATCCCAGATTTCTTGAAATGTTAGGAGCTCAGTAAATGGATTCTGCCAGGACTGTCCGATCTACAAAACAGTTTCACTCTCAGACAGCACTCTGTTTTTCAAACTGGTGTTGGTGGGCTTGTGCTGGCCATTTGCTTCATTGCTGAACACACCAATTTACCAAAATCCACATATAAAACAATCAGTAAACCTGCGGCTGGGCATAAGTAATTCAAAGTGCAATGGGCATCACTTGTGGAAAGTATCAACCTGATTTTGGTTTGCAAAATCTGCTCTAAGGGTCGTAGAAGTCCAAGACTCAGGACTGCCTCGCGAAGATGCTCTCCAGAGGATTTGTAGCTGGTATAATTTATTCCACATTGGCTTCTTTTGCAATAAAAGCAGGCTACCTTTAAAAGTTAACAAGCAGTTTAAAATTACCGAATTGTATGAATTCAGCCATCTAGTGGGTTAGGCAAGTTTGTATGCAGTACCCTTTGGTGCACTACAACAACCCTGACCTCCTGGCAATAGAAACCCAACCTTTGCTCTAAGTCTGCACTACACAGGTTGATAGCGTGTGGAGCAGCCAGGCTTATCTCAAGAGAGGTCAATGTGAGCTGTAGTGGAGTTACACAGAGATTCACAGTGACAAGTATTCAAATAAACTGTTTCTTAATAAAAACAACTATTAATTTATCTATCAGCCAGTTAGAATAAGCCTTCTTCAGAAGGGAGCACTATACAACACCACACAAACATCCTTCAAAAATAAACACTCTTAGTTCCCTAAATCAGCAAATACCCATTTGGGTGACTTCAATAGCTAGGCTGCTGTTGGCATTAATATATCACTGTTGCATTTAGAATATTCTTATGGGTAGTGTTAAAGAGAAGAGAGTTTAGAATAAAACTAGTATTCACACAGTTATTCTCAAGTAGGTCAGTACTTTCAATACAACCCCCCAATGCAAAGTCAGTTAACCCTTTCCTGGAAGGAAGGCAAAACACATCAGCAGAAGAGAGAAGAGTCATTCAGGGAGCCAGGCCAGCCAATGTTGAGTTAGCAAAAGTCAAGGTGAACTGAAGCACTTCTTGCAGGTAAGTAGAAAGTCTTTCACAATGTTTAAAAGTCTTGGTAGAATAGAAGAAAATCAAAGTAGGGCCACAAGCTGGTTAGGCTTGTGCGGTAGAGATGCTGATAGCAACTCTACAGATGCAACCAAGCAAGTCTCCAACGAGGACAAGTGGCTACACAACAAGAGGAAAGTTCTCTTAGACTTTACAGTACCTTTAGGTTGAAGAAAAAGTGCAGCAGATGACTCCTGTTCCTGTGCAACTCTGCAGATCTCACTGTTCCTGGGCCTCAGATGTGGGGACAAGGAGGGCTACTTCTGAGGACTCCTGCACTGCAATGGGATGGTCACCGCTTGCAACTGGCAAACTTCAAACGAGTGGCTATTCAGTGTTTCAGCTCCTTGTGTCTACCTCAAATAGCAACACTGCAGTTCCTGGCTGTCGAGATGGGCTTTCCTTGCTTCTGGGGTCCTGCACTCCATTGAGGGGGCTCAGGCTCGGTCAGCTCCTGCTTCCTGGGAGTCCGGAAGATCTTCCTAGAGCTCTTGGCCAACTTAAAAGCAATGCACACAAACTGATGTTCCTCTCCCTGGCTATCCGGTTCCAGCAGCGACTGCAGTGGATACTCGATCAGTGTTGAGAGGATGTGCAAGTGGCTTACTTTGGAGTTGATTGGTCCCACCAAATCGAGTGGAGAAGTCGTCCTTGCAGGGGCTTCTCTGTCGCTACTAATTTGGAGCTTCAGCACAGCAGCAGGGCTTCACCGGGCAAACCAACAGTCCAGGAGTCACAGCAGGCGTCCTCTTCAAGTTCTTCTTTGGATTCCTTCGTCCAGTGGTCGACTCTGCCTTCCAAGCCAAAAATCCTCGCCTGTTATGCAGCTGGCTCCCATTCATTCCAGCCTAGCTGTCAGTCACCCAGCAGGGTGGCTGTCCTTGCTGGACAGCCAGCCGATCAATCCCCTAAGAGTGCATTCCTGTCTTCTAGGAGACTAAGCACAGGGAATTTCAGGCACCTCCCTCGCTTCCTACCCCCGCCAGACACCCTGGAGCCAGATGCAGGTTTCACTTGTGAAGCCCACCAAAGACCAAACAAACAAAGGCAACAAACCTGGTTTGGCGCACAGAGTAAATCTCAAGAAGGACCTTTTCAGAAAGAAATGGCGAAAAAAGAAGACCGGGGCCATTTTGACAAAAATGGCACCCATGGGAGCTTTACCGTGGCTGCTAACATGGGGAGCACCACATGTAGAGAGAGTGGTGTTGGAGGATGAGGAGCCCAGTAGAACTTGGGAGGGGCAGTCAATGGGGAAGGAGGTCAACAAGTCTAGTGCCCGGTCTAAGATACTAAGGGTATCTTGGAGCCGTTTATGAGGAGAGTGGTTGACTGTGTCAAAGGAAGAGATCAAGGAGAATGAGATCAGCAGGAGGGTTAGAGTCAAGATTTGTGAGCAATTTTTCATGAGTGCTCAGGAGAGCAGTTTGCGTGCCTCTCGATGCTCTGAATCCAGATTGATGATCATGTAAACAACCAACAAGCTCAGTGTGTTGGGTCAGTTGGGGAAGACCAACTTCTCCAGGAGTTTCTCAAGGAAGGGTGTAGTAGAGATAGGACGGTAGTCGACCGGACACGAGGGGTCAGCAGAAGGCTTCACAAGGGAGTGCTTGAGAGAGGAAGGAAAAGAGCCAGAGGCTAAGGAATGGTTGCAGAGGTCAGCAAGAGCTCGTGCGAGGGAGGAGATGTTCTCTTTAATGGTTCTGGAAGAACAGGGACACACCTGTTTGGAGGAGATCTTCATAAAACGGGCTACTCTAGAGACCTCATCCGTTGTAATGGGTGAGAAGGAGGGGAGAGGGGGAAACCAAGCGAGGAAGGGGGACAGGGAGAGCGGTAGAAGAGCTGTAAGAAGATAGAGCTCTCAGAATATCCTGAGTTATAGAGGATAAATGGGCCTGAGAAGGAAGAGGCGAGGTGGAGACTGCAGATGGATTGGCTAGTTCATTGCAGATTTTTAAGAGTTCAGCCATGTTATTAGTGGCTCCAGAGATAAGAGCCTGGATGATGGCTATCTTCATGGAGCGGATGGAGAGACGGCATTGCCTCTGGAGCAGTCGACAGGCCACTTTGTCAGAGGATGAGCCTGAGGACTGCCACTTCCATTCAGCTGCTGTGCACTTGCGTTTCAGAGCGGCTAGATCAGAGTCATACCAACTGTTACGCTTGGAGGCAGGTTTCAGGCGGATTGTCATGAAAGGGGCAAGAATGTCAAGAGTGTTAGTAATAGCAAGATGAAGATTGGCAAGGGCAGAGTCAGTAGGAGAGTCAATAGGGAAGAAAGAGGTGGGGTTGAAGGTGGAGGCAAACAGAGCAACTGACACACTTCATCGGTCGGATGACTGCGAAGGAGGCTGGCAGGGCTGGGGGCGGCTCGGTCATCCTCCCAGCACTGGCCTGCACCGACAGCCACACTTTCTACCACCCCATTCATCACTGGGTCGCACAACAACATCTTATGGTGCCACTCCCATACCACTCTGAAAATATTCCATAATCCGAGATCTCAACAGAGCTCCATCATCCATGAGACATTTTGCAGGAAACCCTTCCACCCGGAATACACATACAAAATGAACCACCACTCTAGAATCAACTTCAAACACCACCTACAGCCCCACCAATTTGAAATAAAGATCTAGTAGCACTAGAACATACTTCCACCTTCCCTAGGCCCCATCCAGTGGGCTACACATTCCCACAGCCAACTGGGCAGCCACAGGGGTCTCAATGGTAGAATCCAGTTCCTCAACCCTTTGACTTCTTACACACTAAACTGCCTCTCACCATCTCCTCTGCATCTGCTTCCATCTTTGGCCTCCAATAATTAGTCATAAAGCAAGGTGTCCTTCATAGCAGCTTCCAGATTCTTTGTGTGTACCCTCGATGTGGTCACCAGCATTCCTCCTTTGCAAAGATACCCATCTTCTTCCCTCAATTCCCCCATCACTTTATAAAACAGTTTTGTTACATTTCTGCCTACAGGCTCCCTCCAATTCTCCTCAAGACTTTTCATTACATCATTCAAGACAATGTCATCATTACTAGCTCTGCCCAATCTTTGTTTGTTTGTTTGTTTATTTGTATGGCGCACCTTACCCAGGGGCAACAGGGCGCAGGCAAAAAGATAATTCGAAGCTTACAATGTTACAGAAATATACAGTTGAAGTAAAATTAAAAATATTCAAGGATTACAGGAATAAGAAATATACAAATCTTCATACATAAAAAATCAATATCTATACAGGAGAGAGATATACAGATGTGTACAGGGGCTGTTAGAGGCGAGGGCAAGGCCGCAAACAAAGAGTATCTATACATACGTACAGAGTGTGCAACTAAATACAGGGGTTATTGGAATTCAGGTGACTGATGAGGTGCCTTCTAAAGTGCAAATATGGTTGATCAGCTCTCAGGTTGTGTGGCAAAGAGTTCCAAAGTGTGGCAGCTTTCACCGGGAAACTGTTGCCACCAATGGTGGAGAGTTTGAATCTGGGAATTATCAGACAGTTGGAATTGATAGTTCTTGTTTGTCTGATGGAAGACTTTCTCTTTACCTTATCCATCAGATAACTAGGGGCGGCATTGTTGAGGGCTTTATGGGTTAGGGAGGCCAACTTTAGTTTGATTTTGTTGTCTGTGGAGAGCCATTTGTGTTGGCGTCTGGTAGTGGAGATATGATCTCTCTTATTAATGCCGAGGGCAGCTCTCAAGGCATTATTTTGTAGGATTTGTAGCCTATGGATAATGGCTTTGTTAGCACCGCTATAAAGGGCATTACAATAATCGAGCCTAGATAGTATGAGTGCTCTTGCCAGGATCATACAGCTGTCATTGGATAGGAATGGTCTGCCTGCTCTTATTAATTTGCAAGTATACGCAGTGGTAGATGCTAGTGAGTTGACCTGTTTAGTGAATGACATAGTGGCATCCAGATAAAAGCCAAGGGTTTTTACTTCCCTGGATACTTTGATAAAATTACCATCTATGTTAAATTCGGCATATTCAAGGCCTAGTTTGTTGATATTAGCGGGGGTACCCAAGATGATGAGCTCTGTCTTGTCATCATTCAGGCATAGACCATGAGATGCCATCCATGCCTGAATGATGAGATATACCTTATTCACCAACTCTCTGTCCTTACTGTGATCCCCTGAAAGTGGGAGGAGACTCTGAGTGTCATCTGCATAGTTAGTGTAGGTGACACCCAGATGGTCCAGATCGTCGAACAGAGGTTTGGTGAAGATGTTGTATAGTGTGGGGGAGACGCATGAGCCCTGCGGGACTCCGCAGGTAATAGGAGAGGGGTCTGCTGCTGCTGAAGGGGAGAAGACTCTCATTGTTCTCTCACTCAGAAAGGATTCAATCCATCTGATAGCTTCTGGGGAGAAATGAGCAGCTGAATCAAGGTGTCTGCAGAGGACCTTGTGGTCGACAAGGTCGAATGCCGCGGAGAGGTCGAGTAGGAGGAGGAGTGTTGTCTTACCCTTGTCCCTCAGATCATTAATTTGGGTTTTCAGATCAATGAGGGCTGTTTCCGTGCCGTGTAATGGGCGGAAACCTGATTGTCTGGAGCCTAGTAATTTGTGTAGTTCTAGGTATTTTTGAATCTGGACATAGGCCACTTTATCCAAGATTTTCAGTAGGAAGGGTACCGTGGTGATGGGTCGGTAGTTGGTGGGGATGAGAGGATCAAGCGTCTGCTTTTTGAGGAGGGGGAGCACCCAGGATTGTTTTAAGTTGGAAGGGATACTGCCTGAAGAAAAAGAGGCGTTTATGAGTTTGGAGATAAAGGGCGACAGGTCTCTTGCTGCGTCCTTGATTATGTGTGCAGGGCAGATGTCGCCTTTACAGTTTGAGGGTTTAAGAGAAAGAATGATTTTCTCAACCTCCAGGGTGGTGGTTTTAGAGAAGGTGAATGAGTTAGTGTGTGTGCTTGGTAAGGCATTAGGCGGAGATGTAGGAGAGTTAGTGAGGTTTAAGGAGTCTTTTTTTAGTTGAATTTTGTTTTGTAGGGTGTTTATTTTATTTGCTAGTGCCTGTTGGATGTCTGTGCACCAAGTCTGGTCCTTGGTGCAGGTGTCGGGTGTAGCAATGGGTGACTCAAGTTCCTTCAGTATGGAGAAGAGCTCCTTCATACTTGAGTTGGAGTTTGCAATGCGGTTGTTATAGGAATTCCGTTTAGCTAAGCAGATTTCAGCTTTGTAAAGACGAGAAATCGTGTCAAGGATGGCTTTCTTTTCACTGGAGGGGCATAGTTTCCAATCAGCTTCACATTTTCGCTTTTTTAGGCGGAGGGCTTTGAGTTCAGGTGTGTACCATTTATTTAAATGGGTTTTAGGCTTGCTGGTGCGAAGTTTAAGTGGGGCAATTTTGTCCATGGTAGTTAACATGATTTTATTATATTCGTGAACTAGTGTGTTGGGATCTAAATTGTCTGGCAATGCGTTTAGCGTTGGAAGAATGGCTGGGATGATTTTTTCTACTGATATATTTTTCTTGTTTCTTGTGAGGCAGGGTGGTGCCAGTGACAGTTGTGATAGGTGGTCTAGAGGTCAGTAGGTTAAATGAGACCAGCGAGTGGTCAGTCCAAGGTAGTGGTGTGGTGGAGGAGATGACCGCTGAGCAGTTGGCATCAGCAACCCAGTCTAGGGTTCTTCCCTTCAGGTGGGTGGGTAGGTTAACTTTTTGTGAGAGTCCGAGTGATGAGATCGTATTGGCTATGGTAGAGGCATGTATGTCTGCTGGGTCGTTAAACCCTAGGTTAAGGTCACCTAATAGCAGTAGTTGTGAGGTGGTTTTCGCATTGTTGGAAATTAGGTTATGCAAATCTTCCTCGAAGGTCCCGAGCGGACCTGGTGGTCTGTAGATCAGGTGGATGGTGAGGGATTGGGAGTTGTTTATAGGGAGTTTGGCAGTGAGGGATTTGCACGATTGCAGAGTTTGGGTTGGGGCTAGTCTGAGAGCTAAACTTTCTTTGGATATGATGGCGATGCCACCGCCCCGGTTGCCCACCCGGTCCTGCCTGGATATGGTATAGCCATCTGGGATGGCCAACATTAGAGACGGGCCTGCTGCATTGTGGAGCCAGGTTTCAGTTAGAGCAATAAAGTCTAGTTTATCTTTAATGATTAGGTCTGCTATATCAAGGGCATGTGCGACCAGTGAGCTAGTATTGAGGAGAGCTTTCTTGCAGATTACACTTGCTTGTCCTCTGCCTCCCATTCTTTCTCCTTGCCCTGATGGTGCTTGGTTCTGCCTCCCCCAGGTAGGAAATCTGCCATGACATTCTCCTTCCCAGGCCCAATGTTCCACAGAGAAAGCATGCCCCTGTAAATAGCTGATACGTTCACTACAGACCCATGTTTATAAATACTTGTGGTCTGTGTCAACCAGAAACCTCCTTGCCCACAACAAACACTCTAAACCTTTTCTCTGCCCACACAGCACTAAATTACTCTTTCTCAATGACAGCATACTTAAACTCTGCACCTCTCAAAGTCCTACATGCAAATGCCTCTACCCGGTCTAAAACGTAGAAGCGCGACACCCAACCCCGATTTGCTGGTGGCTATCATGAACCATTTCTCATGCTCAGTGTAAAATGTTCCAGCGCAGGAGCACTCACTATTGCTTTCTTTATCCATTCAATCTTTTGTTCACACACCTCTGACCAATGAAACTTCAGCCATTTCTTATACAACAAATGCTCTTTCACTGGTCTGTTAAGTGATCCATAAACTTAGCATAATATTCCACCAATCCCAGGAAAGGCATAACTTCTTGTCCACTTTTGGTACTGTCCAGATTTACTATGGCAGAAACCAAATCTTCTTTAGGCTCCATTTCCGCTGCACCTAACTTATGACCCAAATACTTGATGGAAGACAACCTGAACCTCTACTTCCTCAAGGTCAGACCTGCCTCACGAATGATCCTCAATACCCTTTCTAAACTCTGAATATTTTCTTTCTCTGATCTAAGAATAAAATGTCATCCTGAAAACAAACAACTCTATCTATATCCTGGAATAAGTCATCCCATTTTATAGCTGCTCTCTGCCCCAACTTTCAGTGCTATGTGGATCTTCAGGCTACCCTCGGCCTCCTCCTCTACTTCCCTCATCTCCGACTGTCTGTCTGCTATCCAGCAGTGATGTGCCGCCAATGACCTCTGCCTTAATGCCAGTAAGACTGAGATTCTCCTCATCGGCACTCCCGCTCCCTCCATTCCTGTAGCTCTCTGGCCGGCCTCTCTTGGCCAGCTTCCTGCTCTGACCTGCAAGGCAAAAACTCTACACTCTTCTCACATCTCTGATGTCTCTAAGAGGTCACACTACCAGCTGCACCTCCTCAGAGGTATTCTTCCTTTCCTCTCCTTCCCCCAGAAGCTCACTGTCTCCAGAGCTCTGGTTCTCTCCAGGCTGGACTATTGCAACAGCTTCTTTCTAAATCTGCCTGCTTCTGCTCTCCACCCTCTGCAACTTATCCAGAACAGGACTGCTAGACTTGTCCTTGGCCTCAAGCACAGGGATTGCATCTCTCCAGGACTGAAATCTCTGCACTGGCTCCCAGTGGCTGTGAGGATTAAGTTCAAAACCCTCTGCATCGTCCACTAGCCCTTCTGGGGCTTGGGGCCTCAATACCTTCAACTCTCTCTTCCTCAATACCTTCCTTCTCAAGCTCTTCGCTCCTCTGCCTCCACCTCCCTCAGGGTCAGTCGCTTCTCCAAGCAACAAGTTGGTGGTAGATCTTTCTTCGGCTGTGGCCTCCCTGCCTCCCTGAAACTTGAGGAGAATCATCTTCAGTTCCGGAAGCACCTCAAAACCTTTCTCTTTGCATCTGCTTTTTCTCCTCCTCTCCCTTACTGATTTCCTGGCTGACACCAGAACTGCACTGGTTACCTGGCCATCCTCTGATCTCGGGCCAAGGTCCACTCCCCCCCCCCTGTCGCTCTCCTGCACTGCCTCCATGACAACCCCCGCTCTTGGTGACAGTTTTCTGTATCCCTACCGTCCCACTTCTACCACTTGACACCGGACGTATGCACTTACCCTTTCGCTTGCCACCTGCTGGCCGTACTTTTACTTATTGATATTATTGTCTTATCCCATGTACTGCACTGTCCTCACCCCCTCACCCCCCTCCCCGCACATCTCCTCCGTCCCCTGCCCATGCACTCTGCGTGACCTGAATGACACCTGGCCTAGTAGGATCGTTGTCTGTCTTCCCTCTGTTTCCCCTCCCTTGCCTCGTCGCCCCTTGAAACACTTGTGTATAGGCGTTATAAATGCCATGTCATATCATATCATATCCATGACGTGTTGAAAAATGCTGCCACAGATAACAGCCCAAAGGGCATCCTCTTGAAACAGTATGTCCCTTCACTTGAACATTCCTTTTAATCGGAGTTGAGGTTCAATCCGCTGTGTACAGAGGCTAAATCTGACTTAATGAACACCCAAGGGCCCCCCACCAGGCTCACCATTTCCCAGATATTGGGCAATGGAAATCGGTCATCAATATGCACAGATTGAATCCTCTTAGGCCTACACACAACCTGATCTGCCCATTTGCTTTCATCACTGGTTACATTTTTCAATTATTCCTTCCCTCTCCAATCTGCCGACCTCATCTGCTACATCCTGCCGTAGGCATATAGGCACATTCCTCACTTTTACAACACTGGGAACCGCACCCTGCCTCAGTCTAATCCTCTGTTGGCACCCCTTGTGCATATTCTCTATCTTGCTCTTGAATGGTCTCTGTACCACTGACACTAGACTTGGGACACTAGGATCTAAAAAAATTCCCATATCGCTTTGCTCATACAATCACACTCTGGCTTCTGGGGTGGCGCCATTTATATTCATTACGGTTCCCTCTTTCCAGCAAGAAAAGAAAAGTTCATCAATGTCTCGCGATACAGTTCTCAACCACTCTGCAGGTTCTGTATGCTAAATTCCATATGGTGCCCTCTTTCAAGAAAGAAAAGAAAAGTTCATCAATGTCTTGCGATACAGTCCTCAACCGCTCTGCGGGTTCTGTATGCTAAATTCCATACGTTCCCTCGTTCCAGCAAGAAAAGTAAAGTTAATTAATTTCTTGCAATTAGGGGTGTACCCAAGTTCGGTTTTGAGTACATATTCGGCCGAATTCCAGAAGAAAATCAACTATTCTGCATTTGGCGGTACTCGAAGCCGAAGTTGCACCCCTAGTCATAGAACGTGTGCTCTGGCAGTTGGAGCTGGTGACTAGTGGCGGTGAAAGCACATTCTGGTTTTTTTATTCAAGACTGTCTGACTTGCCTGCATAAAGCATGCCACTGTCTGCGACATGCATTGCTTCAGCCAGGACCCTTGAAACTTTGCTTAACCTCTTTGTGGGAGTGAACGGTCCCAGCTCAGGAACTGGTTCGGTGGAAGGGGCTGGAACCACATGCCGTGTAAGGGCAGAACCCCTGCATGAAGAGGCAGCAGCCTGGGCACAACCCTTTAGTCTGGCCCAGTGCTCACTTGGGGGCTATTGTCCAGGTTGCCTTGACAGGAGAGCGCCCGTCCTTGACCCCTGCCTCTTGCCTCTGATCGCCTCAAGACGACTGGGTACTCCACTAACATGCGGATCAAGCTGCCCGTGCTTTGTGTCGTCCTGGAGGGCATCACCATCATCCTCTTTGCAATTTTCGTCCGTAATTTAAACAGCGCTTGCATCCGTATTCTTGCAGTGTTGCAGGCGTTTATTCGAGCAACACAGATCCCTGCAGCAGACACAATAACGCAATGAACAATCTTATGTCACCAAATACATTTTAAGAGCAATGTGCCACCTTCACTTGGGTGTCCAGTCAGTATGTCGAATGCATTTTTTCGAAATGCAAAAATGTAGAAAAAAATTATGTCGAAATTTTTTTTTATTAATGTTAATTTTTTTATTTAATACGTTTTTTGGGGGTTTTGGTAAGTAAAATAAAGTGTAAAAAAAACAAACAAGGGTTTGGGGGGAACCCCCCCCATTATTAAAATAAAAAAAAAAATGAAACATTCAAATTTTTCTTTTTTTCGACTTAATGTTTGACATTTATGCATTCGAAATAATTGAATTCGAAATATTAACTATAAACCCTTCACTTGTATAGCACACGTCCGCCACTAGTTTGGCCTTGTGGCGCTTTAGTCTTGTGCAGGCTAGAGTTTGGGTGCTTGGGTGGAAGAGTGTGGAGATGTGCTTGGCTCCATGTGGGCAAGTCAGTTTGTGGACAAAATAAACTGGGGACCATCTTCTTAAAGGTCCACTTGCAAGTTACCCAAATCTCATGCGTATTGCAACAGCTATTCAGACAGCCTAACTTCAGCGCCACCTTTTAAACTAATAACAAAAGGTTCCAGACCACTTTATAAGGTTACAAAGAAAATATGTTGATACAATGAATTACAAATGCTTTGGCATGATTTTAACAATCAGCAATGGTGGATGAATTAGTTTATTTGTACAATCGGAAGCAGCTGTTATTGATTAAGTGCCCCTGGGTTTGGCACGGATTACAGGTCGACTGCTGGGAAGGAGTCTCTCGTCTACTATCTGGCAGGTGCAGCCTGGCAGGCATCTGTTTCCTTTTATCGCTGGTCCGAAATGGCAGACTGTACGCTTTCCGGTTTCTGTTTCTATTTGCCTTTCCCTTTCTTTTCCTTAATTATGCTCCACCACCCCTATTGTTGTGTAGACTCAGGGCTACGTCTATATAATTATAGGTTTACGCAAGTCATTGAAATGTGGCACATTGGAATGAAACTGATTCAGCCAGGATCAAGCAATTTGATCAAGCGCGGAAGCCGAAATTAGTCCCTTGGTTGCACAGTTAAATGACCACGCTGCCCCCATTCAGCCAGTGGAATTATGCCCAACAGTAGCCACGCTGTGGGTGATGAGTAATTGTGATGTGTGCAACACTGAGCGGTACATTTCAAGATCTCGTCCATGTGCTTCTCTGAGAGGCCGTGAAAGGCCTCAGACCCATCCAGTGCTAGACACTCGGACATCAAAACCGTAGAGGTGGCAGAAGGGGGTCCATTATACCTCTTCTTGGCCTCACCCTCCTAACAGTGGGGAGCAGAGCCTTTCTCCAAGAGAGATGAAGGTGACAGGGGGAGGATGCAGTGCTGGATGGTAAGGAAGAAAGAGCTTAACAAACACATTTTTTTTTCTGCGTTTTTCCAAGGAGGGCCCTCCCTGCCTCCTGTTGACTTTACAATCTCCCCTGGCACATAGGGCTAATTGAAATGTAAATGCCTGGGGTTTGAGGGGTCACATGAAGTGAGCTTTTATGCGCTCTGGTGGCATTATAATGATGCGTCAAATGCAGGTTACAAATCTAATCCATTAGGACTCGAGGAGCTGGGAACACGCAGACGATCCACACCCGGCTACCACCATTGGGTCGACCAATGCATCCACCCATCTGCTCTTCCTGCCCAAGCATCCCAGGGGAAGTCTGTTCTCTGCATTTCAAAGGCAGCCCAGCACAGGGGGAATGGGAGCCCATTCAAAATGCAAATGCTGATTAATGGCCTTAATGAGCACCTGTGTGAAAGGCGCTGGAACCTTCACTTGGACAGGCCAATTGTGCTCTTTGGAAAGGCTCATTCCCAGTCCTGCTTTAAATACCTGATGGCTGTATTTAAAGAAGCCCTTGATCAGGCCTTTGTGCTTGCTGGCCAATTCCACACACTTTTCAACAACCCCAAGGCCTTTTCTCAACTTTATGGTGGCTAGCAGCCAACCTGCTTTTAATTTTAGCCAAACTTATACTCACCTGCAGGGATTTGGAATAACTTCGAAGTGACACCTTCTGTAGACAACAAAGAAGAGAAAGGCAATAACGAATGGATGTGCATGTTTTAAAGTGTTGTTTTCAATTTTAAACATGTTTTTCGTGTCTACATAACTTTATTAAAAAGGCCACGGCCACTATTCGGTTCCATATTCGGTTTCTGGCCGAATACTTGTAGAACTATTCGGTATTCGGCCGAATACTTAAATCTAGTATTTGATACACCTCTACTTGCAATACAGTCCTCCACTGCTCTGCAGGTTCTGGATGCTAAATTCCATATGCGTCCCTCTTTATAGCAAGCAAAGAAAAGTTCATCAATGTCTTGCAATACAGTCGTAGCCGCTCTGCAGGTTCTGTATTCAAAATTCCATACGGTTCTTTCTTTTCAGAAAGAAAAGGTTTTTTTTAATACAATTTCACCATTTTCGAGTTGGTGCTTGACAAACTAGTTAGAAAAATAGAATTGCGGAAAGGATACATTGGGAGTTTGTAGAAAGTATGGTTGTAGCGAGTGACAGTTTAAACAGGGGAATAGCAGCCAATGGGAGGAATAGTAAACTATGACCCTAAAGATTCAGAATGGAATAACCCAACAGAACTAGGGGATGCTATCTTAGGGAGATTGGCTCACCACCCTCTCACCCTGCTGAGATTCCCTGACCCACATCCTGGACTCTTAAGTGCCACGATTGATGACCAGACTCATGATTCCTTTTGGCACAGGTGGATGAGTGCTTTTTGGGGGAGGAAGGAGTTATCTTGAAGATCATCTTAAGGGAAATCCCAATCGGGCCTCACTCACAGGGGACCAGCAAGGACAAGGGATGAAGAAGAAAGAAAGGGGAGATGTCTCTGTAATTGCCATAGCCATTCGGGACTCAGCGGAAGACAAGTTACCAGAAACCGGGAGAATGAAAGATTTGTTGTGTGAAACCATTTTCATTCCTGGGGCAGGAACCCTTGGCCTCCTGAGACAGAGATTTTAGTTAACCACTAGACCTATTCTAAAACCTTTTCAATTGTACTTTATGTAATGCACATTTATTATTCTGTTCCAGCAATGTTCTAATTGTCTAAAAAAAACTATTATGTTTTCTGTGTTGGTCTGGTCTTTGATCCCGTCACTCCCATTACAGGAGGAGCAGAGGAGATAGAAGAAAGAATCATTTTAGAGTAGGAACGAGTGAAAGGAAGGCCGGGGGCAAGAAAAGAAACAGGGGATTGGAAATACAAGCATGGTGGAGGTAGGGTGGGGAGAGACCCACACACTCAATGCTAAAGGAATGTGCAAGAGTGGTGGGAGGAGATGTGTATGCATGGAATTTATAAAGCGGGAACCTAGTTGGTAAGCAATAAAGCAGTGTATGAGCATATTGCGAGGCGTTGAGGATGTTCTTGAAGGAACAGTAGATAAACGGGATCCCAAAGAGGTAGAAAGAGTCATCCTAGGTACGAGGGGCCATCGCGCTCGGAGGAGGAAAGTTAGAGTGAATTTGGACAGGTAGTACCAGGACCCAGGATAAGGGAGGCAGCAAGAAAGCATGTTACCTACCCATATGCCCTCCAAGCCTACTTTACCCCTGGGAATAGTTTTGCACTACTTTGAAGCAGCTGGTCATGGGGCCTCCAACCAGAGAAACGACAAGAGCACTATGACGTAACAGACTCAAATGCTGTGGAGACCACCTGAACAGACATTGCTTTGCAAGATACTTTTTCTTTGCCAAAATCTCATGCATACCGTTATGATCACACTTTAAGAAAACCACTTGGCTTTGTGATATAAGGAAAACAATGAGAGTTAACAATCCAAAAAAATGTCACCTTTGATCTGGGACAGCCAAAGGTTTTACAAGAGCACCACGGTAAACACATTCCAAGTTTACACGTAAACACATTCCAAGTTTACACGTGTGCAGCCTTGTCCAATCTGGAAATAAGTATGCAATTCCCAAAACCCCGGTTCCATATGTATCTAGATGCTTAACAGCAGAAAACCAAGGTTTAAGTTAAGCAGCTCCCTGCCAAGCCCACAATACTGGAACCAGAGTAAGCCTGCTGGAAAGGTTCCATATATACTTCACCCTCCTTAAGAAACCACAGTGGACACTGTAGAGAGTGCAACCAGCCCGGAGAAACGAAGGCTGCAGACAACCCTAAACCCTGTTCTAAGACTTTTTTTTTTGGAGTGGTGTGGGGGTGGCTTTTCTGTTTGGTGTACTGATTTTTCCCAAGGGGACAGTAACCCCTGTAAACATAGGAGAGACTGAGAACCTATCAGGAGAGAGAAGACAGAGCCTGGCTCCTAGAGCCCTACCCTAAGGGTGGGCAGCCTGGGAAGGTGGACATCCTGGTACTTATCCCTGCTCTGTTATTAAGTCCCCAAAAAAGATTTTACCTTTACATTGCAAGGCTTATCCTTGGCCTTAAGCCCAGGGACCACAACTCTCCAGCCCTAAAAACTCTCCACTGTCTACCGGTTGCTGCAAGGATCAAATTCATATCGCTAGCCCCACAAGGCTGTCTGGGGCTGGGGACCGTTCTACCTACAACTTGCTCTCCCAAAATATTCTCCCTCCAGATCTCTATGTTCCTCAGGTACCAACTCATTGTGTGTTGAGCGCTTTGCTTAACAGCCATCTGGTGGCTGATCTCGCTCATCGGCAGGCTCCCTCCTATGGAACTGCCTCCCTCTTCCTCTCCCATCTCGAGCCGAATCTCCTCAATACTTTCCTTTCCACCTCCTCCTTTTCTTCCTCCCTACCTCCCTCCCTCCCTCCCTCCCTCCCTCCTCTGCTAATTTGCCACAGCTGCCGAGGGCTTTTACGTGTCCTACCGGGTCCTGGCTTCTCACACCCAATCGCCTACAGCCTCCACTCCACCTAGAACTTTACCTTGGCACCCACCGGCCGTTGCCACTACTGGCCTGCACTTTGTTATTCTCGGCTGACCACCCAACCTATGCACTTTCAGCTACTTCACCTGATGCAACTAAACCCTCCCCTCCCTCTCTGCACTTTCACGTTCTGAATGCTCAGAAGGCCTCTCATTGTCTAATTTTTTTCATTCCCATGTTCCCTCCCTGCTGCCCTGTGGGCACTTTGAAACATTATTTACGTGATGTATAAGCGCCTTACAAATGCACACTAAATAAAGTTTAAAATCCTGGTATTGTCTAGTGCTTCAATTATTGTCACTGCTTAATGCATGGTATCAGAGGTAGAATGGAGTACAGCTATGCACGGTAGCGAGCCCAGAAACACCTCAGCTAAGTGTAGGGAGGAAATCCCATAAAAGATATTCATTAAGGAAATAACCACTAAACCCACCCTGTTCCCAGACCTATGGTTTTCCCCTCCTCCGAGTGAGTGGGGGCACGCTTCCACTTAAGAAGAGATGACTCTGGGACCGTAGGACCTCCTTAGCTCATAAAGACACCAGCAGCAATTACAGTTCCCGGGCCAGACCTCTGCAACTTGGGATCCCTAACGCACAGAGACCATGGGCCCCAAATCTTCAAGTGTCATCACCTGCAAAGTTGAAGTGTTGGGGTTCAAGAAGGTCTTGTGGAAACCGGCCTGAAGGTGCATAACCCCATGGACTGTTACATGGCATTGAAGGCCCCTTACTCCACACAGGCCAAAACGTTCCTGGGCCTTGAAGATCACCAGAAAGGATTACTTCACCTGGTAGTAAATCTGTTTGTCCCCATATCCGACCTGCGTGAAGTACTGGCTCACCTGCATATTCAGCCCTGATACAAAATACTGATTGTTTCTATGATCAAATGATGAGTCACGATGGAGAAACGCCGAGATGACCATCAGGAAATGAAAATCAACCCTGACGGAAAACAAGACCTTTTGACAACATCCAGAATGAAGGTGGGAGGATCAAGCTGGTGACTCGAGTGGAGGCAACTCCTGTCCTGACGAGACGAGAAGGGAGACTCCGGAGACCCAGATGAAATAATGAAGCCCATGACCTGTATCGCAGTGACAAAAGGGAGTCCTCAAGCATAGCCTAGCACAGATCGGAGAGGTCCTGATGACCTACTTAGGAGCTAGCTGCAAAAACTGCATCTAGAACCATCTCAAACTAGGAGCCCATGGGCCTAACCCGGGGCTCCTCCTGTGAAGGGGATGGGTGTGTTCTCCGCCTACAACTTAAAGGCTTAAAAAGAAACAAACTGATTTTCTCCACACTGTGGCGCTAAATGCAAACCACACTGCCCATTCCCAAGATTTTGCTCAAGTGCATGATAGACGATGATAATATCCCAAACTCATTAAAAGCAACAATCCAAAACATTGCAACGGCCCCCTGGGGAGCCAGGGTGTCAGGACTCCAACTGAGTCTCCAGACATTCATGGGATTGAAATGGATATATGAAGCCAGTTTAAAATGTAATGAACAGGTGTAAGCTAATCTATGGCATAACAAAGTTTTTGTCTGAGGTACTTTCAAGAGACATTTGCTGCAGGACCCGAGGTTATTGAATATAATGGGGGTAGCAACAAATATCTGATCCTGTAACAAAACAGGTAATCTCTTTGGATGTTCAAGCAGCCATTTTAGAGAGGAGGTGAGGTTCGGGCGACTGATTCTTTTGGACATGCAACGTTTTAATTCCATGAAAGTGTCCACCCATGGACGACATGCATAAGTGCATCGAAGCACTACTGGAGGACAGGTGCTGAGACAGATGTGCTGTAGCTGGGTCTCGAGCCTTCTGTTTCCCCAAATGTTATACGAAAGCCGAGGCTGTGCTGGTAAGCTCCAGTTATATTTGGTTATTAATATCATCAAACATGGATCCATATGCATATATTTGCATACATGATGAATTTATGTTTTTACAGCTTCAATGTTAATAATAAGAATTCTGTAAGCACAGTCAGTCCCTTCATCTCCTGCAAGTGGTCATTGAATAGCAGAGTGCAGCGACATGTGTGGAACTGCAGATGCAAAGTGAGAAGGGCCTTTTCAGATGCAAACAGGCATTGTGGGCTTGAAGGTGACTGTGCAGGGGCTTTACTCGAACATCATGGGTGGTGCCGGCAAGGAGATTAAAACAGGGGAGAGATTCTTCTACAAGTTGAGGGAGTTGAAAACACCTTAAAAAAGAAAATAACCGGAGTACTTCGGGCATGGCCTGGAGCGCCGCGGATGAGGCTGCTCCATTGATGGCCTCCGTTGGGGTCCGCGGCTCTGACTGATCTTTCACCGGTTTCCGCTATGCTGTAACGGCCTCCTGGCAGGGATCTGAAGCGGAACGTCTCCTGCACCCGTGGCTACATTCCTGGCCCCTAACGCGGCAGAGTGGCTGAAAACGCGGCGTTGGAACTTCTCTGCGGTGTTCCCCGCCATGATTCAAGATGGCGGCCGCGACTGGGGCCCTTTGCCGCTGCAGCCCGTTGGCGCCCTTTCTGCCTGATGCGGGGAGGGGCAGTGTGGCTCCAACATGTAACAGCACTCTCGTAGTACTTGACACCTCCCCCATCCCTCCCCCTCATCTGCACGGGGTCTTCGATTGAGACGGCCGGGTCCGACGACCACCATTCCAACGCCGAGAGCTACAGTGCTGCACCCTCCACTCCCGCCTGGGCCTGGTGACGCTGGGCCTCCCCTGCAAGACGAGCTCCGGCGGACTCTAAGCCAGTGGTGCCTGCGACCCCCACCTCCAGCGCAGTTGGCGCTCTACTTTCCAGGCAGGCGCCGCTGGCCCCACTAAGCGTTCCAAGCCCCGACGGACCCGCCGCCCAGCAGCTGGCACCCTGAGGAACCAACGACGCGTCACTCTCCAGGTGAGCGCCTCTGTCCCCATTGAGTGAGGTTGCCCCTGAGCCTCCCCACTTGCATCCACGACTGGCTTCCCCCGGGGGCTTGCCCGGAGGCCCGCTACCATCCCTGAGGCCTACCGGACCTTGCCCCCCCACCTCCTACTGATCGTGGTCCGCTTCCACTGCGGTGGTTCTGGTGCTCCTGCAGCTTCCTGGGGCGCCCCTGCCCTCCGTCGCCATGCACCGGCGGAGCGGAACCACCTCCACCCCATTGCTTTGGATCCGGGCCTCTAACCTTGGGTGGCTTCTCCTTACGACACGATTACTACTCCGCAAAGGCACTCCTGCCTTTTCTCCCTGAGAAATCTCCTGGGGCGCCCCGGCCCACTCCATTTCTATCGCCACCTTAGACTCCTGTGGCCCCTGGCAGTGAGCATATTCCTCCCCCTCCTTAAGCCATGACCAAGGTGGTGAAATCATCGAGGGGCACTGACATTGCCACCATGCTGCAGGCCCCGGAGAAAGGGAAGAAAACCGACCCCTGAATCTAACTCCCCAGAGGGCCTCTGACGTGAAGGGCACGCTGGCCACCAAGGAAGACCTCCAGGTCTTTATGTCTGACATTAAAGCGGAATTCCAGAACTGCATGACGGAACTCACAGCCAAGTTGGAACAAACCGAACAGCGGATTGATAACGTTGAACACCGAATAGTGGAGGTCGAGGCGCTGACAGTGGACCATTCTAACTCAATGAAGGAGATGCAACGTAATATCCAAGCATTAATGGATAAAACCGAAATCCTCGAATTTAAGCAAGAGGATATGGAAAACCGCTCTCGGCGCAATAATTTACGGATCCGAGGGGTCCCCTCATCAATCCCAGACAAGGAACTTCCTGAATATGTCAGTACCCTCTTTCAATCTTTACTGCCGGACTTGGATGAAACGCAACTCTTACTCAACCGCACTCACCGAATGCGCCCCCGGCAGGGAACTGACACAGACTCTCCCCCAGATGTCATCACGAGAGTCCACTTCTTCACCACTAAAGAGGCTATCGCTGCGATAGGCCGCACAAAGGATGAGCTCTCCTTCCAGGGATCCCCACTCCAAATCTTCCAAGACCTACCGCCCCTAACCCTCCAAAAACGCAGAATGCTCCGTCCTCTCACCCTCTTTCTCTGAGACCAGCAGGTGCGCTACAGATGGCTGTTTTATACGGCGCTACAATTTTCATATAAAGGCACCCCTCGCACCATCAGTCAACTCGAGGATGCGGCTTCCATTCTACGCCCGGGCTCTCCTGAGAGCACGGGGCCCTCCCTCCCACCTTGATCGGACCCCGCCCTGGAGCCTGGCTCCCCCAAGCAGAAACGGACCCCCTGGTCACGAGTGCAGAGATCTCGCAAACCCAGATGATGGCCCACGCTTCCCTTAAGGATCAAGCGGCACCGAGACTAGCGATACTCTCTTAAGCCCGCCTCGGACCCCATGCGGCCTATACCCTCCTCCAAGGCAGATGTCATCGTATTACCCTAGGAGAAAGTTTCAACCATGTCACCCAGGTCGCCCGTTGCCGGCCTGGGATGCTTGGGGGACCCGCCGACAGTTATCTATCGGCCCCCCGGCCACAGTTAGGTCCTCCTTTTGGAGGCCGAAGTTGGAAGGTTGGATCTCCCATTGGAGACTATTGTTAAAACCATCAGCCACAGGAGCCCTACCTCTGCTGACACATCGCAGCTATGGCTAACCTAGACCCCTCACAATTCCCTCCCCCCACAGCAAAGGTCCTCGGACAGCCAGCCCCCACACCAGCAACTGAAACTCACCACTTTGAATGTTAGGGGCCTGAACTCCCCACCCCCCCCCCCTGAAGAGGAAATCCATCCTACACAGGCTGCAATCCGATGGAACCTCAATCGCTTTCCTGCAGGAAACACACTTAATTCCAGCTGACTTTTCGCACCTCCGAAGCAGACTCTTCCCCACACAATTCTTAGCGTCTAATGGCACCAAAAAGGGTGGCACCGCTATCCTTTTGGCTGCGGGCTTGAACCCCCAAGTCATCGACGTCCTGCGCTGCCGAGAGGGTCGCTTTGTGGCCATCAAATGCATCATTATGGGCCAGCTCTACACTCTTGTTTCAGCGTACGCCCCGAATGAGTTCCAAGATGGATTTTACCAGGACCTGGAAGAGACCCTCCTCCCGTTCACGGAAGGACAACTTGTCATCGGGGGCGATTTCAACGGGGCCCCGGACCCCCTTAAAGACAGATCTCACCCCCCCACCTCCAGAGACCAGAAGCTAGCCCTGGCCCTACTCCACGCTTGATGTCGTCGACACCTGGAGAGTGTTATACCCGGAGGAGAAGGACTTCACCTTTTACTCATATGTACATCGCACTTTCTCCAGAAACGATCTCCTGTTGGCCTCACCCCGGATCCTGACCTTCACGGATGACGTCACAATCGGCCCCCGGATCCTCTTGGACCATGCCCCAGTCTCGCTCTCCCTCCGAGTCCACGACCCGGATCCCCCTCCACGTCGCCAATGGACCTTGTATGACCCTATCCTGGGGGACATGTCGGTGAGAGATGCGATCGCCAGATCAATCAAAAACTTCTTTAGGGAGAACCTTAACGAGGACACGTCCCCCGCCAATACCTGGGACGCTATGAAGGCAGTGCTCAGAGGGGAACTGATCGCCCAAGGCGCCGCGTTTCACAAACAGAAGGCGGCGACCCGAGACGCCCTGGAGGCCGAGGTTTGTGCAGCCGAAGCGGTCCACAGACAGAAGGGCTGGTCCCCAAAATCCTACAAAGCCTTGCAAATGGCGAGTAAGAGGCTGGAGGCTCTCCACGCCGACACCACTGTGAACCTGCTCGCTAGGACCAAACAATGGTACTATGTCCACAATAACAAAGCCAACAAGCTCCTGGTCAGCAAGCTAGCTAGGGAGAAGACTCGGAAATCCATCCTGGGCATTCGCGACCCACAGGGGTAGGTGCACTATGCAGACCAAGAGAAAATCCGGCTAGCCACGGCCCATCAATCCGAGACTATGATAGCGGTCCCGAGGGACTTGGAAGCGCAGCGCGCATACATCCGTAAGGCGGCCCTTCCACGCCTGACCCCGGAGATTGGCCAGGAGCTGGAAACGCCTATCACGGAGGAGGAGGTGGAAGTGGCGATAAAGAGTTTGAAACCAAGGGCCCCCGGCCGGGACGGCTTCACCACCAGATTTTATAAACTCTTTCGCCCCCAATTAGTGGCTCCCTTGGATCACCTCTTCAATTCATTTGCGACCACCAGAATGATCACTCCGTCCATGCAGGAATCCATTACCCTTCTCGCTTTAAAGCCCGGAAAGGACCCCCTTGAGAACAGCTCGTACAGACCAATTTCCCTGCTTAATTTGGACGCTAATATTTATTCGAAAATCTTGGCTAACCGCCTGGCTCCTTTCCTACCGAACATCATAGACCCGGACCAAACCGGCTTCATCAACTACCGGTCCACGAAAGATAACATTCGCAGAGCCCTGAACCTCAGAGGTGACCACAAGAAATTCCCAGCAGCTGGCCTTGCTGGCCCTGGACGCGACCAAGGCGCGGTCATTCCTAACCTTGACCCTCGAAGCCTTCAGCTTTGGCCCAATCTTCAGAAAAATGGTCCTGGCAAATTATCAAGCTCTCAAAACCAGGCTCAGGGTTAGCGGCCGCCTGTCGGACCCTATCCTTCCTACCTGCGGAACGAGGCAGGGATGCCCCCTGTCCTCCCTGCTTTTCACCCTGGTCATGGAACCGTTGGCCCAACGGGTGCGGACAAACCAACTGGTAAGCGTCCCGAAGATAGGCGCCACCCAGCATAAGATCGCCCTATACGCGGATGACGTCTTGCTAACCGTCACAAACATCAAATCCTCCCTGAGGGCTGCTCTGGGGGAGCTCCGTAGCTTCGACGAGGTAGCGAGATTCGCCATCAACTTCTCAAAATCGATAGCCCTCGGTGTGGGCCTGAGCCCGGATGAAAGGATCGCCCTGGAGAAGCAAAGCCCGTTCCAATGGAGCACCCAAGCAATCCCATACCTGGGGGTCCGGATCCCAGCACAACCAACAAAAGTCTACCAGGCCAACTTCCCCCCGCTCTTCGAGGAACTGGAGAAGGATCTCACGCGCTGGCAGTCGCAGGAAATCTGTCATGATGCCTACCTCCAAGGAGCCAGGCCGGGCCCAGCAACCCCAGAGGCAGACATCATTTTCCCCAGGGAAGTCTCAGCGGGCCCAAGTTGGGGCCCTTTGGACTCAGTCCTGGCGCCTTAGGCACCAGGCTCATAGAAGAGGATATGTGTTTAAGTGCTTGGGTGCACACTTACCTGATGCAGACCTTGCTGCTTCATCCAGGCCCTCTTGAGGCCTGAATGGGACTACTTTACCTGTAGGACTACTTCACCACCCTGGTGTGGTCGGGGAAGGATACATACCTGATTGGTGGAAGGATACATACCAGGAACTTCTTCCAAGGCTATTTAAACCCCACCCGAACAGCCACACGTGCTTCGCGTTGTTCTGCACCTAGCAGCTGGACGCTCACCGTGTCAGCTCCTGCATCCTGACTTCAGCCACGCCTGCCAGCACCCTGGAACACCTGCAAGGGGAGAAAGGAAGAGAATAGGAGAAGAAAAGCCCTTACCTGCTAAATCTGCATCCCGGAGTCATTTCTCCAACGGCCCTGAAAAGGAAGACATCATTTTAAAGGCATTTTGTTTCGATCGCTGCAGCGCTGCATTTTACTCGCCTTTGCAAGGCGCTTCCATCTTCAGCAGCGATCTTCCGGATTCAGCTACGCCCCGGCGCCTAGAGGAAAAAAGACAAGAACAAAGGTGAGAGGGAGAAAAGGAATAAGGAAAGCTCAGTTTCCTTTTAAGTCTTACCTGTTGGATTATTCCCACTGCATTTCGGGTACTGCCACTTCCTGGCATCTCCGGACCCCGGCCCCTATGGGGAAAAAAGACAAAGACATTGAATGAGCGAATGCAAAGACATTACCTGAGCGCTCATCCAGAACTGTTTCACTTCGGGTCGGCGCCATATCTCCGGCACTCCGAACCCCGGCCCCTAAGGGGAAAAAGACATAAGCATTAGCGCTTGCTGCAATTAGACAACGAACATTATTTTTAAGCATGAACTTTTGAACAGAACTTTTACAGCGCCTTACCTGAACAGTCAAGCTTACCTGAACTCCCATCAATCCTCAATCCAGTGAAGTAACTGGGTTTCAACGCGCCCCTGCATCAGGAGCAGGATGGAGAGCTCATCCTTCCAAACCCTAAGGTGAGGCTTCACGGGGAATCGTGGAGGAGGTATCGTGGAGGGTTGGAAGGGAGTGGGAGGCTTGAGCATTGTTCCACAGTTGGTAATACTCCCTTTTCACGCACAGGAGGGTATCCAACGAGCCAGGGAAGCCAGAATAGAGGGGCCCTTCCTGTCCATCTTCAGAGTTCTGCGCCTTCGACGCCGCGCCTCCGTGGGAACCAGGTGAGCGTTACAAAATCTCCCTGCTGGGCCGGATAACAACCTGCAAAATGAATCTCCTTCCCCGCTTCCTATATGCCTGTGCTTCCCTTCCCGTCTCAATCCCCCTTCCCCCCCATCATGAAGCTTCAACGGAAATTGATTGACTTTATATAGAAGGGCAAGAAAGTGAGGATTCCCCGGAAAACGATGATGGCCAGCGCTAGACTGGGAGGGCTGGGGGTCCCGGACCTCCGCAAGTATCATATCGCAGCGCAGCTGGCCCATCTCCAGGCGTGGGGACTGGCCTCAGGCCGCCCAAAGTGGGTGGACATCGAATAATCGCGCCTACCCCTGCCTCTTCGCTTCCTCCCGTTTCTCCCTAACGCTTTGCGCCGGAGTTGGCCAGATGTGCTGACGGACACGAAAAACTCGTTAAAGGCATGGGAGTGGGTCCGCAGATACAGAGGGATCCCAAACGACCTGAACTTCCACCAGCCGGCCTTCTCCCCGGGAGCTCGTCCAGCGAACTTCGGAAACTGGGTTGCAGGAGGCCTTGAAACGCTGGGACAGCTCTTCGCAGGAGACTCCCCCCTGGACTTCGAACATTGTAAATCCTCCTTTCAGCTAGCAGAGTCGGACAGATTCTCCTATGCCCAACTAAGACACTGGTGCTCCAACCCCCAGACCTGGATGGCAGCAACTCGGCCTCTTACTCCCTTGGAACTCACAGCGGCTGACCTGCCTGCCCGAGGGAAGATTTCCGCCCTCTACAAGCTACTGCTGGACGACCCCCTTCTCTCTAAGCCCTCCTACATGTCCCTGTGGGAGACGGACCTGGGTCACGCTATAGAGGACCAATCCTGGGTGGATATCTGGACCAGGACGCGCACGGCATCCCGCTGTATCACCAACCGGGAATGCGCCCACAGACTGCTGTTGCGATGATACTACCCCCCCTTATGTCTCCACCACTTTCAACAAGCCCTAGACCCCCACTGCTGGCGTTTATGCGGCCACTTGGGATCCTACTTCCATATGTGGTGGACCTGCCCTAAGGTAAAGGAGTTTTGGACCCAATGCCTCGCCACTATAAAAGAAATTACCCAAGTTACCATTCCACTAACTCCCGAACAGGTCCTCCTTGGGATCCCGCACCCATACGCTTACCCGAAAACAGGGAGGGCCACGCTGTCCACTCAACTCTTGCTGGCCGCCAAAATCACAGTTGCCCGCACCCGGAAAACTGCGGAAGGCCCCCTCATGCCCTTGCGGTGGATCAAACTCTGGGACATCCTAATAGCTGAAAAGGTCACAGCAGCTAAGGCGGGCAGACTATCGTTTCTTGGACGTCTGGGGCCCGGCCCTGGACTATGACCAGAAATATCCGGCGCTTACTTTTAAGCCGCGCTTGATCGCGAACGCTCTCCGTTCTATGGGGGACAGCTCGCCACCTGGCGGAACGGAATGAGGCCCGGGAACAATGCCGTCTGCGGGCGTAGGGGTTGGGGGGAGGGGGGCATTTCAAATGTCATATGTTATCTGTAACTAATGTGAGTTTATCATGCTTGCTCCTGTGCTCTGTTAATAAATAAACAAGTTAAAAAAAAAGAAAATAACCAAAGACAAGACAAATGTTTGCCTTACTTCAGTCAGTCATTAAGTGCCCCCGCCTTCCACAAACATTAAGAGACTCAAGATACTAAGCATCTCTTTTGGAAGGAGGAGGGTGGTACCATGTTTCTTTTAGAATTTCCTACGGGTCGAACGCACAACAGTTTCATCATACAGAAACACATGCATTATAAATAAAGGGGGCCACATTGATCAGAGGGGTGCACTTGGATGATGGATAAAGGTTTGCAGGGGAGGGTAGAGCAAGAGGCACTGGCATTGATATTTCAGGGAGCTGGGGTTTAAAGCATGAATGCTGCAGGAGAAATAATGGTGTTTCCCTTATGCCGCTAGTTCTTTGTGCTGTCTTTGGAGAGTGCCCTTAAAAGGGTGCACATTGTTTCTTAGGAGGCAAAAGTCAATTTCTGGCAGCACAGTTAATTGAAAACTACTCGAGTATGGAGGATGTGCCAGACCTGCAGGTGATGGGTTCTTTTGCAGTTATTGTTAAGTCCTTGCATTTGAGGTCTTGGTGCTGATGAAAAATACAGCCCATGCGAAGAACACAGAGTACAGTAAATTCAACAAAGGTAGCAGGCGCCCCTCTCTCGGAAGAACAAGGCATGATAACCTGATCAGTGGTTGTTAACCACATTGAGAGTTTGCAGCCATCTGCTTTTTGCTCACTGTACCTTTCACAGATGGGAAATATCCATTTGCATATCAGTCGTTGTCCTGCCCACATGGGCAGTCCAGCACCGAAATGCTATGGCAATTCCTCTCTGAACAAGAGTACCACCAGCAACCCCATAGATGTGTTTCAGCCTTGTTGGGCATCATCAGTGAGGTGAAGCTGAGCCGCTTTAAGCACAGTGAGCAGGGAGTCCACGTCTGGTTGCCCCCAGGTAACCTAGGGTGACCAACCCCAAGTTCCTTCAACAAATTCAACAAAGTTAGCAGGCGCCCCTCTCTCGGAAGAACAAGGCATGATAACCTGAGAGTACTGTAATACCATATAAAAGTCTTCCGGTGCTAATAGAAAATAAATGGTGCCCTCACTGTCAAACTAGAAATTATATCGTGCCTCCTATTGCTATGAATATATGTATATTGGCCTACCCCAAGCTGCTAACAAGCTGCTTATAAACTACATGTGAATAAACTCGCATTGCAAGGTCCTGACCTTAGAAACCATGTAAACTGTCATTTTGGGTCAAGCCGCCATTTTAGGTTTTCTTGCTCTATAAAGTCACCATGTGAGCTAAAATGGTAGCCTATGTTATTCAGAACAGAACTTGATTGTCATGACCTCTGTACAGCTAATGTATAACTTGCCTGCAGGCCACTTGTTAGGGTCATGAGCTGAGACCTTGTCCTTCTGCTGACCTGTGTGCAATGGATTACCTGTATCACCGAAACTGATCTATAATTGAATGAGAACACCTGCTTAACTATATTGTATAAATTAAGTCCTGCATTGTAATGTTAGGCCTAGAGCATACATTATTACCATTTCTTCTTGTTAATGTATAAACCTAAGATGAACTAGATTTGACCTGGCAAGGGACCCTAGAGCAGCAACTTATTTATGGAATGGTTAACCTGCAGAAAGGCTGGACAACAGGCTGGAGAAATGCATAAAAGCCTGACTGTTTCAATGAATATTTGCACTCAGTGAGCACACCGAACCACGCCGGAGTTCGCTGTGTTGTACTGAGGGTCGATAGCTATCTGAATTTTGTTCTGTTCTTTTGTAACTGGATTGAGTATAAAATAAAGTGCTTTGTATGTTCCTTTGTAACCTGTGTTTGGTGCGTTTCCTTTTTGGTTACCCTGCCTCATATTATTTCCTTGTTTTCACATCACAAATGGGAAAACACAACACAGTCCTAGACCCCATATACATCTCTACCAAGGCCGATACTCTAGCACAAGGAGACATAGTTACTAGCTTATGCTGTAAAAGGGGAAAAGACATCACAAAGCAAAATAACTTGCCCTCCATGATGGAGAGGATTGTGTTCTTCCCATTAGGCTTGGCCTTTGGTTTGGATTTTTTCTTTCTTGAGCTGTTTGGTCTCCGTTCAGAGATTTGTGCTGTTAAGAGACTTGGCAAATGTTGCGTTCAGTCTTGAAATGGCAATTATAAGGCACTTAGAATCCTCTCTTCAGCTTTAAGTGGTAGAAGGACTATTCACTTGCGCAGGAGTTCTATTATGCAAATTCGTTACTTTTTTCTGTCCAAAGTGGCGCTTTTCTTTGGGAGGGGAAATTACAAGACGGTGAAAAGTACCCTCAATGGATGGCTCCCCAGGATGTTGAGGAGGGGCGCTTTAGCTTGCCATTGTTCTCTCTCCGGAACAGGGCAGTGTGTTTTTGTGAAGACATTGAACAATGGATTGGCGATTCTGGTCAAAGCCCTTGCTCAGCCAATTTCCCAGTTTGTCTCTATGCAGAAGATCAAATAGCAACTTGAAGATCACGCAGGCCACATCGGGGGGGCTTTTTCCTGTGTGTGCGCAATTTCGATGGAATATGCAGAAGAACGCTTTTTGGGATTGTAGATGAGCCCGGTGGGGGCCCTCTGCAAAGGACTGAGGATGTCTCCCTCTGCAAAGGACTGAGGATGCCTCCCTCTGCAAAGGACTGAGGATGCCTCCCTCTGCAAAGGACTGAGGATGTCTCCCTCTGCAAAGGACTGAGGATGCCTCCCTCTGCAAACGACTGAGGATGCCTCCCTCTGCAAAGGACTGAGTATGCCTCCCTCTGCAAAGGACTGAGGATGCCTCCGTCTGCAAAGGACTGAGGATGCCTCCCTCTGCAAAGGACTGAGGATGCCTCCCTCTGCAAAGGACTGAGGATGTCTCCCTCTGCAAAGGACTGAGGATGTCTCCCTCTGCAAAGGACTGAGGATGTCTCCCTCTGCCTCCCTCTGCAAAGGACTGAGGATGTCTCCCGCTGCAAAGGATTGAGGATGTTTCCATTTTCCATCAGTCTTGCAGAACCCGGATGACTGATGTAGATTCTGCTGTCCTGGGCAAGTGGAGAGATTTGCCTGTATGATTTCATTTTGTTAAATAAGCCCTTGCTATAGGGCGATACCATCACATTTCTAAGCCTTTCTAATTTTGTGAAAGTTCTGAATAGGAGAAGGGGTTGAAGCTTTCCTTCAGTGAGGTGTCCCAACATATTCGGAAAATCATTTCAAGACCACAGCAGGCATCATGTTGGGACACAATGCTGGTCAATTGGTGAAATTTATAGTGCTTCCTGTATAGCCTTTTTGACAAAAAACGTTTTGCTCAAGCATTTCTTGCTCCATTTTAATCGGCGGCTGCATTCTGGTAATGGTATCCCCTATTTGTGCAACTATAGGCCAACGATGGATTCCAAACGTGTGCAGGCTTCTCAGTAAAATCCTTCCCACAGTAGACAGACAGCCCATTAATTCACTGGGAGTTTGGAATGCAACGTGTGCCCTTATTATTGGACATGCTTTTTCCATTCAGCTGTTCTGAAATGTCCTTTCCCTTTCCTTGCTGAGAGGCACATCTACCTGTTATAGACTTTACCCAGCAGCTTTCTGGCAGACAGGAGCTTCTCACTGGTCTTCCATCGGTGCGCTGAACTACCAGCATGCATGTCCACTCAATTATCCAGAAGCTAAAGGGTCTGATTCATTGAATTATTTGCACAGTGCAAAGCGACTTTGCCCATCCGACACAAACCCTGATTCATGGAACTGTGCAAAGTGTATTTTTGCAGTGCAAAGTGTATTTTTGCAGTACATAGTGACTTTGTACTGTGCCAAAAATTCCATAAATCTGCCTCAAAGTCTCATACTCGGGAAATGGAAAACCATTGCCCTTTCTCGCTTCACATGATTTAAGCAGGACGTTAACATAACCGTTGTTTACTATAACAATTACAAAAGGCACCCGCCCCCTTCAGTTAGCCTCTTAAGGCTGGTGTCAGACATCTGCTTAGCATTGCAGGGCAGACTCACAAACCCATGGAAGATCAGAAATTTGCATCCAGATGTGCGGATAGGCATGGAAAGGGACTCACCAGTAAGAATGCCACTGTTTCTGCTTCCCCGGTAGCCTGGAACGTCAATGGCATATGTTTCCCCATCTTCATTAATACCGATTGATGCATCTGGGGAGTTAACTGCAGGCACTGTAATCCAAATACATTCAGAATTAGTGATAGCATTCCGCATCCTGACCTGTTGCTTGAACTGTCGCAAGATGTCTAGCTCACTCAGTTCACTTCTAGAACATGCCTATATACACGTTTCTAGAAACACTTCACTAACAAGCATAGATATCAGGGTGCAAGGATGTGCATAGCTTGTAAGGTGCATGCGATAAAGGGTGCACGTGTGCAATAAAATGCGAGGTGGAATACAGTAAGGGGAGAAGACAGACAGACAGACAGACAGACAGACAGACAGACAGACAGACAGACAGACAGACAGACAGACAGACAGACAGACAGACAGACAGACACACACACACACACACACACACACACACACACACGGCAAGACCAGAGACGGTTGCAAGGAGGGAAGTACCCTTGACTTTTTCAGAGAAGAACTGCTGCTTTCACAAGCCCTCGAGAATAAGAAACATAAGACGAGGAATTAACGCTGAAGAAAGGTGCAGTGTGTGTAAAAGGCACGCAGGGTCCTTCTGCATCGATATTCAAGGCGGGGAGGAGCGATTGCCGCCGTGGTACTGTCCTTGGCGCCTACAACAAAGCAGCGTTAACAAATCCAGCACAGCCGGTGAGACCGATAGCGGGCCCGTCTGTGTTAGAACCAAGGTTGCAAGGGGCAACGTTGCATGAAGAAATCTGCAAAGAACGGAGTGTGAGGCGTATGTGATGAGCAACGCGAATATAATTGAACATCCAAGGAGTGACTAAACTTTTGAAGCCAAGATAGATACTATATACAGAGTGGTCCGGCACCACATGGGTGCTCATTCAAAGGTATCTGTTAGGTATCAACTGAGAGTGTAAAATTGTGAACTGTGAAATAGAAGTGGTCGTGCAACGGGTCAAGCAAAACCATGTGCACATTCTAAAGTCTTCGATAGCTAATACGAACTGCAATTAATCCCAGCCCGGCTGAGGGAGACTGATTGTGAAAAGGAATCTGATCCCGGCTAAGGGGGATCCGGGGTGAACCGTGAGTCACCCGAGAAAAAATATTCTATAGGCATTGGCGAACAGCATCTGAGCCCGGAAGAGGGGGATCCAAAGTAAAGATTCTGGTCAAAAAAGGGATCTGAGCCCGGCTGAGGGGGATTCAGAGTGAAGAGTGAATCACCCGACTTAAGTACTTGTAAAAGAACTTTGTTTGTTTGGTACATCAGGCCCTCTGAATCAAGAGACTTTGATAACTTAAGAGACTTGGGCACAGAAGGCCCTGATGTTGGTAATGGAACTGTATCCTCGTGCCGAAGAAGCCAGAGTGTGTGCTATACTAGAGTGAAACGCCTTGCCGCGTGCTGATAACTTAGGGAAGGGATGCCACTGGCTTAAACATCTCGACTTATTTTGTGAACACTTCTTTCTTTTTCATGAACATTACCCCACATTATTTGTAAATTAGTGGTAAGGATTGGGAATACGTTTTTGTAGTATAGGCCCTTTTACTTTGACAGGACTCCACTAGGACTGCCTTATCACTCCTCCTGCTCCTTGATCTATCAGCCGCGTTCGACCTTATCGATCACGACACTCTCTGCGGCTAACTTTTCCCCTAAAACTTGTGACTGGATTACCTCCTTTCTCCAAGACAGGGCTATGAACGTTTTTTTCTGATTCCGCTGCTGCCACCCCTAACCTCGTCAAATGTGGAGTCCCACAAGGGTCTTGCATCGCACCAACGCTTTATAACCTTTTCACCAGGCCTCTGTTTAGCATCCTGGACTCCCTGGGCATCTCATACACCAACTATGCGGATGACACAGGTGTTAATCCCACTCACTGGTGACTACAAAACTGACATGTCCAATCTCATGGCTATCTACTCAACCATCAAATCCTGGATGGCGGACAAATGGCTCTGCCTGAACAGCGAAAAAACGGAACTCCTACTTATATGCTCATCCACCACCCTGGGTCACCTCAGTCAGGAATACTCCTCTTTCACTATGGACAATATGCCCATCAAGGTGTCTGACTATGTCAAAACACTTGGCGTCTACCTAGACTCAAACTTCACCATGGACAGACAAGTAAACTATCAACACCTCCTCAGCCTACTAAGCAAAAATCATTAACGCAGCCAGACCATTCCTATCACGATAGAACTGTCTTACCATTGCCAGAGCCATTATTGGCTCCAGACTCTACTGCAACGCCCTGCTATCCAGGACGTCATGCAAAAACCTTGCTAAACTTCACCTTGCTCAAAATAACGCCCTCAGGGCAGCCACTGGGACCTCAAGGAGAGAACACATCTCAGAAATCAAGAGATATGTCAACTGGCTCCCTGTCAAACAGAAAATCATCTTTAAAACTCTCTCGCTAGCACACAAATGCCTCCACGATGCAGCCCCTCCATACCTTGTCCAGAGGATCGTTAAACACACCGCCACAAGACCTCTTAGAGAGGGGTATTCCAACCTCATCCTTGTGCCTAAAACTAAAAAGGCCCGTGCAGGCGGATCCAGCTTTCCCACGATAGCCGCCACACAATGGAATGCCCTTCCGCCCAACCTAAGAATGATCGATTCCCACCTAGCCTTCGGCAAAGCAATCAAAACACAACTCTTCCTCTAATACCACTCAACTGCATCCCATGTCCGACTAAACTGTCTGCATGCGTTACTGCTGTAATCCTGTGTATAGTGCTGCTGAATTTTGTACCTGTAACTAATAGACCTCTCGGTCACATTTGAACTGCCAATTGAAAATGCTTACACACTTCATGTAACAAGCGCCACAATGCCTCTGGGCTGCAGGTGCGCTATACACATGCAAATAAATAATTTTAAAGTTCATACCTTACTCCTATCTGTAGATTTAGGTTTAGATGGGCGTTTATCACACCTTTGTGAACGTTCAATAAACACCCTTGAACTGTGATCACTTCTGTCTAACTTTTATACCATAACTTCCTTAGAGGGTAGGGTGGGTGCCAGGAGAGAGAGAGAGAGAAAGAGCGCGAGAAAAAGAGAGAGAAAGAGTGTGAGAAAGAGTGTGAGAAAGAGCGCGAGAAAGAGCGCGAGAAAGAGCGCGAGAAAGAGAGCGAGAAAGAAAGCAAGAGAAAGAAAGAGAAAAAGAGTTAGAAAGTGCGCGAGAAAGAGCGAGAAACAGAGCGAGAAAGAGCAAGAGAAAGAGAAAGAGAGACAGAGAGAGAAAGAGAGAGAGGTGTGGTGGGTGGATGGGTGCAGAAAGTTAATCTCGGGAGGTTAAAAAAAAAAAAAAACTTCCATGCTCGCAAAAGTAGAAAAATTAAGCCTTTTCTCTTTAGAGAGCATTCTAGAGCCCGCTGCGTTTCACTTCTCAGGCTCTCCTCCTGGACAACGCAAGCAGTGCACTAGGCCACAAAGTGTAGGTCTGTTTTTTTAAGAATGACACAGGCGTCATTGCTGACATTAGAAGCTAATCCCAGCGTCAGGCACAGGACTCAAATCCTTGTGATTCCGGGCACACTTCGTTTTTCCTTGTGCACTTGTGCTGGCCAAGATATTGGGCCTCATTACGACCCTGGCGGAAATCGCGGTGCAAAATGCACCATGGAGCACGGCGGAAAGCTGCCGATAGCGCCATGGGGGTTGGCGGATTTTCCGCCCCATTCCGACCTTGGCGGGGCGGTAAATCCCCATCCCCCATTTTACCCTTCCCCATTCCCATTTTTGCCCCATAGGGTATAATGGGAGTGGGGAAGGCGTTAATTACGCCACCGTATTTTACGGTGGCGTAATTAACAAGGACCCGTAGCGCCATGGATTTCTCCGCCCGGAAAAAACAGGCGGAAAACGCTCCATGGCGCTACGGGAACTCGTAGTAGGGCGGACGGGTCCGCCGCGAATAACGCTGGCGTAAACCCACTCCGCCAGGGTCGTAATGAGGCCCATTGTGCTCTATCCAATAAAAGAATGAAACTACATCAACTTCTTTTTCCAGTTTTGTTTCTACTACCTGGCCTCCGTGACATTAGTTAATATAAAAGGCAATGGGCTTCATTACGAGTTTGGCGGTAATTCCGTCAGGATACTGGCACATGGTAATACCGTTACCGTTGGATTGCAAGTGCTGGGGTGACGGTGTAAATGCCCATTCATGTAGTCCCACAGGGCTCCATGGGCGAATTGCCGGTATTACCAACGCCTGTAATACCAGCTTTTCTTTGCTGGTAGAATGTCAGCATTACCTCCCACTGTTCGCTGCAGGGTATTCCTCCACCCCACCGGCAGACTTACTTTGCTGGTGGGGAAATGTGCATGTCTATGGTAGTTGTAATGAGGCCCAATATGCTCGCAGTGCATCCTCCCTGCACTGTGCCAACAAAGAGATTATCTGTAATTTACCTGCATCCGGACTGATCCCACTTTCTTCTCTTTCTGTGCAATGATAATCCCTCAGTTTTCCATCACCAGCAATACTGTGGAATGGGAGTCCTGTAGCACAAGATAAAAAGGTATTTTACAGCAATTAACATTTTAACTATAATGCAACATCGAGTTAGGTATAATAGTGCTCTGAGGCAAAGTTTTTTACAAGCATTCCATCTGCTGAATTGTCCTTGCAGCCATCAGTGAGAATGTCAGCAAAATCATATCGAACAATAAAATAAAAGGCCAGATGTATGTTTGTTCCTGTAAGCTTCTATGATGCAGTAGCTTCGCCTGTTGTCATCGCCAGAGGGAGCTGTTGGGTTAGGCTATATAGTGGTCCTATATTCACTGGAAAAACCTTAGTTAAGATACACGTACGTTGCACAGATTTAACGTGCAAAGGCCTACACAGAAGGCCAGTGTCTGTAATAGAGGCCCTTGCCTCATGGATGCCACCCACACCGCAACGGCTACGACAAGTATGGACCCTTCCTGCCCACCTAATACAGGTATGGTGCCTAATGTACCTTTTAAGATGGTATCTAGCAGTCCCCTGCAGGCTGCTGCCTCTACTGCCCCTGCAATGGCCTCAGATTGGCCTCCGGCAGCTTTATCCTGCCCACCAGCACCACGCCGGCAGGCGAGCTGGAGCCCTCCATCAAAAGACCTCCGCACAAGGCCAGTGCCTGTATGGCTCTGTCCGGCCATAGCGGACTGCTGGGCCCGTCAAACCTTTTCCTGTAGCCCACACTCCCCATAAGGCCCCAACATCGTAATCCGCTACCTTTCAACATACCCGCAATACCTGCTGCTATTTCTGCACCCCCAGTACTTTTGCCTTGCAGGGAATTTATGTGAGAATGTAATTCACCCGACCGCTCGTCGTCCCACCTGCTTTCTTCAAACGTAGTGAAGCTCGCCTGGCTGCCTACACGGAAACACCAATCAACCCACGAAGGTAAGAGGTGCCTACACCCCTCTCTGCCCCGAAGCACCATGCCAGCCAATGACCGCCGATACTGGTCCCTTGAGAACTCTGCACGCTTGTCAGGCAGACCCTCGGCTTGCGCCTGCATCCTCACCCAGGATCTGCCCAGCTTCCAGGCCAACTGCTATGGTCCCATTCCACCTTTATCACCTGGGATGACGGTGACTCCCACCTCTAACAGGGCAGCAACTTACACAGCTATTTCTCTCCCGCCGCCTAACCCCTTTTGCCTACACTGACCAGCATCCACCTTATGCCTGGATGCACGGTAACCATGCCTAACAACCTACCTGCCACCACCTTATAATATCATCACCCTCTTGCCGATACTCACTGACTTCGCTGCGGCACATGGCACTGCCGCCTGCACACCAAATGCCTCGCACAGAATGCCATTGCTGCCTCCTGCAGCCTTCATGCCCACACCACTCCGTCTTGTCTCACCACATCGCACTACTGATGGTGCAGAAAATGACCTACATGGCAACCAGAATAATGCATCCTTGCTGCCTACTGTATCTTTCCTGCCTGCATTATTATACTTTGCCTCACTGCATCATATTGATGCTTGCTCAGAAAATGTCTTGCATGAAAACTGTATCAATGTACCTTTGTCGCACCAGTACCTTTTCATGATTAGATTATGCCTCACTGCATCATATAGTGCTGCCTGTTTAGAAGAACAAGTTACTTACTAGCTGGTAACGTTCTTTCGATTGGATGTTCCTCCATCGTATTGAAAGAACGTTACCAGTTAGTAAGTAACTTACTTTCAATACGATGGAGGAACATCCAATCGAAAAAACGTTACCAGCTGGTAAGTAACTTGTTCTTTGAATGTATGGTGTCCTCCAAAGTACTCCACATCTTTGACAGACTCCCAAAGCAGTACCAGAAAATGGAGGAGGGAAAAGAATTTAGAGTACCCAATCAGATGGCGGAATAAAGAACTGTCTTAAAAAAAGCCATATCTTGACCATGGATCGCAAGCCAGGGAGTAATTTTTAACAAAGGTGTGGATAGAAGCCCATGTGGCTGCATCACAAATATTCCTACTAGGAACTCCCCATTGGAGGGCTGTGGAAGTAACTCTTCAGGAGGGTCCTTACCTGCCAATCGGTAACACTCAGTAATGGTGAGGATAATCCACCTGGACAAGGTCTGTTTGGTAACAGCCTGGCCCAATTGGTGTCCAGCATATCCCACAAAGAGTTGATCGTCCACTCTGACCCTGGACATCCTAGAAATATAAAAGCTAAGAGCTCTCCTAGGATCCAACCTATGGATTCAATCCTCTTCCTCACCAGGATGAGGAGGATAGAAAGAAGGAAGAACCACTTTCTGGCTCAAATGAAATTCAGAAACCACCTTAGGTAGAAAAGAGGGACGTACCCTTAGTACAACCCTGTCTTTGTGGAACACAGTAAAGGGCGGCTTAGAGTACAGTGCCTGCAATTCACTCACTCTGCAAGCGGAAGTAACCACAACCAACACACTGTCTTGAAGGACAATCTCAAAGGACAAGAGTACACAGGTTCAAATGGAGCACCCATTAGAAATTTCAAAACCAAATTCAAATCCCAAACCGGCAACTGGAAAGGGGACGGCGGGAACACATTAGTCAGTCCTTTAAGAAACTGAGAAATCAAAGGAATCTTAAAGTAAGAACATTCTTCAGACGAGCACTTAAATATAGACAGCGCCTCCAGGTAACCTTTAATGGTACCCACTTGAAGGCCCCTGTGGGCCAAAGAAAGTAAGAAAGACAAAACCATAGGAATGGAACACTGAAAAGGATCAACATTTTGTCCTCTGCACCAGGCGGAAAACATACGCCAACGGTACAGGGATTTTGTTGCTGGCCTATTGGCCGAAAGCAACACCTCCATCACATCATTCGGGAGGTCCCCATCCTTTCATCTCAACCTTTCAGATATCAAGCGTGAAGGTTGAGAGTCCTGACCTCTGGATGGAGAACCTGACGCCCCTCTTGGGGTCGATCCTCTTGGTAGGGAAGACGGGGAGGGCAGATGGACATTTCAAGAAGGTCCAGGAACCACGCTCTCAAGGCCCAATCCGGAGCAATGAGGATCATGTGAGATCCAAACCTCCGTAACACTTGAGGAATGACAGGGACTGGAGGAAACGCGTACAGCAGTGGGAATGACCAATCCACTACGAACGCGTCTCCTAAGGCTCCTCTGGGAGGAAATTCCCTTCAGCAGAATCTCTCACCCTTCCGGTTGGCACTGGTGGTGAAGAGATCCACTAGTGGGGTTCCCAAAAGGGTGAAGATCTCCAGAACGACTTCCTGAGCCAACTCCCACTCGTGAGAGATCGTGCTCTGCCTGCTTAGAGCGTCTGCCGCCGCATTTGCGTCCCCGGCCAGATGAACTGGCAAGAGCGAAAATCCCTGCTGGATGGCCCATAACCAGAGCTGCATTGCCTCTCTGCACAATGGGGGCGTAACCCTACTCCACCTTTTTTGTTGAGGTAATGCATGGCCACTGTGTTGTCCGTCATGATCAGGACACTCTTCCCCCGCACAGACGGCAGAAAAGCCTTCAGGGCTAGCCTGATGGCCCTCAGCTCTAACAGGTGGATGTGGAGTTTGGACTCCGACGGAGACCAACGACTGCTGGTGGTCAAGTTGTCGGCATGAGCGCCTCATTCTGTGAGGGAAGCATCCGTCACTACAGTCACCTCCTGCCATGGCTGCCAAAATGGCTCCCCCTCCATCAGGTTCCCTTCGTTGGCCCACCACAGAAGATCCTGGGAGACCGAGATTGGAATCTGAACGGGATCCGACATCTTGCTGGAGAACTGCGACAACTGCATCCCAAGGACCCATTGCAGGGATCTCATCCTCAGCCTGGCTTCTGGCACCAGAAAAATGCAGGATGCCATGAAGCCGAGCAACCTTAAGAATTCGAAAGCCGGGAGACTCTGGCATGTTGAAACTTGTCCACCATCTGCACAATGTGACTTCCCCAAGGACGTGTCCAACACAGCCCGGATGTACTGGAGCTGTTGGGAAGGTGTCAGATGCGACTTCTTGAAATTGAGGAAGAGGCCCAGCCTGTGGAGGGAGCGACAGGTGAGGCTAACGCTTGCTCGGGAGAACGCACATGGATCAGCCAGTCATCCAGGTAAGGGTAGACGTGAATCCCCCCCCCTCGCCCGAGATACGTTGCCACCACCACCATCAGCTTGATATGATATGATATGATATGATATGGTATTTGTAACGCGCCTATACACAAGTGTTTCAAGGCGCGACGAGGCAGGGAGGGGGGGACAAGGGGAGACAGACAACGATCCTACTAGGCCAGGTGTCATTCAGATCGCGCAAGTGCAGGGGTAGGGGAGTGGGAAAAAGTGCAGGGGGAAGGGGAGGGGGAAAAGTGCAGTACAAGGTAAGTGGCGTACGTAATAAATAAATAAATAGGACCAGCTGGTGGCAAGTGTGAGGTAAGTGCAGAACAAGTGCTGGGGGAGGGGGTGGCTGTAGGGATACAGAGACAGTCCCGCAGTGCAAAGGGGTTCCAGGGCATCAGTGCAAGTGGAGAGTGGCAGGGCCCAGGACCGAGGCCGTTTAGAGTGGTCCAAGTTGCAGGATCAGTGCAGTTTCAGTGAAAATTAATTAGCAGTTCAGCAGGGGAGAGGGAGAGGGAAAGCAGAAGCAAAGAGGAAGGTTTTGAGGTGCTTCCGGAACCGGAGATGGTTCTCCTCAAGTTTCAGGGAGGCAGGAAGGCTGTTCCAGAGGGAGGCCCCTGCCGCTTGGTGAAGACACTCGGGCGGAGGTCAATCTGAATGGCAGGACCCGAAACTGAAAGTGCGATTCACCAGCGGAAAACCTCAGGTACTGTCTGTGCTTTGGATGAATCAGCACATGAAAGTAAGCATCCTGAAGGTCCAGAGATACCAACCAATCCTGAAGTTGAAGGGCCTGGAGGACTTGAGAAAGAGTGACCATCTTGAACTGGTCCTTCCTGAGACATTTGTTCAACCAAACCAAGTCCAGGATGGGTCTCAATCCCCTGTCTTTCTTTGGGATCAAAAAATAAGGGGAATACCATCACTTGTTCCTCTCCGCTACAAGCACCAGTTCTATAGCGCCTTTCTCTAGCAGGGTCAAGATTTCCTGCACAAGGAGTTGATCTGGAAGCTTCATAGAGATTCCCCGGTGGATTGTCGTGAGGCCGCTTTAGGAACGGAAGGCAGTAGCCATGGGCTATGGTATCCAGAACCCACGCATCCAAAGTAATGGGTCGCCACTCTTGAGGTGCTGAGATAGTCTGCTCCTAACCGGCGAACCATGGGACAAGGCCTCATGACTGTTTTGGAGTGGCTGCGGCAGCGCCTGAAGGCAAAGAGGCAGCTGCCTGAGTGGCTTTGGCACCTCGATTTCCCCCGACCAACACGGGCACTTTTATGCTGACCCCTTTACTGGCAGCTCCTCTCGTTCTACCAAAGGTCTGCAACCTCTCAAGGCTCTTGTCAGCCTTGCTGCCAAACAAATGCGCGCAATCAAAGGGCATGTTCAATAGACAGGCTTGCACGTCCGGGGCAAAACACGGCTTCCGCAACCACGCAAATCTGCGTATAACGGTGCTCGCAGCCATGGACCGGCTAACACCGTCGGCCATGTCCAAACCTGACTGAAGGGATTCACACATGGCATCCTTGCCATCTTGCACGAGAGCAAGGAACCCATCCCTCTCTTCCCCTTTGGGAATATGCTCAGCCGCAAGAGAAACAGTTCCACAAAGTTTGTGAGAATCTTGCCAAGGCACAAGAGAAGTTGGCTGATTTTAGCACCATATTCGCTGCAGAAAACACCTTGCGTTCCCAACCGTTGAAACGTTTGTCGTCCCTATCAGGAGGGATGGTAGGGTATGCCGCCTACCTCGAGGTAGCCGTAGCCGCCTGAACCACCAAACTCTCGGGAATGGTGTGAGTGGATAGGTAGCTGAGGTCGCTACTGGAAGGACGGTATTTTTTGGTTAACTATGTGTTAACAGCGGAAGAGATTCCGGTGACTCCCAAGCAGCCGCCACCCCTTTCTGTAATGTCAGATGAAAAGGTAACGGACCTTGATCGTAAATGTCTGTTAGATCATCTTGCACAAAAGCTTCACGAGGACTGGACCAGCCCAGATACTCCGTGACCCTAGCCATGAGCCTCCGGTAGGACGACTCAGCATGCGGACCAGTCTCGGGCCTGCCAAATTCCACTTCTGGAGAAGTGTCCGGGCCACTAGCGTCATGAAGAGTTTGCCTCAACTCTTCCAATCGGCTACCCCCTGAAAAGACAGGAGCCTCATCAGGGTCAACAAGGTCCCGATTAAAATCTGACCTCTCCTCCTCCTCCTCATAGATGTCATCCAGAGGGAGGAAAAAGTCCATAATAGGCCTCACAGACTTGGAAGTAGCCTTCCTAGGAGGATCCCACACAAGTAGTACATTTGGGCCAAAAAACCTCAAAGTCGTCGAGGGCGCCGATGGCTTCGGCATAGATTGTGTCGATGGTTTCGCGTCGACGTCGACACGTGCGCCAATGGCACCATGGGCTGATACGAAGGCAAAGTCTCGATGTCGGTATCCGACGGACACAGCGCCAACGCCGACCTCGAGCCCTTAGCAGGTTTCTGCGGTCTTGCTGGGAACGAGGACCGAGACCTGGAAGCACGTCTCTTGTGACCATCCTGAGCCTTATCCGAACGGGACCTCAAAAGTTCCTGATGAGGATCACGCCGAGGACCCGAGTCCGAAGACGTGCGAGCCACGGATCGAGGCAGTTCCTTGACGGCTTTGTCAGAAGACGCGGACGGAGTTGTGCCCTGTGATTGGAAAATCGCCAACATCTGCTCCCTAAAGGCAGTTGATTCCTCTGGGGTCGAGGACTTAGTCGGGAAAGCCACTTACCTTGCGGCGACGTCCTCCGAGGAGGACGGGGAAGGCGACCGATTACAGCGATTCCTAGAATGCTGAGACGAGGACGACGAATGGTGGGAACCACTCCGGTACCGAGACCCCTGGGACTCCTTCCGACGCGTAGAGTCACACCTCGAATCGTCGGTGGACATACCCTTGGAGTTGGATGTACGGGACTTACTGGGTTTCGAACCCCTACCTACCTGAAGCTTTCCCTTACGCTCCCACAAGGCCTTAGCAGTCAGCGACTGGCATTTCGAACAGTCATCGGTGTTGTGACTCTCACCCAAGCACCAAAAACAAATGTGATGCGGTAATTGACATTTTCAACTTGCAGTCCCGGCAAGTCTTGAAGCCAGACCGCAGAGTCAGAGGGGTTGAAGAAGACATTGTTGATGAATAGAGTTGCGCTGAGTCTCCGAAGCAAACACGTTTGTGGAAAAAACGGACCTGAGGCTACGGGCACCGTGCTTCCTAATTATAACATCCGGTAACGTCGCCCTCGATGGAGGCCTTTGAGGGACATCGACCAGATGCCATCGATGCAGGATGCCCTCTGCCGAAAAACTTTCCGAAGTACACAGCTATGGACATTACATGTCAAAGATGTGGAATACATTGGCGGACTCAATCCATTCAAATATGTTTTATATGGTGACCTCGACAAAGTACCCTTGCCACCTCCAGTACCATTTCTGCCTGCGCTATTAGATTTTGCCTCACTGCATCATATTGCTGCCTGCTTAGAAAATATTTTACTTGGTGACCTCAGCAATATACCCTTGCCACCTCCAGTAACTTTCCTTTTTTTTAAAAAAAAACTGTATTTAAGGTTCTAGGCAAACATCACAAAGCAGTCCAGTAGGCACGTACAGAAAGATCAAAACATTGGCATCAGACACGATATTACAGCAGACCAGGTATATAGCGAGAGTAGTTATGCAAAGCAAAAACACCTGCCTATTGAATAAAAAAAGATGGGAGAAAAGTGAAACACAGAAAGCCAAAAGTGCCCAAGTACCAGACTGTGAACGACCCCAGCCAATAAGACACATAAGGGAGTCCAAATGTCCTTGGGCTTACACATCGGGGAGAGTGAGGCTACATACATTGCCTCCCTGTCAAAGTTACCTCAAAAACAGTAATCTCCCTCAATTTTTGTTGATGTCAGAGTTACAGACAAGATCTCGCAATCACTCAGCATGCGTCGGTCCACTCGTTGACCTCCAATTGCTAGGCACCCATTTTTCAGCTATAATACATGCTACATTAAAAAGTTGTCGGACCCCACACACACCTTGTCTATGTCGCACAAAAAAGGTCCTTGACTGGTGCCAAAGTAGGGGGGGATGTTCAACATATAATGAAGAGTTACAGCAATGCTTTCCTAGACAATTCCAGAAAATATCTATTGTATTCACCGGGGAGCGGCTGCATTTCATACATTCATTAGCGGCACCCTGTATGAATCTAGCGAATTTTGCCAGCGTGTAATGCAACAGCAGTTGAAATTGGATCATCTATATTGTGCACTTAGCCACACATCTTAGTGAGTGCACAACAGTGCTGCCATTGGACATTTGAGAATTGGAGCCCAAGATCTTGTTCCCACCTTGATCGTATCATCTTCGTGGGTTGAGCATCAAGCACTAGCTGATCCAAACTTCTCGAATCTCTCATCACACCCCTTTTATCCTCTTTTCTGGAATCCTCTCAAATCTTCAACCCTGCCCAGGCTGGTTTTAGGCCGGGGAGGGGCACGGAAAGTGTGCTCATTTCTGTACAAGATGATATGTCCAGGTTAGTTGATGCGGGTGGAAGTGGTGCCTTGATTCTGCTGGATCTGTCTCACGCTTTTGACACGGTTGACCACCCCATCCTCCTTGCACGCCTGGCGCAGATTGGGATATCTGGTTCTGTTCTTGCATGGTTCACCTCCTTTCTCTCTGACCGTACACAAACCCTTGCCATGCCCCCTTTTCTTTCTTCCTCCTGCCCCCTCACTTGTGGTGTCCTACAGGGATCCTCTCTCCCCCCGATCCTGTTTAATATCTATATCTGGGCACTAGTCTGCCTCATCCGCTCTTACAGACTTGATGGTTATTCCTATGCTGACGACACCCAAATCTTGATCCGTTTAGACCAGGTCGAGGTCGAGGTCTCGTCTTGCCTTCATGACTGCCTGAGGGCAGTCGGTGTTTGGATGGACCAGAATTGGCTCAAACTTAATGGCGATTAGACAGAGGTAATGGAGGTGGGTTGTCCTTCCGACCCCTCACTGTGGACCTCTGCTTTTTGGTGCACCTGGGTGTTATTCTCTCTGCGTCTCTTTCTATGTCCAACCAGGTCACTGCTGCGTGCCAGTCTGCCCACCACCAGATCAGGGTCCTTAAGTAGGTTCTTCCCATGATACCGGAAGCCATCTGCCCCCCCCCGTGGTGGCGGCGCTAGTCCTTCCGCGGTTGGACTACTGCAACTCTATATTTGTCTCAACCGACTGGTCTTATACAACGGCTCCAGCGCATGCAGTACTTGGCGGCCAGGATAGCCACTGGCTCTCCCTACGGTGCTCATATTTCGCAAGTGCTTCGACGACTCCATTGGCTTCCGGTGGCCCAGCGTGTCCATTTTAAGTCACTGTGTATAGTTCACCGGGCGATCCACGGCCAAGGAGCAGAGTTTCTGCAGTCCAGATTTTCTCGATTATATCCCGGAACGCGACTTACGCTCCTCTACCACCAATCTACTTATGGTTCCAAGATTTAACCGTGAAAGGATCAGTGGCAGGGCCTTTTCCATTACAGCTGCCAAACTCTGGAACAACCTTCCACTGTAACTCAGAGGCACCTCCAACCATCTTGGTTTTAGAAACGCTCTTAAGACCACTCTATTTTAGCCCTCCTTTTCCATTGGTCTTCCTCTTGAGCAGGCAGCTTTCCTCTCTAGCGCCATGATGCCCTTGGGCGACCGTGCGCTCTATAAATTCAGTTAACATAACATACAGACTAGACACCACATGCCTAGGTCCACCCCTGTGACAATGGCATCTATGAGCGGATGTGACTCTGGCTCATGCGGAAACATTTGCCACAACCATTTTGCCGCAGCTCTGATGCTATAATATTGCAGGATAATTATTCTGCTGCTACCAAGTTTAGCCACACAGTTATCAAGAGACACAAAGAGCCCATCTGGGAAGAGGTCGCCCAAAGTCTCCCCAGGATTTGTGAAAGTACGGTTAGTATAGCAGTGGCAACGCGCTTGTCTTGGAAGCAACATGACGCAGAGCAACACAGGTTTGAATCCCAGGTCGGAGCTTAGAAACCGCTTTGGTATTTAGCGGGTTATAAAAAAACAATTATAATTATAAGTCAAGATCGAAAGTGGGAGACAAACCAGGAAAGTTCCAAAGCAGGACTTTGGAATGGTAAGGCACTGGGAGATACAGTCTCCGGAACAGCCTAGCCCAGGCGTTAACCATAGTGCATACTGGATCAAAAGTGCAGGAGTCTATATGTCTACTACTGAATAAACCCTCCTGACCCCCTCCCCCAAGTTTAGAGGGGAACACCATCTCTCAAGTGCCAGATGTACAACCTCAGGCCCCACAGAATACCAATACCATGCATACTGTGCCTGTGATACCAGGTACTACAATTCCACAGCAGGGGCCACACCGATAAGGCTGCATGAGCTTATCCCAACTCATATAGGCAATACCCGATCCCCACAGAAACCCCACCATCATGGAGCGAATGGAATAAGAAAAAACAACTACCTGGCCAGAAAGGGATGTGACAAAAGAAAGAAAGGAGCTTGGGAAGAACTATCATCTTCAACAGGGATGGTCTGCCATACAGATCTCACCTCTCCTCTGCAGGTGCCTCCTTCTGGAATGGCTCCCTGCCCCTCATAAACTTGAGCCGGACCACCTGAGGTTACAGAAGCAGCTGAAGACCTGCTTTATCTCCCTCTTTCCCCTGCTGACCTTCCTGCCGCTGCACTGACTGGTTGCCTGGCTGCCCTCAGAGTCTCACTGGGTACCATGCTTCTTTATGACCAGTCTCCCCTGCACTGCCTCTGGGCCTACCACACACTTAGCGGCTATAACTGTAACCCTACAGTCCCCTGCCTCCTTGCACTTACCCAGAGCCACGCTTACCTGGCTGCTCATCCTCAGACCATTGCTGCCCTGATGGCACTTCCCCTTTCTCTCCCCATGCACTTTACGTTGTTTGCACTTGCATGATCTGAATGACACAAGGCCTAGTAAGATCGTTTGTTTTATCCTCCCTCTGTCTTCCCCCTTGTCTTGTTGCGCCTAGAGACACTTGTGTACAGGCTCGTTATAAGTTACTTAACATATCATAACATACAGCAAGATTGGCAGCTTGGCCCAGATCTTAAGTTTAGCCTCCAACTGTTGCATATATGCAGCATAATTATCTGCATACCAAAGTATGCTGGTGTCTAGAGACCGTGATGCACAGATATTTGAACCAGGAATCTACCAGCAGAACCACTGCAGGTCAGACATTGGAAGCACAGAATTCTTAAAGGGGGAACAACTCAGATTTGGATTTACTGACACTGTAGCCTGAGTATTTAGAGAACACATGCAGTTCGTCCATCACAGGGCCAAGGTTTACCTCTGGATCCCGAACATACAACAAGGTGTCGTCAGCATACATGGATATGACCTGCGTTACCCCCGGCATAGGTACAGTAAGGGAGATAGAGGGACGCATCGGGGGTGTCCTCTATGTAAATTGCTATTTGATGACAATGTTGAATTAGTCCACACTCTGGCAGTGGGATGGGAATAGAGTTGTTGCATGTAGCTGAGGAAGTAAGCCCCGAATGTATAGCTTTGCAGGACCCTCACTGAGTACCTCCATGATACAGAATCAAAAGCTTTCTCAACGTCAATGGATGACCCGCCTTGGGTCATGGGTCGATCTAAGCAACGATGCTGAATAGCCTACGCAGGTTTAACACCGTGGATCTAGCATGGATAAAACCTGACTGGTCCGGATTTACCAGGTCAGCAATATAAGAGAGAAGTCTAGATGCAAGGATTTAGTAAAAATCTTCGCATCAACATTTATCAATGGCAGCAGCCAATATGAAGCGACCTCAATCGGCCGCCTACCTGGTATTGCAAGGACAGTTATTACCGCTTTACGCATGGCCAGCGGAAGAGACCTCGTGCCAAGCGAATCCTCCCATACTTGCAGTAAGTGTGGAGCTAGTATTGCCCTGTATTCTTTATACAATTCAATCCCCAGTCCGCCTGACACCAGGGCCCTACCGGACGCCAGGGCAGCAATAGCAGCAGATTGCTCCTCGGGTGCGATAGGGCCCTCGAGAACCAGTTTTGCCTCTTCCGGCAGAGCGGGGAGATCCCTGTTCTCCAAATACTGTATGAGTTTTCGCTCCAAACTAGCGTCCCTGTTACGAGTATAGTAATGCGTAGTAAGCCTGGAATTCTGAATTGATATCATCTTCGGCTGTCAGGGTGGCCCCAGACATTGCAGTAATGCCAGTAATGACCCAGGGAGCCGAGTCAAGTCGCACTGCCCTAGTAAAGACCTTGCCCGTTCTATCAGACTCGCCACACCAGCGTGCAAGCACTGACCGGTGACATATAGAACATCCCTGTCCGCCAAGTCTTGAAATGTCAGCAGATTACCCTTAATTATGCCCAGCAATGCTTTGTCATTAGTCCTACCATATTCATTTTTAAGAAGCTTAATCTGCTTCTGAAGCCCACACAGTTCTGACCTAAGGGACTTAAGGGTCCCAGAAGACATGGATAGCAATTCACCACTCATGAACACCTTAAAGGTTTCCCATACAGTAGAATGAAGTGCCACTGAGCCTATATTGTTGCTGAAAAACTCCTCAATTCTGGTTTAAAGTGCTTCTGTGAGATTGTAATCCAGCAACAATGTTGCGGGAGACATGCGCCAGAGGGGACAGGGTTTGCGTGTATGCGTGAAGACCAGGTTGCACTACAGGCTAGTGGTCAAAAAATGTGCGTGGGAGAATAGGGCACCCATGAACCCTCCCCAACCACTCCGGAGATAGAAGCCAGTCGTCTATTTGTGACATGGAATCATGGACCATAGAGCAAAAGTATATTCCCTCAGCAAGTCGTAACCTCTCAGCTTCAGGACTATTTGGACGTCAATAATATCCTGGCTGTCCATCAGTACAGCTTTAGGCTGGGACATGAGACAGAGACTGCTTTGGTAAATTTCTGGGATGATCTACTTGGAAATGCAGACAAGGGGGATATTAGCTTGCTAGTCATGATTGACTTGTCTGCAGCTTTCGATACTGTGGACTATAACATACTTGGTTCTAGGTTAACATCTTTGGCACAGGTATCAGAAAAAGCATTGAAGTGGTTTACCTCCTTTCTTACCAACCGTTTTCAACAAGTTTAGACTGGTCAGTAGGTCTCTGAAAAGCTGGCAGTACCTTGTGTTGTACCGCAGGGCTCGTCTTTGTCATCTGCTCTATTTAATTTGTATATCCTTCCATTGCTAAAAATCTTTGCGGAATTTGATCTTCAGTACCATTCTTATGCAGACGATACCCAGATCTATGTGAGTCTGAAAGAACCACTGGAGGCAACAGAGCACATTTTACAGTGCACACAGAGAATCCACTGTTGGATGGTTGAAAATACACTTCAGCAGATAGAAATTAACAACTTTGGATCAAAAACAAATTGGGGAATATTTTCCCCATATTACCATGTCCAACTCTTTGGAATTGCTTCCAAGTAAATCAGATAATTAAGTTGGTATATTATCAGCTGAAGATTCCGAAACCAATTCTTCCCCTGGTGGCTGAGCATGACCGGGCATTGGTGGTGGGTACCCTTGTTAATGCTAGACGGAACTACTGCAATGCGTTTTTGGTAGGTAGTCCGAAATATCATCTAAGGTGCCTTGCAGTGGCCCAAAACTCAGCAATACAGCCAATTCTCTCATTGCCCTGGAAATCATAAGTATCTGATTTCAGTAGAAGACTTCACTGGTTGCCTGTTGAGCAACAGATCAGATTCAAATAACTGTGTCCTGTGCTTAGATGTATTCATGAATTGGCACCGCTATATTTGTCATCCAAAATCAAGATCAATATACCTACACAGTGTTTGCGATCTTTCGATCAGGGCCTGCTGCTGATTCCTTCATCCAAATCTTTTTGGGGTGATCAATGTTTTTCGGTGGCTAGCCAAAGTGCCTGGAACTTACTTCCCCTCTATCTTCGACAGAATTAATCTATGGTTGTCTTTAGGAAGAAATTGAAACCTATCTGTTCATATACATTTGCAAGATTTCACTACATGGTTATGCTATTATGATTTGATCTGCACCTAGATTCAGCTTGCTGCTTGGTTCCTAGGGATATGCGCAATATAAATTCCCAACATAACATAACCCTGAGATGCAATCTCTGCCATACATCGGACAAGTGTAATTGAGACATTATCTGCAAAAGGGTTTGTGCTGCTAAAGTTAAAGGCCGGGGCATGAGATGAGTGATCAAGGGTGGTATCAAGGATTGTATTCATATCACTACCCCAGACCACGAGTATATCAATCTGACCAACAAGTTTATCAGCAAGTGACCAATAAAAGTCAGGGTTGTCGACACTGGGGGCCATAGGAGTTGACCAGCAGGATATCATTGCCATCCAACGCACCCCGCAGCACGACATACGGCCCCTGAAGATAAATATAGCTTCTATCCACTGTAAATGAGATCAACGGGTGTATCAATGTCATTATCCCATGAGCCTGCGATGAGTATGTGGTGTAGAATCTTTGGTGGCTACACTAAGGGGCAAAGGACTCATGCACCGGTCGCAGCCCACGAGTCTCCTGCAGTAGCAGGAGCTTCGGGGCATGCCGCTCAAGGTATACCATCAGCCTTCTAGACTTGGCCGGCTTGTTCAGACCCCGAACATTACAGGAGATCAAAGTCAGCCCCCGAGTAGCCCCTGTTCAACTGTACCCGCCATGGTTATGTATCAGACCCCGTCAAGGCCAGCGTCAGGTGAACAGGATATACATGTAGTGCAAGATAGCGTTTGCCCAAACATTTGACATCTCTGCTCATCGTCTCCACCCTCCCCGAACCCACCTCACTATCGCCCCCAACACGATAATGCAGACCCAAACCAAAAACGGAACTCTCCTGGGAAGTGTTGCGAACAGCAACCTTTTCTACAAGTACAGCTGGTGGCCCTGGCTAATTAGCGATTAAAGCTCATTGTGTCTCCGGGTAGTTCCTCCCAATTGAAGGCACATGTCAGATGGCCGCAGTGGTTTGGTTGTTCGAGCCATCCTTCTGGGGAAGCAGGATCAACGCCTCAATATAGGTGATGGCGTCAGCTGGATTTTCAAATAAGTGCACTCTACCCCCGTGCTGTACACGTAACTTAATAGGAAATAGAAGAGCATACTGAATTTGCCGGCACAGAGAAGGTGCTTCACAGGATCGTAGGACCATCGCTGCACCTGGACGGCAGCTATAAAATCTGGGTATATATGGACATTACTGTATCCAAACTGCAGGGGCCCACAGCTTCAAAACAAGATCTCTGTCCATATAGTTAAGTATCTTGGCAATGATTGTCCTCGGGGTTTGCCGCTGGCTTAGAAATCAGAGCCAGAACATGATGGGCACTTTCAACAAGAAATTGAGCTGAGAATTGCGATGCCCCCAACAATTGCTTTAAGAGCTCTTCAATAAACTGCTCCGTATGCCCCTTCGCTGCATTGCCGACAATGCAGACATCATGATGCCAGGAATGCGATTCCGAATCGTTGCTAGGTCTTTCTTGAAGCGGGCTACAGCATGGTCGTTCTGCGCGACCTTGACTTCAGTCCAGCCGATCCTGGTCTCCGCTTCAGTGATACACCCACTTTAGGGAGCCAATATTAGCAACAATATCATCAAGTTTTACGTTGACAGCTGCAAAGCCATTTTGCCTGGCAATTAATAGGGGGTCAGCAGGTGCAGTCACAGCTGGCCCCTGTCTCTCTGAGTCACTCACAAGCATCTCAGGCCTCACTGTTCTTGCGGGTAAACGTATCCATCGGGCCCCTCTTTTTCCCAGCTCCCTTCGTCATGCTATGGCAGCCAAGGGACTCCAGCAACGGAGAAAGGTAAAACAGCACACTACCAAGGACGTTATCTGGGGGTAGCCAGGGTCACAACTGTAACCCATAAGGTTTCCCTTGCTACCCCTATGGTCTTCTTCCTTGATACCCCTACATTCTTTTTTAAAAAACATGTTTTTTTTACATTTAGTATTTTCTTTACATTAAAGCTCCTGGGCTGTGGCCTGTGCCATGTGGCTCTTTGTTTCTGGAGAGGCTGGAATTTATGTTGAGGCCTCTTAAAATAACAGGGAGTTGCACAAGTTTAACACTTTGAGCAGTGACCATAAATAAGAAAAAATAGGAATAACAAATAATTTATTTCTGGAATTCTATACAATAGTTGCTAGACTAGTTGAAAGGTCATGTTCTATTGCTTCCAATGATGTCACTTTAGGGAGGTGGGGCGGCCAAATGACATCACTTCCTGTGATGTCGTCCGAGGTCAAGCTACATGTGTGTCACTTCCGCTACAGACATTTTGCTGAAACGACGTCCCTGCACACGACGACTACCCCCTCCAGTCTCCACGTGCGTAGACCGGCCCAATACAAATATATTGCTCACCAGAAGCAGCAAAGGCAGATAATCCACTCCCTAACTACAGGGCACTCCAGTAATAGTGCACACCAATCCACAGAAGCACTCCAGACTACTGGCCCAAAATGCCATGTAGATGGGGTCACCAGATGTTTCCAGGCCAAGGATCCTCTTGAAATATAGTAGCGCAGCACACGCACCATCTACAGTGCTCCATAGGCAGAAGGGATGAGAAACCCACCCTAGTAGGCTCGAAGAAAGCTGCACCTGAGCAACAGTAAAGTCCAAAACTAAAGCTCTACCCGTGAGCACCAGGGTCTGTGACCGGCAATAAGGAGATCAAAAGCACGGTGTAGATGGCATGTGTGGAGAGAGCAGCAGAGACCTAAGTCAGGGCCGAGATGAAGTCGACGCTGGCGTTACCTTCAGGGGCTGACAGCAGAAGAGCCAAGCCCCTTCCCCATGCAGGCCACCGAGGCAGCGGCTGCCGTGTGAAAAAATAGGAGGGCCTGCCAACCCAACAGCGGGACACCAGCACTCGTGGCAACCGCTGAAGTTGATGAGCTGCTACCAGATGTCCCAGCGTAGAGTTCCCCACAGGAGTCATGCAGCAGCTGCCACAGTTCAAGCGCCACAATTCTCTCCTTCGCAGCGATACACTGGAGCCATGATGTAGGATAAATTGAGTGTCGGGATGTCACTGGGGCCAAAGCTCGTGCTCAGACCACCATTTTCATTGCTGCTCAGCAGCGCCCCTCCTCCAGTACATTTTCTGCCTGCTCTATTCAATTTTACCTCACCGCAGCAAATTGCCGCTGGCGGAGGAAGGAACAAGTTACTTACCTGTAACTGTTGTTCTCCAGCATGGGTCTGGCATTGATTCACATGCTCATGAATATTCCCCGTCGTCAGGCTGGGAATCCTCGGTAAAGAAAAAATCAGTTTCTGTTTCGTTTCTGAACGGTCTTTCTACAAGTAACCAATCGCTGGTCTCTGGGTCATACTGCCCCCAGCCAATGACTGCCCTCTACCTAAGCCCCTCCTCTGGCAGCCATCTTCAGATTTGGTAGCACGTAAAGTGGCAGTAGGACCAAGAGAAGAGCCACAGAGGGGTAGGAGGGAGGGTTCGCATGTGAATCCATGCCAGACCCATGCTGGAGAACAACAGTTAAAGGTAAGTAACTTGTTCCTTCTCCAGCATGGGTCTGGCATGGATTCACATGCTCATGAATATAAGAATACATAGCAGTACACACATGCACAACCACGGGAGGTGGCAACAGGCTCAACATTAAGCAATACAACATCTCAACATTAAGCATCTCTTACCTCCTCACCAAGCTCACCTTAAGCGAACAGGTTGTGCAGCACTGCCTGGCCGACTCTGGACTCCTCCCTGGAATCCCGGTTGACGCAGTAGAATCTCGTGAAGGTGTGCGTCGACCTCCACGTAGCAGATGTCCAGCAGGGGCACACCAGATAGGAACGCTGTGGTAGCAGCGATCGCTCTGGTTGAACGGGTCCTCGGACGGCCGGGCAACGGTCGGTTTGCCAACCGGTGACAGTGCATGATGCAGCCGGAGAGCCATCTGGAAATGGAAGCCTTCGAGAGGGCCTTCCCTTGGTTCACAGGTCCAAAGTTCACAAACAGCTGTGATGTCATCTGAAAACTCTTTGTGCGGTCCACGTAGAACTTCAGCGCTCTAGCTACATCTAGCGAGTCCTCTCAGCCGGCGACGAAGGCGACGGGAAGAAAACAGGCAACACCAAGGGCTCGTTGAGATGGAAGTCCGACGGCACCTTGGGCATGAAAGAGGGGTGCGTCCTCAGCACCATCCTCGTATCGTGAAAAGTCAAGTATGGAGGTTTACAGGAGAGGGCCTGGATCTCACCCACTCGTCGTGCGGAGGTGATGGCCACAAGAAACGCAGTTTTCCACAACAGGAACTTCAACGGTGCCGAATGCACCTGGACAGCACCACGTTGAGCTCCCACGCCGGAGTCTTCACCGGCAGGAATGACCGGAACAGTCCCTTCATAAACTCTTTCACCTGGCGATGGGACCAGAGAGATGATCGCCCCGGGGTCCTGGAGTAGCGGGAGACCACCGCTAGATTATCCTGATGGAGGCGTGCGCCAGCCCCGCCTTGGCCAGCGACAGTAGGTACAGCAGCACCTGAGGGGGCCATAATCCGCAGAGGGTTAATCTTCTGTGCACGGCACCAGACAGAGAACCTCTTCCATTTGTGCCCATAACATTGAGAGTCGAGGGCGCCCTGGCCTTTGCAAGCACCTCCTTGCAGTCCGCCGGGATATTGTACCCTCCAAACTCTAGCGCTGCAGGAGCCAGGCTGCAAGTTAAGTGACGCCGGATCGTGGTGGAGGATGGCGCCTCCTTCTCTGATGAGGAGTTCTGCGTCCATCAGCAGTTTGATTGGGGGGGGACGTGACATGTTCAGAAGGTCCGGGAACCAGATCTACCTCGGCCACGCCGGTGCAACGAGGATCATCCTGCACCGGGACCGTTTGAGTTGGTTGATGAGTCGCAGCAGCAACAGAGGGAATGCATACAGGAACAGGCCATCCCAGGGGAACGAGAAGGCATCGCCCATACTCCCCGGCTGGGGGAACCTGCTGGCGAATCGGTGTTCGCCGCCGTTGCGAACAAGTCGATCTGGGGATTGCCCCATCGTCGCAAGAGGAGGTCCACTTGATCCTGCCACAGTTCCCACTCGTGGCATGAGCGCAGCTCCCTGCTGAGTGCGTCGGCGATGGTGTTTTTTATTCCTGCCAGGTGGGAGGGTACCAGAAACATCTCTTGGGCTACGGCCCAATGCTACAGATCCTGGGCCTCCTAAAATAAGGCTGAGGATCTGGTGCCTCCATGCTTCCGGATGTAAAGCATCATTGTGGTGTTGTCGGTGAAGATCCTCACCACCTTGCCCTTGAGGGACGGAAGGAACGACCTGACTTCTCCTCCGGCAGACAAAAGCCTCTTGCGTGGAGATCTCCGGAATGAGCCCCCAGCCCTCCAGGGCGGCGTTCGTCGTCACCATCTGATGGGCCGGGGTCTGGAAGTCCATACCCGCCGTCAAATGGGCGCAGGTGCCCCACCACCGGATCGCTTGTCGAAAGGTCTCGTTGAGTGAGATCCTGTCTTTGAAGTTGCCCGTCGCTTGCATCCAAAGGGTGTCGAGGAACTCCTGCAGTGGTCGCATCTGTAGTCTGCAAAGGCGCACAAGGTAAATGCAGGAGGAAATCATGCCAAGCAGGGACTTGACGGACCTCACCTTGGCCATGTCCATGGTCGATAGCCGTTGCACCTAGCCTAGGATGGTGTTCGTCCTCTCCTCCGACGGAGATGCTAGTCGCGCCACTGTGTCGAGCTTGTCTCCCAGGAACAGGTGTTAAGCTGGGTATCTCGTTAGTGAAGCGTACCTGAAGACTTGGAAGAAGATCTTGACGTGGCAGCCAGACTGACGATGAGCGTATGACGCGAGGAACCGGCCTCTCCGCCACCCAAGGTTTAAACAGGGTGGAAGATGGACCGACTCCCAACGCCACGGGACGCACTCTCCTGATTTGCGTGGAGTCAGGAGAGTGCAAGCACTGACAGGAGAGGCAGATGTAGTAAGTCCAAAGACTGCGAAGTCCGAAGTTGGTGGTACAGGGATCGCAGGCAGATGGTAGATCCGACTGAAAGCAGCTGGGAGACTCAATGCTTCAAAGGAAACAGGCGATGACTCAGGCAGAGTGTGGGAATCTGACCGCCAAAACAGGACTGGGAACCCAACCCAGGAACTGAACTGGAAAACCAAACCAGGAACAGGACTGGGAAACCAACCCAGGAACAGGACTGGAAAGCCAACCCAAGAACAGGACTGGAAAGGACTGAGAAGGGGGAACCCAGGGAAAACTAAACAGAACCCCAGGGAGAACTCAGAAGCCCAACAGGATCCCCAAGACCCCAAAGGGAGAAGGACCAGAAAAGCTGCAGGGGCAGGAACCCAGGGAAGGATGCAGGCTGAAGCTGGAGACTGAGCAGAGCCAGAACAGGTAAGTAGCGAAACGAGCGTAACCACGATCAGGGCAAACCGCGTTGAGACGCGACTTGCTCCTGATCGAGGCTCGCTTTATAGGATGGCCAGCACCCAAGAGAGGCTTGAAACGCAAGCCGCCTTGTTACTGGGTGCCGGCACATCCAAAGCGAGGCTCGGAACGCGAGCCCTTGCTGAGGAGAGAGCCCAATCAACTGCGCATGCGCGGAATCGAGACCGTGGTCTCCCGCGCATGCGCAGAGGACTCCCGACGGGAACCCCAGAAGCTCTCCCCATGGCGGATCCCCGCAAGCGCGGGTAGATCCGCCAAGAGGGAGGAGAGCGAGTTGGAGCAGAGGACCCCTGTCTCCAGGTAAGTAGCGTGATACTATGACCCCTCCCAGGAAGACCCGGGGCCCCAGGCTTCCAAGGGAACTTCTCGTAAAAAGCATGCACTAGACGAGGTGCGTGTACGTGCTGTTGCGGTTCCCAAATGCGGTCACAAGCTGAGTATCCCTTCCAATCCACTAGAAAGTGCAGTGCCCCTCTACGATAGCGGGCATCACAAATCTCCTGAACCTCAAATTCGGGGACACCCTGAACTAAAACTGGGGCTGGACGAAGGGGGGAACGACCAAAGGTGTCATTGACGTGAGGTTTCAGAAGGGAAACATGGAAGACTGGGTGAATATGCCAAGAACGTGGGAGCTCAAGGCGAAAAGCTATGGAGGACAGGCGCTTGGTTATTCTAAATTGGCCGAAATAACGTGGAGCCAGCTTAACCGGCAAATTGTTAAGTGGCAAATTCCTAGATGATAACCAGACCTTATCCCCCACCTGGAGATCTGGTTCCACACATCGCCTTCTGTCAGCCTGAACCTTCATACGACTCCTTGTATACTCCAAAGTCTTACGTGCCACTTCATGTTGTCTCTGAATGGAAGACACCAGGTCATCAGCAGACGGAACCGTACTAGTGGGTACAGGATGGAAGGGCATCAGTTTCGGATGCTGGCCAGAAGAACAGTAGAACGGACTGATTCCAGTAGAGGAATGGATGGAATTATTGTATGAAACTTCGGCAAAATCCAGACACGCCTTCCAGTTGGACTGAGTAGCGTTGGCAAAGCAGCGAAGATACCCCTCTAGGGTCTGATTGGTCCGTTCGGTTAGGCCATTGGTCTGCGGATGATAACCAGAGCTCATGGCCCTGTGAATGCCAAGATGGCCACACACCCTACTCCAGAAAGACGACACAAACTGCGATCCCAGATCAGAAATAATCTTTTCTGGAAGGCCATGTAAGCGGTATACTTCATGCAGGAAGGCTGATGCCATCTGAGAAGCCGTGGGTATCTTGCTAAAGGGAATGCAATGAGCGTATTTAGTAAAGCAGTCAATTACCACCATTATGCAGGTACATCCGTCGGAGGGAGATAGGTCTACAATAAAGTCTGTGGCTATGGTGTGCCACGGGTACGGTGACAATTCCGTAGGAAGAAGCAGTCCTAGAGGCTTTCTTCTCTGTACTTTCGTCTGGGCACAGACGGGGCAGCGCTCCACATACTTCTTGACGGAACTGGCCCAACCCGGCCACCAGAATTGTCGGGACACTAGTTCTTGCGTAGCTTTAATTCCTCGATGTCCCCCAATCAAAGAGTCATGAAAACCATGTAGTATGCCATCACGGATTGGCCCTACCGGAATGTACAACCTCTTCTGGAAAAACAGCAAACCGTCTCGTTCTGACACCAATGATTGCTGCAGTAGGTTCGCTCGTTCTGGATCCGCTTGGGTAGCATCAAAAATGGCTTGCAGGTGAGGAGACCATGCCAGCAAGAAATGTTGTGGAGAAATCAATGGGGAACTCCCACCAACCTCTCTCTCCACCCTCTCCAGAGAACGAGATAACGCATCTGCCTTCAGATTGGCGGTACCAGGGATGTCAGTAACATGGAACTGAAACGGAGAAAAAAAGAAAGCCCATCTAGCCTGGCGAGGCGTACGGCACTGTAAGGAACGTAAATACTGCAAGTTCCGGTGATATGTACGGACCTCTACAGAAAGGCGTGCCCCAAGCAGGAGATGTCTCCATTCTTCAAAAGCCATCTTTATGGCAAGCAATTCCCGCTCAATAACCGCATAGTTCCTTTCGCTGGAATTCAATTTTCGTGAATAATAGGCTACTGGATGTTCAACAGAGGTCTTAGGATCACACTGCAGAAGGACCGCTCCATGGCGAAATCGGAAGCGTCTGCCTCCACAATATAGGGCAATTCGTCTTGGGGGTGACGCAGAATAGGGGCGGTGGTGAAAGCCGTCTTTAAGGTGGCAAAGGCTTGTGAAGCTAGAGAATCCCACTTGAAAACCGTCTTGTTGCTGGTCAACCTTGTGAGTGGCGCTGTGGTTTGGGAAAAATGAGGAATAAAGCGCCTATAAAAATTGGCAAAACCCAAGAAGCGCTGCAGAGACTTTACATCATGTGGCTGCTTCCAATCTAGGACGGCCTGGACCTTCTTGGGATCCATCTCAATACCGGTATGATTGATCACATATCCCAGGAATTTGATGCTGTGTTGATGAAAAGAACATTTCTCCGCCTTGGCGAACAGCTGGTTAGAGGATAAACGGAGAAGGACTTCACGAACGTGTCTCACATGTTCCTCAAGAGATCTTGAAAAAATCAAAATATCGTCTAAGTAGATCCAAACCGAAATTCCTATTAAATCACTGAAGATTTTATCCATGAATCTCTGGAAGACAGCTGGAGCATTACTTAGACCGAAAGGCATCACCCTGTACTCAAAGTGTCCCAAGGGGGTCTTAAATGCGATTTTCCATTCGTCTCCATCTTTAATGCGAACCAAATGGTAAGCCCCTCGTAAGTCAAGCTTAGTGAAGATCGAGCTGTGTGGAGGGTTTCCAGGATGTTACGAATCAAGGGTAAGGGATAGCGGTCCTTAATAGTTATATCGTTCAATTGACGATAGTCTATGCAGGGTCGTAAAGCGCCTTCCTTTTTCTTTACGAAAAATAATGGAAAGCCCGCAGGTGACTTCGAAGGGGCAATATATCCCTTACTTAAACATTCCGATAAGTAGTCTTGTAGCACTTGCCTCTCTTCCTGGGTTAACGCATACAGCCGTCCATGAGGAATTTCAACGTCTGGCAACAAATCAATTGAACAATCAAAAGAGCGATGTGGGGGCAATGGTATATCTCCTGGTTCTGAGAACACATGACCAAAATCGGCATATTCCTGAGGAACATGAGATATGGAACAAAGTCTCGGACTTCTGCCAATTGAATCCAAAGGTGTAGAAGAAACAAGAGTCTGGGTTGGCAGGTTGCAGTTCAGGGAACAGAAGGTGGAAGAGAAAGACAGGTACGGGTTCTCCAGTTAATCACCGGATTGTGGCATTGCAACCATGGTAATCCCAAAACCAACTTGTAGATGGTGACTTGATCACGTCCAAGGCCAGAGTCTCTAAGTGATCATCAATCTTCAGTAACAGTCCCACAGTATGAAGACGGACAGGTCCAGAGGACAGAGGTGAACCATCGATGACTTCAACCGGTAGGGCTGCCTGTTTGGAGAGCAGGGGTATACCGTTGCTGTTGGCAAATGATTCGTCGATGTAATTACCAGGAGCTCCGCTATCCAGCAGTCCGTGAACTTCCAGAGTCTTATCAGGCAAAGATATCCCGATCTTCAGGGTCAATAAGACAGCTGGTTGCATGGGGTGAGAAGAAAAACAAGATGCGGAAAGGCCTGAGAGAGAGGCTGGACCTGTTGCTGCCCTTCCATTACGCAACAGGTCTCCTAGTTTTCCACCTTCTTCTTCTGAGGTCGTAGAGGGCATGAACCCAGATAATGCCCAGCCGCTCCACAATAGAGACATAAGCGCAAGGTTCTTCTTCTTCTCCTTTCTTCTTCAGATAGAGGTCCTCTCATGGCCCCTAATTGCATAGGTTCAGAACCAGACTCTGGAGAACCAAAAGATCCGACTGGTAAGTTGGGCATCTTGGAATGAAACTTCTCGGACCGACGTCTCTCTGCCCTTCGCTCCATAAGTCTCTGGTCTATCCGGAGCACTTGTTCAATGAGACGTTGGAGGGTCTCGGGCTCGGGAATATGGAGTAACTCGTCCTTGTATTCATCTCTCAACCCTCGACGAAACAAGGTACTTTGTGTTACTTCTGGCCATTGGGAGTCGGTTGCCAGTTGACGGAAGCGGCTTATGTAAGTTATTATGTCAGCACTTCCTTGTCTCATGTCCATCAACTGGTTCTGGGCTACGGAAGCCAGGTTTGGTGATTGAAACACCTCCAAGAAAGCCTTTTCAAAGGCCATGAAGTCATTCAAAATTGGACTATTGGTGGCCACCAATGGAGTGGCCCAAGCAAGAGCGTTTCCAGATAGATTCCCCAGGATATATCCAATCTTGGCCTTGTCGCTGGTAAAATGAGATGGTCTGAAGAGAAAATGGACTCGGCAATGATTGCAGAATTCTGCTACACGTCGGGGGTCTCCATCGAACTTGATCGGAGTAGTATGTGCCAGTGAACTCTCTCCTTGCGATGCACTCATAGCCGCCTGTGATACCATTTGACGTAAAGTCTGATTTTCCTGACGTAAAGCCGTCATCTCAGCACGAAGAGCTTGAAGTTCTTCTCTGATGTCTTGACCGTCTTCCATCTCCAAATCCGAAGGTAGGCGCCTCAATCTGTTAAGCTGGGTATCTCGTGAGTGAAGCGTACCTTAAGACTTGGAAGAAGATCTTGACGTGGCAGCCAGACTGACGATGAGCGTATGACGCGAGGAACCGGCCTCTCCGCCACCCAAGGTTTAAATAGGGTTGAAGATGGACCGACTCCCAACGCCATGGGACGCACTCTCCTGATTTGCGTGGCGTCAGGACAGTGCAAGCACTGACAGGAGAGGCAGATGTAGTAAGTCCAAAGACTGCGAAGTCCGAAGTTGTTGGTAGAGTCGAACTTCCGCAAACACTGGAGGAACAGGGATCGCAGGCAGATGGTAGATCCGACTGAAAGCAGCTAGGAGACTCAATGCTTCAAAGGAAACAGGTGATGACTCAGGCAGAGTGTGGGAACCTGACCCCCAGAACAGGACTGGGAACCCAACCCAGGAACTGAACTGGAAAACCAAACCAGGAACAGGACTGGGAAACCAACCCAGGAACAGGACTGGAAAGCCAACCCAAGAACAGGACTGGAAAGGACTGAGAAGGGGGAACCCAGGGAAAACTAAACAGAACCCCAGGGAGAACTCAGAAGCCCAACAGGCTCCCCAAGACCCCAAAGGGAGAAGGACCAGAAAAGCTGCAGGGGCAGGAACCCAGGGAAGGATGCAGGCTGAAGCTGGAGACTGAGCAGAGCCAGAACAGGTAAGTAGCGAAACGAGCGTAACCACGATCAGGGCAAACCGTGTTGAGACGCGACTTGCTCCTGATCGAGGCTCGCTTTATAGGATGGCCAGCACCCAAGAGAGGCTTGAAACGCAAGCCGCCTCATTACTGCACATCCAAAGCGAGGCTCGGAACGCGAGCCCTTGCTGAGGAGAGAGCCCAATCAACTGCGCATGCGCAGAATCGAGACCGTGGTCTCCCGCGCATGCGCAGAGGACTCCCGACGGGAACCCCAGAAGCTCTCCCCATGGCGGAAGCGCGGGTAGATCCGCCAAGAGGGAGGAGAGCGAGTTGGAGCAGAGGACCCCGGTCTCTAGGTAAGTGGCGTGACAACAGGGCGACTTGCGACGGTACCAGGTGGGATTTTGTGAAGTTTATCGAAAATCCTAGATCCATGAGCAGTTGGACGGTCTTCCTTGTGTGTTCGACGGTGAGTTCCCTTGACTCTGCCCGGATGAGCCAGTCGTCCAGGTATGGGTAGACATGGATCCCCTGTAGGCGCAGCTGCGCCGCTACTAGTGCTAGGCACTTGGTGAACACCCTGGGCGCCGACTTCAGTCCGAAGGGAAGGGCCTTGAACTGGTAGTGCCGTCCTCAGACTACGAATCGCTGAAACTTTCGATGTTTTTTCAAGATGGGGATGTGAAAGTAGGCGTCCTCCAAGTCCAGCGACGATAGGAAGTCGCCTTCCTCCAGTTGTCCGAGCATGTGCTGGAGGGTAACCATCTGGATCGTCTGGGACCTGATGTACTTGTTTAGACGAAGGTCCAGAATGGGTTGCCAACCGCTGGTCTTTTTCCTTACGAGGAAGTACCGCGAATATACTCCGGAGCCTCTTTGGGACGAGTTCAATGGCTCCCTTCTTTAGCATTGCTCATACCTCCAGTAGCATGTTGTGGGACATGATTTTCCTTTCTGGCCACAGGTGGAATATGGGGACACTTTCTTAGAAATTCCATTGTGTGCCCGCGGGCCAGGGCCTCCAGCACCCAACGGTCGGTGGAGATGGACTTGCACACGCTGATGAAGTTCGCCAGCCGGCCTCCCACTGGGGTGCTCAGGTAGGGGCCCGACACTACAGCCGGTTCAATCCTTCTTGGCGGCGGCCTTGCCGCCCTGGCCTCCTTGGCGATGACGACGAGATTCTCCTTGCTTGCCACTTCCCCTGTAGGCCTCCTGCGACGAGGATCGAGCCGCCTAGCGGTAAGTCGAGGAGCTGCTGTCAAATCCCTTGGAGGCACCCTGCTTGCCTCCAGAACCCCGAAAGGGCGGCCGTCGTTGCTGAAGAACACCGAAGGCACGAGCCGTCTCCGTGTCGGCCTTGTTGGCTTGCAGCGACTCATCCACTGCCTTGCCAAACAGGTTGTTCCCGTCGAAGGGCATGTCCAGGACCCTCGTCTGCACGCCTTGACGCAAATTGGTTGCCTTGAGCCAACCGCGCCGGCGAAGGCAAACGCTGTTGCCCATCTGGCGGAAGCCGGTGTCGGCAATGTCCGTGGCCACCGTTATGGCGTGGTCCGATGCCACTTCTCCCTCCTGTAGGATCTCTAGGGCCTCCGCCCTCTTGTCGTCCGGTGAGGAAATCCAGCAGGGGAGTGATCTTTAACCATAGCTCCCTGTCGTAGCGGGCCACAATCACAAGGGCGTTGGCCGCTTTGATGGTAGTCGCCGCCGACGAGATGACCCGTCGTCCCATGGCGTCCAGTTTCTTCCCTTTGCCGTCCAGCGGAGATGTCGAAGTTGACGCCGCCGCCGCCCCAGCCACTTTCTTCTTGGCTGCCGCAGAGACAACCGAATCCGGGGTAGGCTGTGCCCTAAGGCACATGGGGGCGGAATACGGAACCCGGTACTACTTCTCGTACCGGTCTCCCTTGATAGGGGCCGTGGATGGGTTCTTCAGGAGCAACAGCCTCTCGTCCCAGATGTCGTCGAGCTACGGGACCGAGAGGACCGTCTTCCTTTTGGCCTCCCGTCGTTGATCGAGGAAACCTTCCTTCTTCTCTTCCATGGGGCAGAGCTGTAAGTAGCCTCCACAGGCTTCGCCAGGTCCGCCACGACTCCCTTGATAAAGGCCTTATCCGAGTGAATCAAGGCCTTCACGACCTTGGAGGCGCTTGAGGCCTTCACCTTGGTGCTTAGCCTTTTGTTGGGCCCTCGTCTCCAGAGGACCCTCAAAGGACTTAGAAGACCGCTCAGACTTCATCTTTTTCCCACCCGCTGCTGGGCTCTTCCCCCTCCAGCCAGTTTGAGAGACGGCTACGACGATCCCTCATCGTCCGCTCGGACATATTCTTGCAAAACGCACAGGCCTCCTCCACGTGCGTTTTGTTTTCACAAAGGCAGTAGAGACATCGAGAATGTTCATCCTCGAAGACATTCTGCAGTCTACATCCAGGGCAGCTCCTGAAGAGCTTGGATCCGGGCGTCGGGTTTCCTTTTTCCTGGACCATGTCCACGCGGGGTAGGCCTCAAAGATCTTCCGCAAGCCTCCAAGAAGTGAAACTCGACAAAATTTCCGCCCTTGAGAGGCGTGGAAAAATCCGAAACGGGTCCCCGTTGATCGGAAGTAGAAACAGTAGAGCTTGAGGCTCGATTGACCGAAAAAATGAGATGAAATCTCTTTGAAAATTCGCAAAACGCAGTAAAAGCTCGAGAGCTACAGCACGAGGACTCCCCAACACTTGAACGTGCGGTAAAAATCCAAAGATGGCTGCCAGAGGAGGGGCTTAGGTAGAGGGCAGTCATTGGCTGGGGGCAGTATGACCCAGAGACCAGTGATTGGTTACTAGTAGGACAGTTCAGAAACTGAAACTGATTTTTTCTTTACCGAGGATTCCCAGCCTGACAGGGAATATTCATGAGCATGTGAATCCATGCCAGACCCCATGCTAGAGAAATGTTTTACAGGATGACCTCAGCAATGTGTCCTACGACCTCGACCTCAGCAATGTGCCCTGCGACCTCCAGTACCTCTTCTACCTGCATTGCTAGATGTTGCTTCGCCACACTGCATTACTGCTTGCTCACAAAAGGTGCCGCCTCTCATACACTGCATACCTGCAGAAACTTACCTTGCCACAGAATACAGTACTACTGCTCTGACTCCTAATGACCCACTGGTAGTCCCTCGGACGGTACCCCTACTGCACCCAGAACCCAATAGGCCTCTGAGCCACACACCGGCCTTTACACCGTCGCCCTATGGCCTAACACACATGGTACTGCCTCTAGCTAACCTGGCCTCTGCAATGTCACTGACTTTCAGGAATGAAGGGCTAAGATTGTGTACCTATACCCCCTATTGAAGGCACGCCCCTAAATGCTCACCCCAGAAAAAAATACAACCCGCTAGAGAAAAAGGCCCAAGAAACTCTTGCAAGGATAACAAGTTTTATTTCTACAAAGGAATAGGTGTGCCAGCAAAGAACTCTGCTGCCAAGGAACGTTCTGCCGAAATAGGGTACAAGCAGAAGCTTAAAAGGGGACACAGCATCATAGAGCACGTCATTACATACAGTGGAAATCCCCATGGCTGGTTGGTGCAACCCTATACATGGTCAGCCTGCTCCATAGGGGATGCCAGGCCATTGGTCCCAGCACAGTCCATCCGTCTTCCATCACGTGGGTTCTGCTGGGCTCATCGTCTCCAGGGAACCAAGGCCAAAGTAATAATTACCTACATTTGTGAATAATGCTACTCCATCATTATACGGTGCACCTGGCATGCTCAAAGACTGGCACAGGGGGAGTCTCGAGGTCACACTAACCCAAACATATTTCACTCATCCTGATGACGCGTCTCTGCTTCCAAGGCTTCCAGCCTCCCTTCTGAACTATAATTCATCCCTCCCTGTGTCTCGCATTACAAATCATGCCATTATGAAATAAAAGGTGGGACGACCATGCTCTTAGATTTTTGTGGTTTCCTGTTTATGGTCGGTGGTCATGGGTCAACTAGTATCTTAGAATTCAGGGGTCTCGGGACTAGGGAAGTTGTAGGGGGCCATAACTCGTATTGAGCTGGGTGGGGATCGGAAGCCTGCTCTGTCCTATTTGTGATAACACGTACACCAAGGTGCCCAGTACTGACTTGTGGCCTTGCAGGGCACATTCTTTCTATAACAAACATATCAGCAACAACTTTAGAACAAAGAAGGGTTTCTGTGCAAGTTGGCAGCGGGGAGCTCTCTCATCATCGCTTGGGCCTATTCAGATTTCCCCTTCAAGCTTGCGGCCTGTGTCTAACACACTAAATACTGCATGGCCATGCAGGCCCTATGCTTCGACTATGGTTACTTAATAGCTACAAAATGGCATCTGCTTATGTGAGCACACTATATCCAGTGCCTAAACAGTGTATGATATGATCTATCATATGATATTTTATTTGTATCACGCTCGTACACAAGTGTGTCAGAGCGTGACAAGGCAAGGGAGGGGAACAGGGGAGAAAAAAACAACGATCTTACTAGGCCCAGTGACATCGAGATCGTGAAAGGGGAAAAGTGCATGGAAGGGGGAGAGTGAAAAGTGCAGAGCAGAGTATAAACAGATAAATAATAATAAATACAAATAAAATAGATAAACAAGCGATAAACAGGGGTAGCGCGGCCAGCAAGTCTGTGCATAAAAAGAAGAAAATGGGGGATGGGGGACTGTATGAGTACAGATACAATCCCGAGTGCAAGGGGTGGCCGGGAGGCAGTGCAGAAGGGTGGCAGGGTGAGCAGGTAACTGGGCCAAGGGGACGGAGGGTGGCCAGATGCACAGTGCCAAGAGAGCAGATCAGCAAGGGAGAGGGGGAGCAAAGGCAGATGCAAAGAGGAAGGTCATAAGGTGTAAGGTCGTAAGGAAGGTGTACAATATTAGGATTGTGTGGGGACCTTTAGGATGCCCCCCAAGTCCATTATAGTTCTTCCACTGGGGTTCGCCTTACCCTAAAGCACCTATGGGGTGGGATGGATTTTCATCCCTCCCAATACTATCTGCGCTACCAAGGCAATTAGCCCAAAAACAGCCACACCCCACCACTGTCTGTAATAAAGCAAAAGGAAAATTAGACGAGAACCACTTCCTGACAATAGGCAAGAAAATTGCCTCATCTCAATACAGCCCCTTCCCATACCAGGCACTGTATCAAAACCTTCACTAGCAAACGCCCTAAAAGATCTTATAGCGGTACTGGAACAAGACCTACTAGCAATCACAGAAACTTGGTTGCACCCAGCCTTGGAGCCAGCCCTCTCACTAGCCTTACCCCCAAACCACACCATTTACAGGAAAGATTGGCAGAACTCCGGAGGAGGAGGAGTAGCCATTATAGCCTATTGCTAACCTTCAGAGAGATTTGCCATGTACCCTTGACTTCCAGAGAACGTCTCTCAATGAAGCTGACCTTCTACTATGAAGCTGAAGCTGATTCATCTAATCTACAGAGCCCCAGGTCCAGTACTATTATTTGAAGATGATATCATGCACATCGGCTCCATGAACACCAAACCCTTGTCAAAGACCATCCTCTTCAGAGATCTAAACCTCTGACTGAATGATGAAAAGGACACCAACACCCAGTCGCTAGCCAATGCCATGACCACCTCAGGCTTTACCCTACCAACACAGTCCAAGGGTACAACTCTCGACTGGCTAGCTGACTAACATTTCAGTCACAGCCAATGCACCTTGCCCCTAGTAGGACCATAATATTATAACTTTCACCATCCCCACAGCCAGACCAGTTCACACTCCAGAGGACAACAAGCCCCCCAGATTTACTCAGTTTAAAAAACATTGCTGCTTCCATCATCGTACCTCTGCTGGACAAGATCATATCTCTTTTGACCACCACAGTCGACCCGGCCGTCCTGGTGGATATCTATAACACCACGATGGATAAAGCTGTCGACACCGTAACTTCACTTACCTTACAAAAACTAAACCCTCATCAAACCAACTCTTGGTTCCAACGTGATCTCAAAACCTTACATTTAAAAAAATGTGAGGCAGAAACTACTAGGAGAAATACCCTATCGGATTACTTTATTATCTTGGCAAAAGCCTACAAAGCCTTACTCTAAGCAAAAAAATAAAATTAGAAAATTCTAATGATAGAATCGATAAGGCTAGCTCAAGCTCCCGAGAATGATTCACCATCCTCTGGGAACTAGAAACGCTAGCGGCACCCACTTCCGGCTGGCCAAAAGACAGTAACATGGTGCATCAATCTCCAAAACGCACTACTAGACAAATTGGCCTTGCTGCAGAAAACATTCATAATTTTAAAAAATGCCCTGATCAATACCCACCCAGAAAGGGCAGTCTCTTCCCATCCAGACCATGCTATCTTCAACTTTAAACACTTGCAGAAAGTTGGGACTCTACAAATAACTAATTGTTTAAAACCCTCGAGATGCCAAGGCGACATCTGCCCAGCAACTGTAGGACTTTTAATAAAAATGTTTTATTTATTTTGGTTTTTGTTCAAAAAACCTTTACAAAATGTCAATTTTTAAAAGAAAAGAAAAACTGTTACAAAACTAAGCACAATTTCAATATAAAGCAATACAAATTATTTCAATACAGAGAGAAAGGGTAAAACACATAACTTACAGTTCTAACTAAAAACACCTTTGCAAAAGACCAACATAGTCTACATTAGTCAATCCTACTCTACAGACCCATGATTTCAACCTGCTAAAACTAAAATATTTCAAAATCCTGCAACTAACACAAAACTAATGAAAGAGAAAAAAACGAGTTGAAGACTAAGACCTCTGTGTTTGAAAATAATGATGTGGCACCTTCGGAGTAGAGGTTACAACTGGATTATCCCACATTCGTCTGACAAAAACCTAACAACTGCGATCTTGAGGGAAACCGAGGTACCATGTAACATGTGCATCAATAAGGATACTAAGTTAACTCTCTCTGTATCAGTGACACATTTTCCAAAACTGGAGACTCGATTAGCACTAATTGCGACACATTCTAAAAAAAGATGTCTGATTTTTTAAAACTTTTTCACTTTTATAGATTCTACAGAGTATAGGTCCTCTAGTGGGGGGACCTTGGATCTCCAGAATTCCCTCGTTAGCAGCACATTAAATCTGAATCTCATTTAAGAGTTACACCACGCCCTATTTGGAAAACGTACCAAATAAGACTTGGGAGTGCCCAAACATTTATAGTGAGACCAATTTGTGATAAAGTGTGGAATTAGACACAATATATATGGTATCAGCACAGTCTGCATATTGCAACAAAAAATGTTACCCGTAGAGTATTAGATAAAAGGGTGTCTCTATTCATACTACCTTTTTTTCAGTAAAGATTCGCACACAACAGACAGATGAGACATGAAATAGGAGTCTTGAGAACCTTGCCTTAGATGAGCTCCCAAGTCAAAGTATAGATCATTACCTGTTTCCTGCAGAGGGAAAGGAGCCTCCATTCTACTAAGCTGGCAATAGACTGGAGGCCCAGTTTGTACCTCAAAGCAGCCAATGGGATACATTTTGGCAAACAAAACATTAAGGCTCTCCAAATTCTAGACTCTTATCTTAGTCAGATCTATCTTTGGCTTGAGGGAGAACAGTTCCAAGCCATAACACAATTTGGGAATCACTTTAAGCTTATCGCAACAGAGGGGACAAGGAGTATGCACAATATTTACATTCAACCATCCTCATTTGTGCTATCAAGTAGCTGGTTTTCTACAGTAAATAATTCTGGAAATGTCTTTTCTTAGGATTCTCAAACAGTGGAAATCCCAGATATATAGCATAGGAACCAGCTGCAGGTGGTCTGCTTTTTCTAATTACTTAAACGCATTATCTGTTTTTTTGCATTTATTATAAGGCCATTAGAGGTAATATACTTGGAAAAGGCTGTTATTAGATGCTGTAGTCGTATATGTGTGCTATCAACAAGCAAAAAATTGTCTGCATAGGCACACCAGCACAACTTCACCCCTTCAGTTTTAGGAGAAATAAAGGATGCGTTATCCAAGTTTACACCAACATCAGACACGTACAGATTAAAAAGTGCCGGGGCAAAAATGTATCCCTGCCGCAGGCCATTCATGGTTTTGATTGGGGACGAGAGGAGGTATTCACTATTAAGGCAAACCTGTACTAAGGAACCTTCATGTAGATGGATTTAGATAGTTAAGATTCCATCAGGTATCCCTAAACATGCTAATTTAGACCATAGTACAGATCGATCTACAAGGTCTAAAGCTGGGGACAAATCCATAGCTGCAATGTATATAGGAGTAGCAGCTTTTTTCCAGGCCTTCTCTTGTAACAACGAAACGATGAATCCACCCACCTCCGTCCGCACCTCTTTTCTAAAGCCAAACGGATGGTTTGATGGAATCGAACTAGATTGGGACCATTCTTCCAGTTGTTTCAATACAAGGCTACAAAGATTTTGCAATCTACATCGAGAAAGGTGATGGGGCGATAATTTAGAGGTAGGCTCCTGTCCCCTTTTTTATATACTGGGACAATGTATGATAAGTGCCAAGTAGATGGGATAAGTCTGGATTTGACAATATCTGAGAATAGTAATGCTAGGGCCTTGTCCTCTATTTCCGAGTTAGCCTTGAATAGGACATTAGCCAAGGGGTTCAGCCCGCGACTCTTGACGAGCCAGACTTATGAATTTGATATATAATCTCAGAAACGGAAAAAATACAATTCCAATTTGTATTCCTGATACTGAGTCACTAATATCGAATGACAGGATTCTGGGTGCGTATAAACTGGCAAAGCGACCTGCCCAGGCTTCCTTGGATTGAGCTAAAACTTGAGGGGCCTCGTTTGCATATCAGGCTCTAAAATTGGCGGGAGGAACCATCTTTCAGTGCTGTCAACATGGATTCATTGTCCACTTGCAGCATGAGTAACCGGTGGCCCTTAAACCATTTTTTCAATCTTTTCTTCAATTTCCATGTACGTGCCTTCTTATTGCATGCATTTTTGGATAGCTTAACCAAATCATCATAGACATGGAGATTAGTAGCTCTATATTCTTGCCTGCCCCCAACTTTGATGGATTTAGCAATCAGCGTGTCTACGTACAGAGGGAAGTCAAGATGCATGAATAGGGAACGCCTCAAGTCTAATGAATGGCTGTGGAAATCAGAAACAAAGACCATATTAAGTTTGGTCACAGTGCCGTTGTGCCTGATGATTCTATTTTTGAAGCAATTCAACTCCAAATTCAGGGGCAAACGACTACGAGATATACTGTACTGGTCTACACATATAGCAACTTGTGATCTATTATCGAGGCTCCCTCTTGTGTAGACATCAGAAGGCCTAGATCCGGCTCTTGCAAAAAGTCCAAAACGGGTAGAAATGGAATTTCAGCATTTAAGTCTCCCATAACTAGGATTTGGAGCCCTCTATGCTTTATTAATAGTTCCATAATCAGACCATCGATCTTTCCAATGTTTTCCAATAGATTTTAAGCTGCGCTCCAGTATATATTTAAGATGAGGAAAAGGAGGGGAGAACAATGAGATCTAACCTCCACGACTACTGCCAAAACACAGGGGGAGAGGCAGAGGCTATCCAGGATATGGATGACTTTGCCATTCTTGATGGTAGTTAAAAGGCTGCCCAATGGTCGGCCCCTAGCTCCACTTCTTAGCCAACTTGTGGCGTATGTCAAACCCATCCAAGTGGAACGGAGTAGTCATTCAAGTCTCCTGAATACAGACGATATTAGTGTTCATTTATCTGGCACATAATTCTGGAGATGAGGTCAAATAAACGTGTCCACGGGAGTTCCAAGATAATAATGCGAGGTCAGAGTTGCGGTTAAAGGTTTTGCTTTAAGGATTTCAGCTGGGAGATGGATTCATGCAATGATAATGCCAGCCATCTCCAGCTGGGGTCCTCCTCGAACTTTCATTCTGGTTGGAGATTGAGGTTTTATCCTCTCTTGGGCCTGTGAATCATGAATGGTACCTCTTGCCTCCAAACCATAATTGGGGAGCTTCCGACCTGGGCTAAAGATCAAAATATCATACCCAACGTGGTTGACTTGATAGGTTTCTGACAGGAGAGCATCATAAACGGAGCAAGATTTAAAAACCAGGCGTACATATTCATAGCGCTCCAGATAAAAAGTCTGCCTATTTTATGTCAGCAGAGGATAGAAGTCTCAAAGAGGGGATCTCGTTTATTACAGCCAAAACTCGCCCTTTATTTAGAGAGGCAGGACCTAAGTAGTCAAACAGATAGTATAGGATAACACTAGGGTTGTCAGGGTGACAAGGATGCCTCCACTGAATAGACTTTAGATTACTATGGAATAGGGAATTAGGGACCTTCCCATTCGGATACACCGGGATTATACGTCCTGTCATTTAATTTTGGATAGAGTCCGATCTCATGCATCAATAATCTAGGAGAATTACAAGCTCTCTTGGTCTTTCTGTAAAGTGCAGTCCTTCACCCTCACATCACCGACTGATCTGTCTACCGAAGACCACTACCTAGATGCGATTTTCTAGAGTCCCATCACCCTTAGTATCTATTGAAATATGACCTTTCATGTCCAAGGCGGGTTGGCTTCTGGACTTCTCTGAGAGGGTACTCTGGGTCAGTACCACCAAATGCAGATAGTAGTAGAACATCTGGAGATCAGAGAGGTTGATTCAGGAGTTGTTGAAACTAAGCCTGGAAGCTCAGGGTCCACCCTCTGTTACAGATGTCGTCCCACTGCCATCTAGAGTCCTTGCTACTCTGACCTTCCTGCCTGTGGTTTGTGCCTCCTACCACCTCTTCCTGCCTTGGATTGCCCTGGAATCATTATTCCTCCCTATTCTCACTGAGCGTTTGGCTACTTAGGCTCTGGACTCCACCTCCAATGCACCTGCCTCACCTCTGGTTGCAGGTTTCTCCTTCCATACTCCTATTTCCACCACCACCTCAAGATTCTCCCTTTCTTTTCCAGCTATTGCCTCCTCCAGGCTCTTGCAATCCTTCCTACCTCCAGCTCCCCAAGTTAGCTGCCGCCTCCATTAGACGTAATCTCCTCCGGCAGCTTCACCACCACCTCCTGCTGCTGCCACTTTTTCCCTACCTCCTGCTACAGATGTGACCTCCTTCGCAACTTCAAACCACCACCACCTCCTCCTGCAGTACTCTGTTTCCTCCCCTTCTCGGTCACCTTCTCACCACCACCACCTCCTGTCGTCATGTCAGTTATTAGGACTGATTTTCTATACTCTGGCCTGGTGGACAGATGTATAGAAGGCCAACCTATATTGTGACAGGAACAACTCTGGGAAGCTGTAGCCAAACCAGCGGTCTAGGCTAAGTTCTTCAGAGGGGGTGAGCTTGGAAAGGGTCCACAATGAGGTCACACAATGGGAAACAGAGATTACATTTAGACAGGATGAATAAAAATATGGTTATTTATTTATGGCCAAAACACACTATAGAAAAGTGACTACAAGCAGGTAGAGGTGTCACACAACACTATCAAACTAAATACATATATACATTCACTTAGTTATAGGGAATAATACATATCAGAAACTCCTGCAAAGGAAAGGTTAGACAAGTATGTACAAAAAGGTCCACAGACATGATCCCTAACTAATATTGTCCAGCCCTTAGTCGCCTGGGGCCTGGTTCCCAATAGTTCAGGTTACAGTTCCACAGAACTTAGGATGCAGGAAAAATTTCAGATAGGGTCTCTGGGATCCAGTGAAGGGTTCTGAGTGTTCGGGTTCAATTTAGACTAATGCCCAAAAGTAGCCCCAACAGTCAGATGTCTTGCACAAGCAAGCAATGACGAAGCCAAAAGTGTTATAAATAAGCTTTATTATAAGCCCATTGACTTATAATGGAAGTATAGGGGTAGGTTAGGAACTCTGTAACTAGCCACCTCAAATGTGGAGTACCTCAGGGTTTGTGTATCGCTCCCACTTTATATAACCTGTTCACCAGGCCCCTGTTCAGCATCCTTGACGCCCTGGGTATCTCATACACCAATTACGCTAATGACACACAGGTGCTTATCCCATTCACTGGGAACTATGATGCTCATTTGAAAAACTCTCACTAGGATATACTCCGCAATCCAATCCTGGATGGCAGATAACTGGTTATGCCTTAACAGTAACAAAACCGAGCTTCTGTTAATTGGATCCCCCACTATCTTGAACAACTTGGATAAGAAATACAGGCCCTTCACCATTGACAACATACCCATCGAGGTTTCTAACAATGTCAAGACCCCTGGCGTCGACCTCGATTCCAACCTGACTATGGACAGACAGGTCAATGCCATTTCATCCTCGTCCGCATACTACTCCAAAGTTCTCAATGCAGCCAGGACCTTCTTATCTCAACATAATTGTGTCACCATTGCGAGGGCAATTATAGGATCAAGGTTGGATTACTGCAATGCCCTCCTTGTTGGAACCTCTAACAAAAACCTCACTTAACTCCAACTCGTTCAAAACAACGCCCTTCGGGTAGCCACAGGAACCTCAAGAAAAGACCACATCTCTGCAGTTAGAAGGGAGGCTCATTGGCTTCCTGTCAAGGAGAGGATTATCTTTAAAACTGCCTGCACGATCTGGCACCCCCATATTTGGTCCAAAGAATTGTCAAACACTCCTCTTCCAGACCTCCGAGGAAAGAATACACCAACCTGATCACCATGCCCAAGACACAAAGAATCCGTGCTGGTGGTTCTAGCTTCCCCGCTATGGCCGCTTCACACTGGAATGCTCTTCCTACTCACGTATATTTGACTCCCATTTAGCATTCCGCAAAGCTATGAAAGCTACACTCTTTGTTTAGTGAGTATAGAACCTGCCTAAATGTCTTGCCTTCCTTGCAATGCATGTGCACCGTTGTTTGCTCACCTTTTTTGTAACCAAGCCTGCTACTGCTCATCTTTATTGAAGTCTTAATGCCTTTGGGCAGCAAGTGTGCTATATAAATGCAAATAAATAAAATCAATAAAATACCCCCTGTACTCCGATTCTTCCCCAGACTTGGCTGAACAAAGAAGTGTGTCCGATGTTGCTTTTCCCACCAAACGTTGCACTCCTCAATTCCCAGGGGTTGCATGTTCGAGCTGATCTCCGTTCGGTGCCTTTTACTGTTGCAAGGACTCTTGGTCAAAGAATGCAGAAAAACCTCAATGTTGCACCCCTTTTAGGACTGGATTTGGTTCAGGTAAGAAATTTACAGATGGTGGTCGTTTCTAACGGCGACGCAAAAGGACTCTGCAGCCGCGTTCGGCCTTTTCCCTCCTATGTCGGGACCCTTTGATGCTAGGACGCCGTAATTCTGCAGGAGGTAGTCTTGTAGGGCCAGCCAAGGATCTCCCAAGTTCCGGGTCGAAACTTGGTAAGGTGATGCCGGCAGTATAGTAGCCCAAAAACAAAGCTGGTCAGCCACAGGACGGTTCCAGGGCACTTTCGAAGGCTTCCTTTGGCAGGACGCAGAGCAGACGTCGAGAAAGGGTGTTCCCTCCACTCCAAGGGTCATAGCTCTTTGCAAGACTACTAAAGAACACAAGCAAGACAGGGCTCCTCCAGGACAGCAGCAGAGGTTGGTTGCCAGGTCTCTTCAGGCAGGATTCAGGTTTCCTCCTGGGTCTCACAAAATCCCATGAAAATCTCTGAAAAATGGGTGTAGGGGTCCTCTTCTTATTCTAAAAGCCAGGTAAGAGCCCACACACACACAACCCAGCAGTGGTCTATTCATGCATACCACTCAGACACAGTTTGTTGATTGGGGTCAGACAGACCCAGCCCACATCCTGCCAGCAAACACACACAGCCCTCCTGTATCTCGCCAAAAGCTGCTGCTTTCCCAGGCACTGAAAGTCCTTATAAGGATTTTTCTGGCCTCTCATGACAGGAAGAAGGCTAAAAGACAAGATGGCGAAAGAACAGGTGAAAAATCTTGTGGCATGGCCTTGTTTGACCAGTAACCCCAGTTAGTAGCAAAACGCAGTAAACGCGATAAAGCTAAAACATGGGGAAAAGTCACTGCTGCCACCAGCCTATGCTTTTAGCACACCGAGAGTAACCAACAATCCTCTGATTGTTAGTCTAGGGCAAAACAAAAATGCATCCCATTGTTCTGCAGTGTAAGATGGTGTGCACAATGATGAAATTATCACAAGTGATACAAAAGTAACCAAAAGTAGTAACACAACTAAGGGAAACACTGTTTCCCAGTACTGATAGCCTGAAGGACATATCAGTTTCCCCATAACATATGAGCAAAGGCCAGTGCATTGACGCTTAAGGCTTCACTGTACTGAAAAAAGTACAGGACAGATTCAAAAATAAAAGCAAAACGTTTAGGGGTTGCATAAAGATGGAAGGAAAGGTGCAGTAAAGAGAAATATTTCCTGACATCACTCTCCAGTCTGAGTTCTTCTCCAGCAACATCCTCAGTCCTTGCCACACCGTTACAACCCCTCTTGCTGGAGACCACAACTAGGGGCTTACTGGATTTTATAGTAGGATTCCCCCTGCCCATGGGTGGTAATTGGATTGATGGTCTACGGCTCTCAGGCAGGGATTAGTCAGGTTTCTTTCCTCGTTGCTAGTACGAGTGAGGCATTGGGGCCAGCCTAAAAGGTGATCCTTTATGATGGCCATTGGTTGTTTTCTCTGTTCACCTGGTGGGCAGGGTAAAGGTGTAAGGAGGCTGGGAGTAAATAAGAGTCTTTTGGGGATCTCGGTTCCCAGGAGGATTTGCATATCATCCCTGTGTTCTCAGAAGTTTGTATGTAGGCCTACTGTTGCCCTGGGTATGTTTGTGCACCAGTGCAAGCTCATTGACATTATGGCCCTCATGCGAGTTTGCCGATAACCTGCTGGTAGCACCGGCGGGTTACCCGCAAACTCGCCTTACTGTTACGGGTACCCAATATTCCAGTGTTACCATGGAGTCCCTGCCGGTAGCTCACTGCCCCTATCAGCAAACTTGGAGTATGCTGGTCTCGGAAAAATGCCGGCTCTGGTATTAAAGGCCATTTTACCAGCATTTTTCTAAGGCCGGCATACTCAAAATGAGGGTCTATCTGTGTGTTCGGGAGACGTAAGGCTCTACAAGTGCTGTGAACGTATGCACCGCCCTGAGGGGAGCCTGTGAAATTCTTGGATACCTTTGGACTGTTTGAGGCTATTTTGGGGAACTCGACATCAGCTTCCGTGGAGCTGATGTGTGGAAAGGTATTTATAATATTTAGCATATTTAGAATAGAGGTTTTAGTGACTCCAATGTGACTAATAACCGCAAAGACAGAGGGGGAGTGTCCTCTGCATTCCATCCACGGGCATGCAACTCACAGTAGAAGAGTTTAGAGCTTGGCAATGTTGCGCATCTTTAACACCAGTGAATTCCTTCTCATAGTTTCATTCAGTATTAAGGTTTGGCATAGAATCATGAAGGTTCTTACTTTTCAAGCATCCAGTTCCCCAAAGATCTTAAAAGCCACTGCAAAAAATAGTTTTTAAGGTAGAAGTGGAGACTATTCTCTGTGCAGTCATGGAAGAGTGTTGCAGGGAGGCTTGTATGCATCACTCTTAGTGCCTCTGGAGAGTCTCATGCAAGTCTTCTGCACCCATTGGCATAGCTTAGCCAAGAAATACACAAATTGGGCCATGTGATGCCAACTGTAATAAACCACAGTGCATGCAGCTCCATGCCCTTGGCGACTTCACAACCTGCTTCATCAAGCAAAATACAGACAAGCCAGCATCCCACATGGCAGAGAAACTCAGCATCTCTGGAGGGAAGCCTGGTACCAGGAGTCGGTGCATAATCTTATTTCAAGCCTGAAGCTTGCTTCTAGAAAGGGAAAACTGAAGACAAGCCTCCTCCAACTATGCCCCTGTGACAAGCCGTCTCCATCTTTGCTTAGTTCCTCCTTGACCGAAACCTGTATCAATTGTCAAAAAATGTGGGATTCAAATTTGATAGCACTTTTCCCACACTCTTGTTCTCCAAATTAAGCAGACCTCCGCTCTTGTCCTCTCTCTCTTTCCTGTCCTCACGTTGTCTCTCCTTATTTCTGCTGCTTCTAACTTGATTCAATCATGCCTTGAGTTTGCAACCTCTATCTGGGCCTTCCTAAAAGAAGTCCTCATCATCTTTAAGTCCTTCAAAACACAGTTGCCTGACTCATTGTTTTAACGTTGCCTCTTGATGCACACTACCATTCTGCTAGCCAAACGTCAGTTGCTCCTGATCAAGTAGAAAGTTATCTTTAAGACCTTGTGCACAGTTCATAGTTCTCTTGCGAACACGGCCCCTGAGTTTCTGTCCTCTAAACTGACACATCAGCCTCCCTCCGTTCCAGTGCTTTCACTTATGGGGAGGGAATGGCAAGCATTTTCCTTACTAGCACCTCCTCTCTGGATATAGCTCACTCTCTCTATCCTTCTTTTTTTTCCTGTCTTTCACCATTGGCTTAGGACGTCCCTAATTGTACCTGCTCAATGGGACAGCTCTCTCCAACTGAGGCCTGCGCCAGGTGGCTACATATGGTGTATAATCGCTTTACAAAACGACGCTATTGAACGTTATTACCCCTATTGCCCCCTAGCAAGGCATGTGCTGCTAAGCCAGCCTTGGGTTTGCAATTGTAGCCACTAAAACTTGCTTGCCGGTATTGTCCGCCTCTTAGACCCAAATGTTATAGTTTGGGCCAATATTTTAAAATGTATATTCGCAAAACGTGATTTTCCGTTTTCTATGCAGGTGCTTTGCTCGCCGTCCCCCTGCTCGAGTCTCTGTGAAGTTGCAAGCCTTTCCCCTTTTGCAGGGCTCTGTCTAAAAAAAATAAAAAAAATAAAGAAAAATACAACAAAAAAAAAATGATCTGCATGCCGCAGGATTTCTAAGAGAAGTGCTAAATACAGAAACATAGGGAGCAGTTTTCTGTTGTGTTTCCCCATTATATATTCTTACACAAACTTTCTCAAGGCGGCAAATTGGAGGAGCAACTGATCGATTATGGCGGTGCAGGTGAGAAGTGTTGGTTTGGTGGACTGGAGGAACAAGACCTCACCTGACTAGAATGCCGGTGGAGTGTCCAGGAAGGACCAGTCCAAAGTTGGACGAGCAGCCCTCTCGGATCCTCGCGGGGGATGTCGATGCAAATATAAGAACAGAGGCAAATACTACACCAAATGTCGCTTTGGTTTCCCTAGACCAGTTTCAACAACAGGCCAAGTAAACAGCTTCAGGTCTTCGGTTCGACACAGTGTGAAAGGAAAGTCTCCTAAAAACACATACTGCATAAAAAGGAGCGAAGCATCAAAGTACATCAATGATTACAATGCAATTATTGCCCTCTTATGGAATGCCAATGTCGATGTACAGTACATTGCAGACAATTCCCCTGCTGTCGCACAATATGTCGCGGCCTACTTAACCAAAGCAGAGAAAATAGAGCCCAAAGACCTCTGGGATGACATGTACTCTGACAAAACACTGGCACAAAAATTGTACAGCTTTGCATAAAAATGCTGTCCCACAGAGAATGTGGCAGCTACGAAGCCGCTGACTGCTTGACCGGCACAGCCTTATATGGGAAATCTGACAACATAGTTTGGCTAAGCCTTGGGCCTGCTGCATCCAGAAGAAGAGTACTTACATCGTACGAAGACATACAAACAATAGCCAAAAGCGATCCCAACAGCAAGGACATTTTGAAGAACAACTTATTGGACACATAATACCCAAACAGAAGTAGCTTTAAAAGCCTTGTGCTTGTACCAGGTAGCCCAAAACCTCTCATACAAAAATATTACACCAAATGAAGAAAAAGGCAGATACAGAGTGGAAAGTTGTGAATGCAGCCTAATTAATCATATGAAGCTGTCCTTAAAAACTCCTCAACACAAAGAACTGTAGTACATGGCTCTACTGCAACTTTTCATGGAGAAAAGAAAATGTATTAGCCACCTACACCTCTTATGAAGATGCTTTCAAAGCCATTGAAAGTACAATTACAGATGAAAACTTTACACTGTACAAAACCATATAAGAAGAAGAACTTCAATACAACTAACCGTAGACCCTTCTGAGAGCAGTGAACCTTTGCAAACAGGTAGCCAAGAACCACCAGTGAGCCACTCCTAGCAAATGAGGCAGAATTAGCCATGACGGAGGTAACCACCACAATGCTTCAGTATGAGCACTCTACAGAAGAGTCGGAAGTGCTTAAATCCCAACTGCGTACCATTTTTGTAGAAGTTAGTAAAACCATTGAACATGGTACACAGCACGAAAGTAAAACTTGCACCTGTGACAACTACAAACATGTACTGCTGTATGTAAGTGGTGAAGCTGGGTCAAGTAAAACATTCTTAATAAAAATGATCAGTAAATACCTTCAACAATCAACAAACAACAACCTTTCTGCGTTTATAACCTCCCCTACAGGTTTAGCTGCCTACAACATAGGTGGTGTCACTATACACCGATTGCTACTCCTTCCAGTAGAACACCAAAACAAATTAGAGTACTATAAACTTTCAGCAGAATCTGCTATGGAGCTAAGCAGAGTTTTGAAACAAATGAAAATGCTCCTAATAGATGAGGTGAGCATGGTCTCCAACCTAATGTTGGCTTTGATTCACCTCAGATTGCAAGAGGTACTCAAAACAGACTACGAAGAACTCTTTGAAGGAAAACAAGTAATTATTTTCAGAGATCTCCTTCAATTGACACCCGTCAAAGGTGAACCTATCTTCAGAACCTTAGTACACAAACAGTGCCGTAAAAGTCTTGGGAAACATCGGGAATGTAAATCGTTGGCAACATTTCCAATACGGAGAACTATCTCAAAACATACGTCAGCCTGCAGACCTCACCTATGCCAACATTTTAAAAAACATTTTAAAAAACATACGGATTGGTGTACTATCAAAGGAGGTGCAGTCTACCGTCAAAAGTAGACACATCTGTGAGCTGCACGGGCGTAACACATGTGCCACTGATGTCATGGAGCAATTAGCTCCAAAAAATGTCCGCTGTATGGCCTTAATGCCAACTCTAGCAAGCTGTGCACAATTTAATGCAACAATGCTGCAAAAAGAAAAACAACCACTAGTGCAAATTCATGCCACAGACAAACTGGAAGTACACGGTATGACTATACCCATGTGTCAACAAGGCAAAGCACGACTACATGCCTTGGAGAACTCCATCTCCAACAGAGCTGGTTTGGAGAAAATGTTAACTTTATGTGTCAACTGTAGAGTTATGCTAAAGCGTAACATTGACATAATGATAGGTTTAGTTAATGGAGCACTTGGTACAGTTGTTAGCTTCCAGACATACCACCGGGACAACAGCATTCAGTTTGTAAACATCAAGTTCGATAAACTTTCAGAAATCAAAAAAATTCCTTCTTTTCAAAGACATGCATGTACGCAGAGAACAGATTTCTCTCTCTCTCGCTAGCTTATGCAGTAACTATTCATACATCGCAAGGTCTAATCTTAGATGAAGGATTGATTGATATTGGCAACATAGTTTTCAAAGAAGGCATGAGTTACGTAGCACTGTCACGGCTACATACACTGGAAGGACTGTATCTAGTTAATTTTGATGCAACTACAGTCAGTGCAGAAATCCCTTGCATCATAGAGTACAATAGTCTACGTACATTGTACACACCCCATCTAAAAATGTACACTATTTCTCAAAAACCAAAAGGTTTAAAAAGAAGGCTCATTCCCTCAGAAGTACTAAATGATTTTGCCACACTACCACCAAAGAAATTGAATGAAACTCATACTACAGCAATGACCAAAAGCACATACAAAAAGGAGTAAAATAGACAAACCATACCCAACTCCTCCCACAAAAAAGAAATCCCTCTGCAAAGAAACCACATACCCTTCCATCAAAGGGCTCAGACACAGAAGTACCTGGAACATTCAAATTTTTCAGTACAACAGGTGTTTATTGCTATGCAAATGTAACAATCAATGTTCTATTCCAAATACCAGCAGTGGTTGAAAACATTTATTTAAATGGCGCAGACCAGTTGTGTTTGCAAATGCTTGTCCTTCACAGAAATGCAGTAAGTAATCCTGACACCATTTACAGTGTCTTAGGAATAAGGCAAGACTTGGACTACAGTGCTGGAATGGTAAAATTCGCTTTAAACTGATAAGAAGATCCACAGGAATGTCTAACGTACTTACTACAAATACTGGAAAGAAAAAACAAACATACTTATAAATTACATTTTCACATTTCCTACATGTGGAAACATACATGCACTCTTTGCAACCATGCCATTGAGGAGCAAGTCCCTAACAAATTCTTTGTTTATGTATCAATGCCTAATTGACTCCATTCCATTTCAGCAACTAGTGCAAAATGCAAACCATAGCATGTGGTGTACGTCGAGCAATTCTGATATTCGTTCGATGCTACATATACCCTCACATAGTCAATATGTGATATTAATGCTCTTAGGATACAATGCCAACGGTACCAAAAACAACTGCAAACGTACTGCCTTCATACATAGACAGGTATCACTTGGCAAAAAAACCTTTATAACTGTAGCCATAATCTACCACACAGTGGACTCCACCAATGGAGGCCACTATACTGCATACATTAGAAAGCAATCGTCATGGTGGGAATGCAATGATACTTCCATCAGTCCAAAGCACAGACTACCTTCAAATCTTGCAATTGCCTACTTAATATTCTTGAAGCCAAAATGTACAAACCTACTATACCTTACTCCCCAGCACCAACCAGTACCTTTGCAAGGGGACAAAACATTTGTTTCCTTCCACACTATCGACCTAAAGCAATGTACCATACTGTAAGCATTAACGAAATGCACTACAGTGCGTGTTGGACCATTGTATCCCCAATGCACCCAAGGAGTAGTTACACAAACAGTACGTGTACACAAAGCACAATACCAGTATTTTCCACTGGATACGTGCAAGGGAAAGTATGAGGGTTCAAAGCTATCCTCAGTAACCTCTAAAATCACCACTTACGCAAATGAGTCACCAGTTCTCCAAGAATAGTATTTGTATTTTGTATTTGTTTGTTACTTGTATCGCGCGCCAAACCCAAGGGTAACTGGGCGCTTGAGAATATAGTTTACAGGTTACAGCAGGTATGCAGGTTATGCAAATAAACCCTGGTTACAGTTGGGACAATTACGAGATACAATGACCCTGATTACAGTAGGGTTGATTACAAGATACACAGGTGATGATGCAGCGGTGGACGCTGGTTACAATGGGAACTGAAAGTGAGTTTCCTGGTCTTTACTGGGAAGGGTTGTTGTTTAGCCATGTTTTTATGCCAGCTTTGAAGGTAAGGAAAGATGGTTCCTGTTTGAGGGTGGTGGGGATGGCGTTCCAGCGTTTGGCTGCTTGAACAGGGAAGCTGGCGCCGCCTGCTGATTTTAGGTTGTATCTTGGGATCATTAGGTTTGAGGAGTTTGAGGATCTGGTGATGCGGGTGGGTTGGTGGAGGCAGAGTTTATCTGCAAGATATTTCGGGGCGGAATTGGTGAGGCACTTGTGCGTGATGGCCAGGGTACGAAGAGTAATTCTGTCTCGGATGGGCAGCTAGTTGGCGTTTTGTCTGTGTGTGGTAATGGCAAAACAGAAAGGTGATGGCTGGAAGGTTTTGAATAAATCATAACCACGGGCAAGGCTCTGGGCAACCCTCCAGACCATCGTTTTTCAGCCTGCCAAGCCATTACAGAAGGGGAAAAACCATATGCAAATCAGGCTTGGTCCTACCCCAAAAGGGGCAGTCCAGCCCGAACTGCTAGGTCACATCCCTTCTGCACGAGACCACAAGCATCCCCAGACATGTTTCAGCCTTGTTGGGCGTCATCAGTGAGGAGTAGCTTGGGTCTCTAGGCCCGGCAGACTCAGGACCCACGTCTGGGCATACCCGTCCTGGACGGGGGCTGGACTTCCCCTTTTGGGGTGGGGCCAAGCCTGATTTGCATATGGTCTTTCCCCTTCTGTAATGGGTTGGCAGGCGAAGAACGATGGTCTGGAGGGTGCCCCGAGCAATGCCAGTGGTTAAGATTCAGTCTAAACCTTCCAGCCATCACCTCTTTGTTTTTGCTTTGTCACCCCGAGTGGGATGGGTATGCCCAGACGTGGGTCCTGTGCCTGTTGGGCCTAGAGACCCAAGCTACTCCTCACTGATGAGCCCCAACAAGGGTGAAACATGTTTGGGGATGCTTGTGGTCTCGTGCAGAAGGGATGTGACCTAGCAGTTCGGGCTGGACTTCCCCTTTTGGGGTGGGGCCAAGCCTGATTTGCATATGGTCTTTCCCCTTCTGTAATGGCTTGGCAGGCGAAGAACGATGGTCTGGAGGGTTGCCCCGAGCAATGCCAGTGGTTAAGATTCAGTCTAAACCTTCCAGCCATCACCTCTGTTTTTGCTTTGTGTGTGGTAATGGGGCAGGATTTCGGGAGGCTAAGTGCTGCTCGTAGTGAGTTGTTCTGGAGCACCTGGAGTTTGTTGAGGTTGTGTTCCGAGGTGCCGAGGAATAGTGTGTTACAGTAATCAATTTTTGAGAGGGCGAGTGCTCTGGCTAGTGTTAAGCAGCTGCTTGTGGATAGGAAAGATTTGCAACTATATATGAGTTTGTTTGTGTAGGCTGTAGAGGATGCAATGCGGTTGACCTGTTTTCTGAGGGAGAGGGTTGAATCGAGGTAAACCCCCAGGGTTTCTATCTCTTTGGAGACGCTAATTATGTTGTGGTCGATGATGAAAGATGAGTAACTGCGGTCAAGTTTGCTCAGGCATGCCTGAGAGCCTACAATCATCAGCTCTGTCTTGTCGTCATTGAGACAAAGACCGTTGTCAGCCAATTAGGCTTGGATTTTGAGATAGAGACTGTTGAGTAAATTGGAGTCATAGCAGCCAGTGAGGTGGATGAGGACTTGGGTGTCGTCAGCGTAGTTAGTATTGACAACACCCAGGTTGTCAAGGCGGTCGAAGAGGAGCTTCGTTAAGATATTGTATAAAGTGGGTGACACGCAAAAGCCTTGCAGGATGCCGCACAGGGTTGTAGTTGGGTCTGCGCAGGCTGAGGGTGAAAAGACTCTTGTAGTGTGGTCTGCTAGGAAGGATTTGAACCAATCCGATGCATTGGGGGAGAAAGCTGCGGCAGTGGAGAGGTGTTTGGTCAGGATTTGGTGGTTGACGAGGTCAAAGGCTGCAGATAGGTCTAGTAATAGGAGGACTGCAAGTTTGCCTTTATCCTTTGCATCGTCCATTTGAATCTTTAGGTCTAGGAGAGCAGTCTCGGTCCCATGTCTGGGTATAAATCCGGATTGTCTAAGGCCGAGGAGGTTGTTCTCATCTTAGTGTTTCTGGATTTGCAAGTATGCCACCCGGTCCAGGATCTTTAGGAGAAAGGGGACCATGGGGATAGGCCTATAGTTAGTGGGGATGTTCGGGTACAAGTTTGGCTTTCTTTAATATTGGCATGACCCAAGCTTCCTTGAGATTTTGGGGTACATGATTGGAGGTGAAAGAGGCATTGATGACGGTGGTTATGAAGGGGGCTATGATTTTGGCTCCATCCTTGATGATGGTGGCTGGGCAGACATCACCCTGACAAAGTGAGGGTTTTAGGCTTTTAATAATGTTTTCAACTTCCTTAGGTGTTACTTGGGAGAAGGAGAAAGGTGGACAAGGGGGGGTTGTTCTGTCATAGCTGAGGTTGGCAGATTGGCGGTCCTTTTGAAGGCTAGCCTTTTTAGCTTTGATTTTGTTTTGGAGGAGGGTGATTTTGTCCGTTAGAGCCTGCTGTATTTTGGTACACCATTCTGCATTTTTGCAGTCTTGGGTGGGGAGTGCTGGGGACTCGAGCTCTTTTAGGATGCTAAATAATTCTTTGGTTCTGGAATTGGCGTTTTGGATTCAAGTATCGTCTGAGTGTTTTTTGGCTGACAGGATGGCTGTTTTGTAAGTCGCGGATGCTAGTGTGAACGCTGTTCTGTTAGTGGTGGATGCCGATTTTCGCCAGATGGTTTCGGCTGCTCTTTAAGGTTCTGAGGTTTTTCAGCTCGGGAGTAAACCATTTGTTAAGGTGTGCTTGGGGCTTAGGTTTCCTGAGTTTGGGAGGTGCGACAATGTCTAAGGCTGACTTGAGGGTGTTGTTATAGAGGTCAACTAGGTATGTTGGGTAGAGGTTGTTAACTTTTGGCTCGCCAAGAATATTTTTGATGGGAGGTTGGAGGCTTTCTATGGAGATATTTCGACAGTTTCTGGCTAGCGATGGAGGTTCTATGTTGACTTTTGTAGGGGGCGGTCCAGGGATGGAAAACTGGATAAGGTGGTGGTCAGACCATGCAACAGGGTCGTTTTGGGTGATGGTGATAGCACAGTTAAGGTCAGCAATCCAGTCCAGGGTCCTACAACTCCCAACACATATGGGCGTACCACCACGTTACTGTGCAATTGGACAGTACCACTTCAAAATGTACACAAATGTCGAAGTAACCATAGGAATGCACAAGCAACTCTATGTACCCTTTACAGACGGGACACTGTAAACAATTAGAATATGCCACCTCATATCTAACTGCAACCTGAATACGACAATGTTATTTGTAGCATCACAACTACCCACTTCAACCTTCAACAACTACTGTGCTACAAACCTAGCGTCACACACTTCCAAACTTTGAGCAGTTACAGTACGCCAACAGGTACGCAAGTACAGTCAGAATTCTGCATTAGCACAGAACAATGTCACAATACTTGCAAACCACCAGCAGCAACCAAACACATGAACAAACAGTGGTACAAAAAGGAAGCAGGAAAACATTTACAAATCACCACCTGCTATACAACGCCACCCATCCTACCAACATGTATAGGCCAGATATTGTACACACTTACATTTCCTCCTACTTGAAGAGTACACCTTACAAAGTGCTCTAACCACTTCAAACGTCACTATCATTCATTGTGCACCATAGTAGCAACAAATTGTCGAAGGTTTTTTTAAATCCAGCATGTATTTTTTTCCCCACAGAACCAATGATTATGCAAAGAAGCACAGGAACTGCACTGATTGCCCAGTTCACTGGGTCAAAGCATAGTACTTACGACGTACTCGTTATGAGGGTCCACAAAATAAAGAGATGTATCCTATATAGTGGACTGCAAACTAACGAAATACCTGCGCTAACATATTCTTTTCTCTTTTCCCACAGATAACGGAGCAACCAGTACCACAACATTTTACACTCCACACAAAACACAGTGCAGGCCTTCCTCAATCCAAACAGCAAGTCTGCAACAATTGCTATTATACTTCTGTACAATATCCACAGTGCAATGAGTGCACTTTCTTCTGCTATACACATACCAATACCACCATTTACAATGCACACCTATATTACACTATGCAGCTTGTGCCTATGCCCTACACGCTTCACTACACCCTGTACATTGTAGTGCCTCCAGCCATACACTAAATATTGTACACCCCGCCCACTATTGCATCTGCACTGCAGAACTATACATACAAACATCTATCCAAGTAACACTAACCCCAAAAATAACACAGCCACCTACCCCTTAGCCACTACAGTTGACACTGGCTGCTATTTCTTCCACAAAATACATAACCCGTTTCCTACGTACGCTGGTCACCTAAGCCTATCATAACTGCACACGCTGAATATACAACCGTACAGTAACCTACCCTACAATCTGCACAGTCACAACAATGCAACTTCATGCATGCATCAATACATCTTATATAACTGTCCTAACTGCTGCAACATTTGGCTCCTTGCTTTCCACTGGCACTGTGTAGGCCATTAGGTCATTTTCATTGTTATGAACACCATTTCCAAGAAACGTATCCAACCCATATTTCACTGCAGCGCATACAGCATAGCTCCCCAGCCATATTGCAACCAATGCCTTACTGTTTAACTTTTTAAATTTCTATTTCCCTTTTTTATTGTGTAAAGGAAACACCATTTAAATCCCATAACCGCCTTACAATATTAGATAAACGTTAACACTAACTGATTTCCTTTCCTGAACAGTAGCCCCAAACAAGGTCATGCAGCACGACACCAAACTGCGTACGGTGGACCACCCACCCATGTCTTCAGAAACAGCGAACACAGTCTGACATTACCCACCGTTGCCTGTTAACACACTGCACATACACCTGGTCCTTACCCACTGTATAAGCACATTTTATGTATTTTGACATCTGTGCATTCACAGGACCATTTGTACGGCACCATCATTTCAACTTGTACATTTCACTACCTTCACCATAATGACACTACCAACATTCGTAAATGCATACTACAATCGAAACACGTTGGCGGTTGATTCCTTCCTTTTTTTCACTGCATCATCTCCAAAAATCGAAACCTAACATACCTCTCCTTCAACAGAACACACGCTCATTATAAAACAGCCTTGAGGGGGAAGCATGTTTAGCTCCAAGGTTAGATATTGTATAGAAGTCTGTCAAAAAAAAGATGCAAAACTTGCACTGCAGTTCATCTGTCCATGTGCCCCAACGGTAGTCTGGAACGATCCCATACTGCATACACTGCAATTTCATGCCTACCCAATAGACGCATGGAATTTGCCGAACTTATGTAAGTACACCTTTACATCACATGTGTATTACGATTAACATGCTCCTCAGAATGCATATTTAACAATTTACTCTACCGCTCACTTCCTCTCTCTACATTACATAGACCTTTGTGACAGCAGTAAAAAAACACTCTTACACTGCCATGTCTCCACCATTCCCAGTAAATTGCAACTGTCATTGTACTTTCTGCTGCCATTCTTCCCCACCCCCTCCAAATGCACACATACAAGGCAAGATGAACATGGAACGCAAGTCATACAGTAAAGCACCACACCTTCTGCGCACTCGTGCACTGCTGCATTCACTGTTCTGCCCTTTGTATGCCCTTTCACACAATTACTACGTCTACGCACCCTCAATGTACTGTACGTTATAACGGCTACAGGTGCACGCAGAGGTCAACCGGCACAACAACATCTACTGCTCACATTTCATTGACACACTTCTTACCAAAGCCGTTCCTCCATTCTACAGCAATCAGAGGTGACCCCCATTACGTTTCTTATTGTATTACTTTCTTTGCAGACACACAGACACATTGTGCCGTGGGTCCAACTACACTCGCTACCACTGTCAACTTTTGTAAAAAGGAAACGCATGAAAACAACATCTAGTCCCAATGGTTCCAAGACATTTTCTTGTGTGCAGCCGTACAATCACAGTATTACCTACAAACCAGAAACCAAGCCAGTGGGTTAACATATGACGCTATGCACCAACACACAGTTCATGGTCCATCAGGCATGCAGCTATTATATCCTTCCCGCAAAGTTTTATTTTGTACGCTGCAACTAATACCCGCTACTTACATCTACTCTTATTCCTCTTTCTACTCAGATATTTTGCACCTTACTGCGCGTGCCACACCTTCCACATTCCAATAGACGGCTGGTGGACCAACCATTGGAAGATTACCATAAGCGATTTCTTTTCCATCGTTATAATCTGGACCGACCGATATGGCCCGGTATGTCCACTTGCGGTTCCTGCTATACAAACCAATCTGCAAACCTTTACTCTGTAAGCTATCCCAGAGGCACCAGATGCTATCTTCGCTACCATTCAAAGAAAATGTATTCTTCCACAGGGGCCACCAAGCACCACTACGTACTACTTTTCCCACTTTGCTAGACTAGAACAGAAATACAGAATTGCACAGATGGCATTGCTCACTGGATTTTGTTTGCGAAATAAAAGCGTTGAATGCACCAACTGGAACATTGTCGTTTACATTCTGTGGCAAAATAAAGCACTTCCAACCACTCACTGTATTGTTAGTAAAGTATGGAATGTTCTGGAACCGTATACTGTGTGTGCGCATGTACGATTTTGCTTTTGTAAATGTTGTTCCTTTCCAGAGATACGTGCTCACATGACCGAGTGCACTACGCTTGGCATGCACATAAAATAAATACCAGGACTGCACGCCGTGAGGAACGACTGTCCACAAGTGAAGTCACGGACGCCAGTGACTGCTGCGATGTTGAATGCGGCACACAGACATAGCTAACGGAAGCAATGCACACATTAAAATTGCACACACTAACAGCTCCACCCTATTCCGTTGCCCATTTCAACAAGTACCCAAACAAAGGTAACAGTCTGATGGCCTGCCATCCTGTATATAGCTAGACAGCGCTCATAATGTTATCGGCTGCAAATGTATGTGTTTTGGACTTTAATTATCCAAACTTTACATGTGTAATGCTTATTAACTCGTGTCATGTCGCACTACCTTCCTCCGCTCTCAAAGTACAGGGTATTACAAGAGGTATACCATACTGTACATTAATTGTGGCATCTCAGTATGTGAATGGCAACAAGGCCAATGACGTTCACCATATTCAAGTGCATTTACTTCACGCCACCTCTACTGGTGTGAACTGCAATATTTCCTCCACAACCATGCTGTCGCAGTGAGCACCCGTAGGAGACGAACAAGTTAATTACCAACTGTAACGTTCTTTTGACTGGATGCTCCTCCCACGTATTCCTCATCTTATGATATTTGTATCCTGCCAGCTTTGCTGCTCCGAAAAAAGAATTCTCGGCAGAGGGCACTGTGCACGAGGTCGTGGCGGCGATGTCCCTCGACGGGCTCCGTACCGTGTCAATGTCACCATCAGTATAAATAGTTCGTGCCACACCCGTTGGCTTCAGTTCTGTTTTTTTTTTAGGAAATATTCGAGGAACACCCAGGCGTGCCTCATGACTGATAGACTCTTCGTGAAAGTGTAAGAAACGTAAACTGTACTGCGGGGTAGGATGGGAGGGGTGATGAGGAATATGTGGGAACAACATCCAGTCGAAAGAACATTACAGTTGGTAAGTAACTTGTTCTTCGAATGGATTGTGTTCTCCCACATTTTCCTCATCTTATGATAGACTCCCATAGCAGTGGTCATTTTAGAGGTGGCAGTATTAGTTATTGTTCTCATGGACGGAATGAAGTATCGCTTTGGCAAATAACCCCTCATTGGAGGAAGAGACATCTAAGCAATAATGCTTGATGAAGGTATGCATTGATGCCCATGTTGCAGCTGAACAAATATCTGCTGCAGGGACTCCCCTCTTCAGAGCCGCAGAAGTAGCCATCCCCCTAGTGGAATGGGCTTGCAGCCAATCTGCCAATCTGTAGCACTCAATTATAGCCAGAATGATCCAGCGGGATATAGTTTGTTTTGTCACTGCTAATCCTAATTTATGACCTGTATAACCCACAAAAAGTTGGTCATTTTGACATAATTTTGACATTCTTGAAATGTAAAAACTGAGTGCCCTTTTGGGGTCTAGTCTATGCAGTCTCTCCTCTTCTTTGCCCAAATGAGGAGGAGGATAGAATGTTGGTAATATGATTTTTTGTGACAAATGGAAGTCAGAGACTACTTTTGGTAAGAAAGATGGTTTAAACTTAAGAACCACTTTGTCCTTGTAAAAAGTAGTATATGGAGGTTTACATGAGAGAGCCTGTAGTTCACTAACCCTGCGGGCTGATGTTACAGCCACAAAAAGGACAGTCTTCAATGTTAGAAGCCTCAAGGGACAGGAGTGCAGAGGCTCAAAAGGTATACAAATTAGAAACTTAAGTATTAGATTTAAATCCCAACTTGAGACATGAAAGGGGACTGGAGGGTATAAATTAGTAAGCCCTTTCAGGAATTGAATTGTCAATGGAATTTTGTAGTAAGAAACCTCTTCTGAGGAGAGCTTGAAAATGGACAGTGCAGCTAGATATCCTTTAATTGTTCCGATCTGGCGCCTCAGATTGGCTAGATGCAATAGGAAAGAGAGCACAATTGGGATGCCACATTGAAAAAGGGTCCACATCCTTATCTTTGCACCAGTTACTGAATTTGTTCCAATGACACTGGTACAAGGATTTTGTTGCTGGCCTTCTGGCCGAAAGCAAAATCTCCATTATGTCATCTGGAAGATCCCAATCCTTGTATCTCAACCTTTCAGAAACAATGCGTGAAGGTTGAGTGCCTTGACCTCTGGATGGAGAACCCCTCTTTGCGGAATACGTATTGGAGGGCAGATGGACATGTCCAGAAGGTCCGGGTACCATGTCCTCCTGGCCCAATCCTGGGCAATTAGGATCATGTTTTTCCTGAAATTTCTCAACCTCCTGATTACTTGAAGAATCACAGGGACTTGAGAAAACGCGTACAGAAGTGGAAACTTCCAGTCCACCACAAACGCGTCTCCTAGAGCTCCTCTCGGAGGAAATTCCCTTGAGCAGTAGTGTTCGCACTTCAGGTTTACTGTGGTCGCGAACAGATCCACTTGAGGGGTTCCCCAAAGGGCGAAGATCTCCAGAAGGACTTCCTGAGCTCGCTCCCACTCATGGGAGACTGTGCTCTGCCTGCTCAGAGCGTCTGCCGCCGTGTTCTGCTCTCCGGCTAGGTGAACTGCCGATAGAGAGATTCCTTCTCGTATTGCCCAGAACCAGAGCTGCATTGCCTCTCTGCACAGTGCTAGTGACCCTACGCCTCCTCTCTTGTTGAGGTAGTACATGACCACCATGTTGTCCGTCATTATCAGGACATTCTTTCCCTGTACAGAGGGCAGGAAGGCCTTCAGCGCTCGTCTGATTGCCCTCAGCTCCAATAGGTTGATGTGCAGTTTGGACTCCGATGGAGACCAACGACCACTGATTGTCAGATCGTTGGTATGGGCTCCCCATCCGCGAGTGAGTTGTCCGTTACTACTGTTATCTCCGGCCATGGTTGCCAAAAAGATTCTCCCTTGAGGATGTTTTCGCTGCAAGCCCACCATAGTAGATCCTGAGCAACTGCGCTCGGGACTTGCAGAAGATCCAACATACTCCCCGAGAACTGGGACCACTGAGTTCCGAGGGCCAATCTCATTCTCAACCTGGCCTCTGGCACCAGAAAAATGCAGGATGCCATAAGACCGAGCAACCTCAGAAAATCAAAGGCCAGTAGATGCTGGGCATTCTGGAACTTTGTTACCATCTGCAGAATGTAGAGAGATCTCACCTCGGGAGGCGAGGCTTTGCCCGAGGAAGTATCGAAAAATGCTCCGATAAACTGAAGCTTTTGGGATGGTATCATGTGAGACTTTTTGAAATTCAGGGAGAAGCCCAGTTTGTGAAGGAAGTGACAGGTGAACAACAGATGTTCATGAGCTTGTTCGGGAGAACGCGCTCTGATCAACCAATCGTCCAGGTAGGGGAATCCCCCTTCTCCTGAGACTCGCTCCCACAACCGTCATCAGTTTGGTGAAAACCCTCGGGCGGAGGTCAGCCCGAATGACAGAACTCGAAACTGAAAGTGAGAACCACCAACTGCGAACCTCGGGTACTTTCTGTGCTTGGGATGGATTGGCACATGAAAGTGAGCTTCCTGAAGGTCCAATGATACCAACCAGTCTTGGAGTTGGAGAATCTTAAGGATCTGAGAATGGGTTAAAATCTTGAACATGTCCTTTCTGAGGAACTTGTTCAAGTTTCTTAAGTCCAAGATGGGTCTCAATCCTCTGTCCTTCTCTGGAATGAGAAAGTAGGGGGGGAGTACAACCCTTTTTCCTCTCTGCTACAGGTACCTGTTCTACTGCACCTTTCTCTAGCAGGGTTAAAATCTCCTTCAACAGGAGCGGATCTGGAATATTGACAGCGCTGGTTCCCGGATGGTCCCAAGGCCTTTTTGGGAAGGGAAGGCAGTAACCTTGAGCTACTGTCTCCAGTGCCCAAGCATCTGAAGTAATGCCCCGCCATTCTTTCAGATGCTGAGAGATTCTGCCTCCCTCCGGGGTTTTGTATGATAAGGCCTCAGAGTGATTTGGAGGCGGCTGCAGGAGCAGCTGAGGGCAAAGATGCCGTTCCTGAGGGTGGTTTTGCACTTTTTCCTCGTCCACCATGAGCAACATTTCTCTTGCTTCTTTGAAAGGCCTGTCCTCTTCCTCTACCGAAAGAGGAGTAGTACCAAAAAGAACGACCTCTCCAGGAAGATGAGCCCGAATAAGGTTTCTGATGCTGTCGCATGGAGGCGCTAAGATTTAGCTGCCGCTTTTGAGCTCTGTAGTTTTTCTAAGCTTTCATCAGCTTTACTACCAAACAGCCTCAAGCCATCAAAAGGCATGTTGAGAAGTCTGGCCTGCACATCTGGTGCAAACCCTGACTGCCTCAACCACGCAAATCTGCGTAGCACAATACTTGCAGCCATGGATCTGCTGATACTATCAGCAGTATCCAGTCCAGACTGGAGACATTCCCCCATTGCCTCCTTTCCATCTTTGAAAATATTCAGGAAGCCTTCCCTTTCCTCACCTTCCGGAATATGTTCAGCCGCCGCCGAAATGCAGTCCCATAGGGTATGGGTGAACCTGGCCAGGGTACAGGTGACATTAGTTGACTTGAGAGCCATGCTACCCGAAGTAAAAACCTTACGGGCCCAAGCATCCACCTTCTTATCCTCTCTATCCGGGGGGATAGATGGATATGCTGTCTGTCTTGAGGAAGTTGCAGCCTGAATAACCAGACTTTCTAGAGTGGGATGTCTGCTTAACTAATCAGGATAAGAACTAGAAGTTCTATACTTCTTAGGAAAATGACTGTTGACTGCAGCCATAGGATCAGGAAAATCCCAGTTTTTTTTCTATCGTTCTTTGAAGTGCCCTATGGAAGGGGAGAACTGGATCTTTCTGGGGGCCCTGATCAAGTATGTCAGTCATATCATCCTGATCAAAGTGGGTGAGGCTGTACCCCAGCCCATGTATTCCACCACTCTATTCATTAAACTCCTGTACCCTGAATCTGCATGTTCTGCAGGGTCAAGTTCTGCAAACTCCAGCTCAGGTGACGTTTCAATGCCACTAGCAGAGTGAAGGGTGTCGCACAGGTCTCTCATTTTCCATTCTAGATCGATTAATTCATCAGGGACCCCTCTAGTAGCATATTGTACTCCAAAAGGAGAAACCTCCTCTTCTTCAGAGCCACTTTCATCAAAAATAGAAGACCTAGACTTACAGAAGTCTGACTTAGGTAAAGGAGTAAATCTCCTTTCCTGTTCATGAGTTTGGGTCGAAGGAATCGAAGGAACCTTCGATGGTATCGAAGGAATCTTCGAGGACCCCGATGATGCCTTCGACAAAGGCGTTGAAGACGCTTATACAGTGTCGGGGAAACACTTGATTCTCAAAGAACCTTCGACGATTTGACGTTGACTCGAGTCATACGAGTTTCACCCATACTACTGGGTTTTACCACAGTAGTTCCTGACTTCCCTGTGTCGTCCGACAGAGCGACCGGGGTCTGGCTCTTTTGAGGCTTCTTTGAGGGGGTTGAGGCAGCATTCTCAAAGACCTCCATCATCTTCCTTCTAAATTTTCCCATTTTCTTGGGGAATCCCACTTAGTCGGGCATCGTACCAATTCGGTAGATGTATCGGAGGATGAAGAGGAAGATCTATGTCTCCTCTTAACCTTTTTTGACGAGGAAGATGAAGAGCGTCTCGATCTATTACGAGATCGAGATCTCTTAAGAGTGTTTACGACGATCTGATTCTTTCGAATCGCTCGACTTCTTATGTCTTTTTGACGAGGCCTTCGATGAGGCCTTAGAAACTTCCCGCCCCACCGCCAGTTTACCTTTCCTCTCACGAAGGGCCTTCTCCGTCAATTGACTGACAGGAGCCACAGTTGCCGGTTCGATGGTCTGTACCTAGGCACCAAAGACAAACATGGTGAGGATCTGTAATCGACATCTTCGATCCGCAGTCGATACATTTTTTGAACCCCGTCTTGGGAGCAGAAGGGGTGGAAGAAGATGACATTTTCAGAAGAAAATTTCGAAGCACGCCATTCAAGAGCGAAGCAATCAGAAAAACAGAACTGAAGCCAACAGGCGCAGCACAAGCTATTTATACGGATGGTAACGTTGCCACGGTACGGAGCCCGTCGAGGGCCATCGACGCCACGACCTCATGCACAGCACCCTCTGCCGATAATTTCTTTTCTGGAGCAGCAAAGCTGGCAGGATACGAATATCATAAGATGAGGAATACATGGGAGGACACAATCCATTCAAAATAAATATTTCGAACTGTGTACGCTGCAGTTACATATCAGTATAAGAACTGACCCAAAGAAGGCAACATTCTGAAACCTACTTCCAAACAATGTCCACATTGTTACTTCAAACGCCCGTCGCCATCCATACATGGCAGTAGGCGCTTGCCACTCCCAACACAACATGGTAAACCGATTACAAAAATCCCTATATCATCTGCAATACACGCCCCATCCCCAATAGCCTCTGAAGGTTGTCGCCTGCGCACCTACCCCACAACTCTTAGTATCTGTGTCCACGGGCCATGTCGCAAACGTTACGCAGTGAAACAAACCTTTCATGTCCCACTTTCCCTGAAGCGAATCTCTGTTCACATCCACACAACTCCTAATGCAAATGGTGTCTTATCTCACCAATGCTCCTTTACGAACTGGACCATGTCCTCCACAGTGATTCTGCAAAGGTGGGAACCTTACGACACTTATATATGTACAAGTGTACTGTATGGCACAAGGTATGCTTATAATAACTTATGCAAATGACCTAAGGCAAAGTGAAAGTACTCTTTGTACATATGTCTTCAATCCACATACAAATATCACAGTACTCCCATACATAGCAGCATTGCATTGCCGGTTTGTAAGCAACAGGCTATTCCTTCACCACTCCCACTGTAAAGCAATAGACCAATGCATGGAAACATGTCACCACTTACCTTTTCTGTCCACATGTACACATCGATTCAGTATGGAACCCAATCAAGGCAACATTCTGTTACCTACTTCCAACCAGTGCCCACCCTGTTATGTCCAAGGGCACCAGCCATGCACACAAGTCAGTATTGTCACAGGTTTCCCCCCTTCTCACCTCTCCTTGTTGTTTGTTGGAGTTCTTCGATGGAGTCTTCTTTCGTAGAGTTCGGGTCTTGTATACCCCAACGTGCAGGTCCTCGGGTTCCAGCGTGCGTTCAGAGTACCGAGTCCTCAGAACGTTCAGATGTCCGGGAAGTCCGAGGAAATCCAGGAAACAGCGAAGAGTGCACACAGAAGACGAGTGCACGGAGATCCGGGATGCAAGGAGGACAAAAGGAGGGGGAATGAAGGAGGAGGAATTAAGAGTACCGGGAACCAAGAATCACAGGAAAAACACAAGCGAACTATGGCAGCACACGTCTAGCCACGGCAAGCGGTAGCGTTGAGACGCGCAGGGCCGCGGGGACATGTCCGCTTTATAGAACGTAATGCGTACGGCGTAGAAACTGGAAAAAAGAATTCCGCGTTCTGCAGCCATATTGGGAGTACTGCTGAGTGCAAGCCCCTATGGGTCAGGGACCAGGAAGTCCAGAAAGGACGCGTCCGATGGTTCATGACAGCATGCCTCCTCCGAAGGCCTGTTACAAGGGTTTGCGCCCGGGTGTATAAGGTGGTACCTTTGAAGTAACCTGGGGGTGTTTAGGTTTGAGACCTGTTCTCAGGTGCGTTCACTGGGTGGATAGCCTTTCCACTCGACCAGATACTGTAGCTGACCACGTCTGTACCTGGAGTCACATATTCGGGACGCTTCGTATTCTAGCTGATCGTCGACGACCACAGGGGCAGATCTTGGAGCAGACCGGGAGGTCTGGACGTATGGTTTCATTAGAGATGTGTGAAACACTAGGTGGATCCTCTTCCAGGAGTCTGGTAATTTGAGTTGGAAGGCCACTGGGTTAATGATTTCCTTTATGGAAAAAGGGCCATAGTACCGAGGAGCCAACTTATTAGGTCGTAAGTGTCGAGGCAGTAGTTTCGAGGATAACCAGACTTTATCACCCACTGCATAGAAAGGTCCTGGTCTTCTTTTGGAGTCCGCATAGTGCTTGGTGTTAGCTCGGGCCCTTTCGAGGTGTTCTTTGGCTTCCTTGTGTACGTTGATGAGGGTTTCAATCCAGGAGTCGACTGTAGGAACTGGTGTAGGATGTGGGAGAAGGGATGGTAGAACCGAAGTGTGGAATCCTTGGCTGCAGAAGAAGGGGCTGGTCTTGACAGCCGAGTGATCCGAATTGTTGTAGGCGAATTCAGCCACAGGTATTAAAAGAGACCAATCGTCCTGGACCTTGGTGGTGAAACAACGAAGATACTGCTCCAGGGTTTGGTTCACACGCGCTCTGTAGCTCCGTTGGTCTGTGGGTAATAACCTGAGGAGAGGGCACGTTGGATGCCTAGTATACGGCATAAGTGTTTCCAGAATTGAGATATGTATTGAGGACCTCTATCTGATATGATCTTGGAAGGGAGTCCATGAAGTCGGAATATGTGTTCCAGGAAGATTCCGGCAAGTTCTGACGAAGATGGTAATTTATACAAGGGTGTAAAATGAGCCATGTGAGTGAATAAGTCAATGGTAACCAGTTGTGTATCCCCTGGAAGGTGGTAGTTCCACAATAAAGTCTGTATCAATACATTCCCAGGGCCTTGTTGGTAGCGTTGTTTGGAGTAGAAAACCCGCCTACCTCTTGTTATCATGCTTGTTTTGATTGCAAACTGCACAGGCTTGGATATACTGCTGGACGTCAGGTTTCATTTTTGGCCACCAAAACTGTCTTTGTATTAGACGGAGAGTGTTGGTAATGCCACGATGTCCTGAATGAAGGGTATCATGACAGAGGCTTGTAATCCTTTGTCGCAGTCTCTGTGTGGGAATGACCAGGCCATTGTCCTTGAACAAATACCCGTCCTTGGTTTTAAGATTCCATCGATTCTTCCCAGTAAATTCCTTCCAGATCTCAGAGGACTGGGTCTGAATCCGAATGTCTTCCAGGAGAGTGATTGCTTGGGCTACGAAAATTGTATGGGGAAACATCTTTGGGAAGGATCGATCTTCAAGAGTTTCGTAGTTGGAATGTCGGGATAAGGCGTCAGCAATTATGTTGTGCGTTCCGGGTATATGATGGATTTGGAACTGGTACTGGGCAAAGAAGAAGGCCCAACAGGCTTGACGACTATTCCTACATTCCATGGACTGTAAGACTTGGAGATTCCGATGATCCGTACGGACCTGAACAGGATGTTTAGCTCCCAGGAGTAGATAACGCCACTCTGTGAAGGCTTGACGGAGGGCCAACAGTTCCTTTTCCATAACAGAATAATGGGTCTCGCTAGGAGTTAGGGTTCGCGAGAGATAAGCGATGGGTTGTTCTAACTTGTCCTCGAATTCCTGCTTTAAGACTGCTCCGATGGCATAGTTAGAGGCATCAGTCTCCAGTAGGAAAGGTCGATCAATGTCAGGTTGAGCCAAGATGGGGACTTGTGTAAGATCCAACTTCAAACGTTGGAACGCTTCATCTCGGGCTGCGGTCCAGAGGAAGGGAGTATCCTTCTTCAACAATGTAATGATCGGTTGAACTATCTCCGAAAAGGAAGGTATGAATTTCCGGTAGAAGTTGGCAAGCCCCAGGAAGGATTGAATCTGTTTCACAGTAGTTGGAACAGGCCAGGATAGTATGGAATTTACTTTTCAGTGGTCCAATCCAATTCCTTCTGGACTAAGGACAAATCTAAGATAGTGAAAAGTAGAGACATGAAAAAGGCATTTCTCGGGTTTAGCCAGGAGTTTATGTTCACGTAGCCGTTGTAAGACTGCCTTGACATGTTCTTCATGCTTAAGGTGGTCCTTGGAGTATATCAGTATGTCGTCCAGGTAAACTATGACGAAGAGGAACAGTATATCGGAAAACACACGGTACATAAAACGTTGGAAGACCGCTGGGGCATTGGCGAGTCCGAAGGTCATGACCAGGTATTCAAAGTGAACAAAGGGTGTTCTAAAGGCCGTTTTCCATTCGTCACCTTCTTTTATACGGATCAGGTGGTAGGCACCTCCGAGATCCAATTTCGTGAAGATTACAGCACCTCCCACCGCTTCCAGGATATCCGAGATTAAGGGCAATGGGTAGCGGTCCTTGAGGGTGCATTGATTAAGACCACAATAATCAAGACAAGGCCTAAGCTCCTTAGTATCCTTCTTGGGAACAAAAAACAATGAAGCTCCCGCTGGGGATTTGGATGGTCGTATGGTGCCATATTCTAGGTTGGTATCCAGGTATTCTCGGAGGGCCCTTTTCTCTGGTTCTGATAGGATGAACATCCTTCCAAAGGGAATCACTGCCGAGGGTTCAGTATCGATAGCACAGTCTTCAGGTCTGTGAGGGGGGTAGGGCTTGAACTATGGCAGTTGAAAACACATCAGTGTAATCCTGATAGTCTCTGGGGACCTGGATAATATTTGAGAATGTGAGTGGGCCTTGCTGGTCTGTCAGCGTACCATCAGAGGATCTTGATGAGGAATCCAGGGATAGGCAGTGAGACATACAATGTTCGGAACCAAGAAACAAGGATGCTGCTGCCCAGTTGATATATGGGTTGTGTTTCTGTAACCAGGGCATACCCAGTACCATTGGATAATGGTCAGACTTTATGATGTCAAACTTGATCATCTCTTGATGATGGTTTATCGAGAGCTGGATCTCTTTAGTTTGCAGGGTGATTGGTCCTGAAGAGAGGTTGTCCATCGATGGCCTCTACAGGTTGCATGATGTCTCGAGTTTCATATGGAATGTGGTGGCCAGTGACCCAATCCTGATCTATAAAAATCCCCATGGCTCCATAATCCACTAATGCCAGAATGGGGTAAGTTTTTTTCTTGGACGGCGATAGAAAGGCCTGCAAGATCGCAAGGTTGTTTTGTATAGGAAAGTTCAAGGATGGAATGGATGTGGAGCAAACATCTCTCTCCCGAAGCTGTGCTCCATCTAGGATCGGGAGCTGGCATTTCCCGAACGCCGTGGAGGGGCCAAAGGACATTCTCTCACAAGATGTTTATCTGAGGCACAGCACATACACAGACCGGTGTGGATCCGTCGTAATCTTTCTTGCGGGGATATGGGTCTCCGGAAGGCCCCCAGTTGCATGGGTTCAGGTTCTGTGGTCGGGGCAGGAGAGGGCTCGGGTTTAGAGGCAGATTCTATAGAGGTCTTGAGGTAAGGCATCTTTGTTTTCTTCTTTTCTGCCTTCCTTACCTGGATTCGAAAGTCTATTTGTAAAGAGAGGTCCATAAGGGCCTGGAAGGAACCTGGGCGAGCTACCTTGGCTAGCTCGTCTTTTATTTCTTCGTTTAGTCCTCTCCGGAATAGAGTAAAACAGGCCTATGAGGACCAATCTGCTTCCTTGGCCAGTTGTTTAAAGCGTGTTACATATGTAAGCATGTCCTGGGACCCTTGTTGGAAATCCAATAGACGCTCTTGGGCACTATAAACCTGTTCTGGGCGGTCAAACATGGTCTTTAGAGCCCGTACGAACCCATCATAATCATCCAGGAGGGCATCTCCAGAATGAACTAAGGGTGTAGCCCAAGTTAACGCATTCCCGGAGAGATGCGAAATCATAAAGCCCACCTTTGCCCTGGGGGTGGAAAAGTAGTAGGGCTTAAAGGTAAAGTGCACTAAACATGAATCTAGGAAGCCAGGTTCTTTGAGGAGCCATCATATTTATCCACTACTCTGCCCAGCAATACACTTTCCTTGGTCGCGGAATCACGTGACAGTACTAGTTGTTTTAATGCAGCATTCTCAGCTTTGAGATTCTGAACTTCTGTGGTTAATTTTTGAATGCGCGCATGAGGTCTTGAACTGCAGCCTCCATGTCCGTATCTGTATCAGTTTGTTGGCGTCTCGATCTGTCACAGGTTTCCCCCCTTCTCACCTGTCTTTGTTGGAGTTCTTCGATGGAGTCTTCTTTCGTAAAGTTCGGGTCTTGTATAAGCCAACATGCAGGTCCTCGGGTTCCAGCGTGCGTTCAGCGTTCGAGTCCTAGGAACTTTCAGATGTCCGGGAGGTCCGAGGAAATCCAGGAAACAGCGAAGAGTGCACACGGAAGACGAGTGCACGGAGATACGGGATGCAAGGAGGACAAAAGGAGGGGGAATGAAGGAGGAGGAATTAAGGGTACCGGGAACCAAGAATCACAGGACAAACACAAGCAAACTACGGCAGCACACGTCTAGCCACGGCAAGCGGTAGCGTTGAGACGCGCAGGGCCACGGGGGCGTGTCCGCTTTATAGAACGTAATGCGTATGGCGCGGAAACTGGAAAACAGTATTCCGCGTTCGGCGGCCATGTTGAGAGTATTGCTGAGGTCAAGCCCCTCTGGGTCAGGGACCAGGAAGTCCAGAAAGGATGCTTCCGATGGTTCATGACAAGTATGGGTTTTGCAGGCACAATACAACATAGCACTTCTACTGCAAAAATCCTCATGTTGTTCTCCAATGCACTCCCCAGCCCCAAAGGAGTCTGACTGCACTCACCAAAAAAGAATAGTCGCCTCTACAGGTACCCACCGATAAAGTATATGTGAGTACCTGCGTACAAATTCCTTCCGTGCTAATATCTGACTGCCCTCCCTAAAACCAGGCTGTGCCCAAGTCCTATGCTCTCGGGTGCAGAGGCCTACGGCTGCCGCCCATACACCCAATAGCCTATTCCTTCAACACACCCACTAAAATGCAATATAGACATGCATGCTACCATGTGGCCACCTACCTTTCCTGACTACCGGTACGTATGGGTACACTAACAAACTCACACAACGCTACATTCTCCAACCTACTGCCAACCAATGGCCAAACGCTTACATACAATAGCCCTAGCCATGCACACAATCCAGTACACCTTTACAGGCACAACACACCATCATACATCAACTGCAAATACCCTCATAATAACCTCCAATTCACTCCCCATCCCCAAAGCAATCTACCTGGACTCAATGCACTCTTTCTACGTATGTGTGTTATTCATACACCATTATTACAGTCCTCCATACATGCCTACATTGCGTTTCAGGTATTGTGCTGAACACCTTTGCTACTCTTTGGACATGTGTGTAATCCACATACCAATATCACAGTACTCCCATACATTGCAGCATTTCGTGGTGGTTTTATTGCCAACAGACTACTCCTTCGCCGCACCCACTAAAAACCAACGGAGCTATTCATGGAAACATGTGACCACTTATCTTTCCTGTCCACAGGTACAGATTGGTACAGTAATGACTCCAATCAAGGCAACATGCTATAACCTACTTCCAACCAGTGGCCACCCTGTTATATCCAAGTGCCCCAGCCATGCACACAAGCCTTTAGGGGTTTTGCAAGCACAACACAACACAACATAGCACTCCAACTGTAAATATCCTCATATTGTCTCCGGTGCACTCCCCATCCCCAATGGAGTCTGCCTGCACTCACTGGAAAATTATAGTGACCTCTACAACTGCCCCCCGATGCAGTGTATGCGAGTACCTCCGTACAAATTCCTTCCACGTGCCAATGGCTGACTGCCCTCCCTACACCAAGGCTGTGCCCAAGGCCTAGGCTCTCCACGGCCCCCAACCATGCACCCAAACGCCTACAACACACCCAGTAAAATTCAATATAGGCATGCATGGTACCATGTGGCCACATACCTTTCCTGACTACCAGTACGTATGGGTACACTAACGAACTCACGCAACGCTACATTTTCCAACCTACTTCCAACCAGTGGCCAGCATGAAAATATGTGACCACTTACCTTTTCTGTCCACAAGTACATATCGGTACAGTAATGAACCCAAGGAAGGCAACTTTCTGTTACCTACTTCCAACCAGTGCTCACCCTGTTATGTCCAAGGGCCCCAGCCATGCACACAAGCCAGTATGGGTTTCGCAGGCACAATACAACATAGCACACCGGCTGGTATACTTTGGAATTGCTTAATCTAACTTATCTATTTTTCCTTACAAATGGATTCTCTGCAGGAGATCAATTATGCAGAGTGTGGAGCCCCCAAGGCATTAAGGTTGTGTAATGGAAGCAACAGTCTCCACTTTTAAAGACCAATTTGTGATTCCTTTCATGAAGCTTGGATTTTCTTTTTAGTGATTTAACTTCCTTTGTGAGGAAGTGGTGGGAAGTTTTTTTGATGACCCATAACAAATTTAATGTGAAGGTTTCGTGCCTTGGATATTTACACATTGGCCTAGATTGCAAGGTAATATTCTGCCTTGCCCCCCCTCCATCATACAAATAATCCAGAATTTGTGCCTGCATGTATTTCATGTTGGTGCAAAACCTGTTTATTTCTATTGGTTCCATTTAAACGCTGCCCGCTATACACATACGGCAGGCTGGATATACTCATTTTGCTCAGCAGAGGGCAAAGGGGTGTTGTACATGAAAGTACACCACCATGTTACACTCCCCTTTTGCGCTCTGACATGCAAACGTTCAAAATTACGTAGGGCTTGGGGGTATGTACACCAAGGATAAACCTGCCCGGTCCCCTCCATGCAATTTCTGCATAACTTAAAAAGCGCTCCTTAGTATTTTAATGGATATTTGTCATACGTTTTACTTTTAAAGGTGTTTAGTGTTGAACTCCTGACTCATTTGCTTTGTGATGAATGGAAATGTCCTTTCTGTAAGACTATGAGTCTAGAACTGGCCAATTCAAAGAGTTTCTACTTCTTCATTTTCCATACATACAATTGAAATATAACTGTCATACTTACATTTCAAATACTTGTTGAAAATTGGTTGTACTAAGAAAGCCAACCAGGTTTTGTAAAAAAATGTATGTTTTAAACAACTGATAGAATTTGAGTATTCACCTTTTCCCCGGCAGTAAGGATTTTACTTTCACAAGGATATTTGAAAAAACATAACTAGAGTCTCTGTATCATAATAAACAGATCCCCCCCCCTCCTTTGTTCTCCCTCTCAATCCCCTCTCCTGCTCTTTCACACTATTCAAGCAGCCTTCTCTACAGTCACCGTAAACATTCCCCTGGACTCCATCAGAATATGTTTAATGGACTGCCGTCTCGGGACCGTGCAAATTGAGCAGAGTTTTTTTTGATTCTCTACTCTGACCCCAACAGGACAACAACTCCCCAGTGTGTATCAGATTTAATCGGACGTCTGTGCCCTCTTTCAGTTAGGAAAATGCTTCGGGTACTTTGGGAGAAAGCCAATTTTCATTTCAAATGGCGAGAGCAGGCCAGCTAAAACTAGCATACGCAGGTCATCTATTGTGTGAATCCAGTCAGATCTATCCATTGCCTGTTGTACCTTCATTGGATTACACAGAAGGGTATCGAAGTCACTGTCACATTCTGTCAGTGTTCTAAACACAAGTTGTTTTAAGTTGGATAAGAACACCGAAGAATGCTCCAAGTGCGTGTTTACATCTTCATAAAGCGTATTGACTTTTGGGGCCACTATTACTCGGTATAAGCAAACAAGCTTCCATTCAAATGGATTGTGTCCGCCCACATATTCCTTATCTTTGATATTCCCATATCCACCTTGCTGCTTCGTAAAAAAAAATTACAGTAGAGGGCGCCGTCGAGTCAGCGCCTCAGAGGCTCAGTTCCATTTTTCTGCGCTTCATGAGCTTCGGGAACGTAACGCTCGGTTCCGTGAGGAATTTCATTTCTTCGAGAAAATCCTTCACTTCTTCGTTTGAGATGGCTTTATCAGCTCCATCTATGCCCCAATCTGGCTTAAGAAAATGCAGAGATTGTGGGGCAAAGATGTCCTTGACAGACTCCCACAGGGTTTGTCTATGGTGCCTTGAGGCAGAGCATCCATGTTCGGAGTGCTCATCGATGACGGCGAAAGCCTTAAGAGAGCGCAGAGGGAAGTTTGAGAGAGGTAAGACCAAAAAACTCATTACCCTGACCAAACATACCTCAGACGAGTCGAGACTATCGTCTCCTGGACAAAAGAAACACTTGTTCGAGATCTCGGAGCGGATCACACCATTCATCCGTGTCGAGACATCAGAAAAAAAGATGACATAGATCGCCTTCCACCTCATCCTCCAATTCACCGGAGAGGGTAACATGGCCTACCAAAAATAGCTCACCGGCTCAGTGGGAAGAATTTCAAAAGAAAATGTTAAAGGTGTTTCAGAACGCGGCCTTGCCCCCCACAGAGACACCTAGAGGCGATACTCCAGGACAAAAACCTGGTAAAAATAAGGGCGATGAGTCGTCGAACCATGGCAGTAATTCTTTTGGCAGTTGACCTACCCTCCCCTGGCCGGAGTGGCGATGCACTGTGTGCGAAAGTCCCTGATAGAAGGACTGGTATCCCAGGATGATCTAAATTCACTCTGGTCAGGGGAGATCTGCCAAGGATTCTAAGAAGGTTGTGAGATTGGTACAAGCCGGGTTTGCAGTATATATTTATGGCAATTGGCATTTGCAGTCGATCTCTAGTTCGAAACCCCAGTTTTGCTGGGAAGATTCCTTTTAATGTAGTGGATATTGTAATGAAGGCAGGGTATTGAGACAGACACAAGTTATCACAGTTCAAAGGTGTTTAGTAAACTCTAGAATGGGTGAGATAAACACCTAATCTAAACCTAAATCTAAGATGGGAGCAAGGTACTACCATCAAATAATAATGCAGTCCAAGTGGAGACTAGTCAAATAAAAAGGGCCTAAACTAATAAACATATTGCCAATCCTTACTGCTATGCTACAAAATAGTGTGGGATAATGTTCACAAGAAAAGAAAGAAGTTCTCAAAATGATAAGTCGGGATGGTATAGCTCAGTACACTCCTGGGCTTCTCCAGCACAAGCTTACAGATCATTTCCAAAAATATTAGGGCCTTCTGTGGTCAAGTCTCTTTTAAAGTCTCTTGTCTCAAAGGGCCTGATGTGCCATAAACAACAAATACAAAGTTCCTTTCAATTATCTTCACGTCAGGTGATTTATCCTCACCGCTAGATCCTACTCAACTGGGATCCGGTCCCCTCTGCAATGCTGGCCTCCCTCAGTCGGGTTCACTACTGCCTTTCATTCAAAATATCAGCAACTTGTAACATTCAAGAGTTTCAATGTCTTTTTAAACAATCATTCACTGTGGACATCCCTCGCTCGGGTTCACTGTCGTCAACGCAATGTCCACTGGTGTATCATGGCTCACACCGATTCAAAGGCATCCCTCAGTCGCGTTCACATTTGCCAAATACACAGTTCACTTTTCTTTATCACAATGCAGGATTCACTTCCCTTAGATTTGCTCTTGACAGCGTGTCAAAGATTTTCGATTGTACAAGGTTTGTCTTGACCCTTGTATGACCACTGACCCCTCACATCGGCCTCTCCTAGGGCCTTCTGATATTTGTAGTTTAAAAAAAATTTAAAAAGTACCAGCCAGAGACCTTCGAATGAGCGCCCCTTTGGCACCGGACCACTCTGCAGCTGGTCCTTCACTGGGCTTTCTTAAAAGTTCAAACACACACAAGTTATTTGTTCATATAATGTTGGAACCTTGGGCTCAACACAGTCCGGTGTCCTATCAGCTCTCCCCGACTCCCCTACTGTGCTGAACTCACTGGCGTTTCTTGTCTCTGGAGTCAAGGACGGCACCATGGTAGCAAGCGCATCTCCCCGCCTTGGCTATCAGTGCGGGAGGGCCTTGTGCACCATTGATGTCTGGGACACCACACGCCAGCTGTAGTTCACGGTCTTATAATTCATTTCACTGAGGCTTCACTGGTCTGGGTTGAAAACGGCTAGGGCACCTCCATCTGTGTCGTCCTTTCCGGTCTTGCCGCCTTTCTGCTCCGTTTGAACTGCAGTCCTGGAATAGCTGCTTCCTAGTGCGTTTGCCCTTGCTCCAAGTGTGCTCTCGTGCTCTTCCTTTTATCCCTGTGGGGAAGGGAAAAGGTCATCAGGTGTGTAGTTTTTTCAATTGCCTGATTCCACCTGACCCTTGTGTTGGGACATGTCGGGTAAACTGCCATGGTGTTAGTCCGTTGTTTTTCACAGTGTAAAAGTGTTTGTGTCAGAAAAGGAGTGGGCGGGGCAGAGCTGGGTAGGATGGGGAAAAGGCGTTATAGGGAAGGGGGCACCGCGTCTCACCCTTCGGTGTCCCATTTCCACTCCCGACGACAGCCTATCCAGATCTTCCCTCACTGGTCTACCCCAAGGAACTGGATCCAATAGTGATGGCCATGTCCTGGCCACCTGGATGACAGATCTCCATGGACTAGCGTGTGAGGCACCTTCCAGATTTTCACATAACCTTCCTCCATGCGATGTAGCTGCATCTGCTACACAGGGGAACCAGGAAAGAATCTAGATTCCCCTGGTCTTTACACTTCCAGTGTTCCACTGTGAGGCAGTAGGGCTGCAGGTCTAGAAACCATTGCATGACACGTGGGTTGGAGTCTTTGCGTTGGCTAATCCAAACTAGGGGAGAACGGTCTGTGACTAATGTGAACTTTCTTCCCAAAAGGTAGTATCGAAGGTGTATAATGGCCCACTTTACGGCCAGGGCCTCTAGTTCCAGCACAGAGTAATTATTTTCACGTGGGAAAAGCTTGCGACTTGTAAACAAGATGGGGTGTTCTAATCCGTCGCAAACTTGAGATAGGACTGCTCCTAGCCCTGTAAGGGAGGCGCCCATTTGCAATATAAAATCCTCAGAGAAATCTACTACCTTCAGGATCGGGTTCTGGCACAGTTTTCTTTAAGGTTTTATAACATACATCATACTTGTCAGTCCAATTAAGTTTCTGGGGTTTAGCGTTCTTGAGTGTACCTGTTAGTCTAGCTGTTTCGTCCGAAGGTTTGGGATAAACCTACGGTAATACCCTATTAAACCTAGGAAGGCTCAAAGATCCTTTTAGTTTTGGCTGTAGGTGTATCTAGGGCGGCTTTCACTTTCTCATGTTGGAGCTGAGATATTTCACGGCTGACTGGGCCAGTCTGCATTTGGATGGGTTAGCAGTTAGGCCGGCCTCTCTGAGGACTCTCATAATAGTATAAAGATGGAGAAGGTGGTTTCACTGTAAATGACAATCTCGTCAATATAAGCTTCACAGAAATCGGAACAGGGTTGTAAGATTTTATCCATTAGGTGTTGGAAAGTGGCTGGTGAGCTGTCTAACCCGAAAGGGAGGCCTTTGAATTTAAATAGTCCTAGGGGTGTTGAAAACGCAGTATTTTCCTTATCTGGCCCATATACTGGGGTCTGCCAGTACCCTTTTGTTAAGTCTATGGTGAATAGAAAGGTGGCTACTCCGAGTTTATCAATTAGGCCATCAATGTGTGACATGGAATAGGCATCGAAGTCGGAAATCTGTGCAAAACCTCCAGGAACGGTCAGGTTTTGTGACTAATACGATAGGGGAGGACCATGTGCTCGAAGAAGGCTTGATTATTTGCTTGCAACATTTTGTTTACTTCCTCAACCACTATCTGTTTACGGGCCTCTGAGAGTCTATATGGTTTTAAAATTAACCACTTTTCCCTTGGGTGTTCTAATGTGGTGGTAGGTGCCCTTTATTCTTCCTGGTTTTTCTGAAAATACATTGGGGAATGATGTAACTACATATTTTAGATCTTCTTGTTGTTGAGTAGATATCTCTGGAGGAATTAGTTCAAAGTTGTCTATTTCTTCTGGAACCAAACAGGATAGTATTTTGGCATGGGTGGCTTACGGGTTCTCTTTCTACTCTTTTAAGAGATTTACGTGATATGAATGGGCTTTCCGTTTTGTGTCCGGTTGGGCTACTTTATAAGTACAGGTTCCCTTTCGTTCTAATATTTCATATGGCCCATGCCACTTAGAAACAAGCTTGTTTTGAGGTGGTTAATAGGACCAATACTTTCTGTTGTATGGAAAACGATCTTGAGCTTACTTTCTTGTCATAACTGGATTTTTGTTGGTTCTGGGCCTTTTCCATATGATTGCAGACTAGATCTCGAACAATTCTCATATGTTCTCGCATTCGAGTAGCGGTTTGCGAGATGGGAATGGGTGCTCTTCTCGTTCTTCCAAGGTTTCCTGAAGCATGCCCAGGACATCTCTGGGCTCTCTGCCATAAAGAAGTTCAAAGGGCAGAGCACAGTCTCCCACGAGTGGGAACTAGCTCAGGAAGTCCTTCAAGAGATCTTCACCCTCTGGGGAACCGCTCAAGTGGGTCTGTTTGTGACCGAGGTGAATCGGAAGTGTGAACAGTATTGCTCAAGGGAATTTCCTCCGAAAGGAGCTCTAGGGGACGCGTTCGTAGTGGACTGGGAATTCCCACTCCTGTACGGGTTTCCTCCAGTCCCCGTCATTCCTCACGTGATCAGGAGGTTGAGAAAGTTTGGGAAATCCATTTTCCTAATTGCTCCGGATTGCGCTAGGAGGACATGGTACCCGGACCTTCTGGACTTATCCATCTGCGCTCCAATATGTCTTCCACAAAGAGAGGATCTTCTCTCGCAAGAGAAAGTTCGGGATCTCCATCCAGAGGTCAAGACACTCAGTCTTCATGCATGGTTTCTGAGAGGCTGAGATATAAGGATTGGGACTTCCCGGACGACGTAATAGAGATTTTGCTTTCGGCCAGAAGGCCAGCAACCAAATCCTTGTACTGGTGACGTTGGAATAAATTCAGTAACTGGTGCAAGGATAAGAATGTGGATCCATTCTTATGTGGCATTCCTATGGTGCTTTCTTTCCTGTTACATTTCACCAATCTGCGGCTCAAGGTTGGAACAATAAAAGGATACCTGGCTGCGCTTCCCATCTTTAAGCGCTCCTCTGAAGAGGACTCTTATTTCAAGATGCCATTAGTTGTGCTATTTCTAAAGGGTCTCAGTAACGTGTACCCTCCAGTCCATTTTCATGTCCCTGTTTGGGATTTGATTTGGTAATGACATTTCTCACATGTATTCCATTCGAGCCATTGCATTCATGTCCGCTAAGGTTAATTGCATTAAAAACAGTCCTACTAGTGACTTTAGCATCAGCCCGCAGGGTAACCGAGTTACAGGCTCTTTCTTGTAAGCCTCCTTACACCGTATTCCATAAGGATAAGGTAATCCTCAAAGTCAGACCGTCATTCCTGGCTAAAATAGTCTCAGACTTCCATTTGTCGCAAAAGATAATACTGCCAGCTTTTTATCATCCCCTGCATGCAGGCAAGGAGGAAGAAAGGTTTCACAGGCCAGATCCAAAAAAGGCCCTGAGCTTTTATATCTCAAGACTTGCAAAATGTAGGCAAGATGATCAGCTTTTCATTGGATATACTGGCCACAAGTAGGCTTGGCCGTAACAAAACAGACTATATCCAGATGGATAATTTTAGCTATTGGAGAATGTTATAGACTGGCTGGCAAAGAACCACCAGATGGGCTAAGAGCTCACTCCACTAGGGGCATGGCAACTTCTGAAGCTCTCCAGAGGGGTGTCCCAGTATGTGATATCTATGCAGCAGCTACTTGGTCCTCTATGCACACATTCATAAAACATTACTGTTTAGATTTGACATCGTCTCAAAGTGGTCTTTTTGCAAAAGCTGTTTTACACACAGTGCATGACTAAATTAAATGCTACTTCCTCCTCCAAATATCCATGATGAGGAATACGTGGGAGGACACAATCCATTTGAAGAACACGTTACTTTCCCCTGGTATCGTTCTTTCGACTGGATGCTCCTCCCACGTATTCCTCATCTCCCCTCCTAACCTACACTACTGTACAATGTATGAGCTTGCACACCATGCTTCCTGAGAGCTTATAGTCTGGGGGTACGCCTGGCCAACTCTTCAACTGATGACAATGAAAAAACAGAACTGAAGCCATCGGGCGCGGCTCGAGCTATTCATGCTGTGGACACCACAACATTGAGCACAGCGCCCTCTAGTGGAAAAATGTTTTCCAGAGCAGCAAAGTTGAGAGATACGAATATCACAGATGAGGAACACGTGGGAGGAACATCCAGTCGAAAGAACGTTACCAGGTCTAAGTAACTTGTTCTTTTTCCTCAGTGTCTCTGAACTTCACCTTTCAGCAGTTTAAATAAGTTTACTAACAAATGTAGTACAAAGGTCAATGCTGATATGGTAACAGCACTCCTCCATGGATCCTGCACAACCTCTCCTATATGTTGCCGATTTCCTTTATCCTGTGTTTGCTGTTTTAATCCTGCTATGTCAGGGGGAGGTTGCTCATGGTTAGGCTTCCCATCAAGGGTCTATATAAGGCGTTTGTTGTTATTGGTGACAGATTCCTCTCCTGGGAAAAACCTTCCACCAAAAAAGGACCCACCTCTGAATCCATGTTCTTTGGTCGAAAGAGAGATGCCCTTTCATTCCTCACTCTCTGTTCCAGATCTCCCATGCTCTGATGCCTTCTTTTTGGAAAGCAGTCCTTGATTTTCCGTTTGTTATTAGTCGCTGTCAGGGTATATTCCAATCTGAAATCCAATAATTGGTCGGAATTCATATTACCCTTTAGACTCCTTCCGTTGTCCTGGAGTTCTTGGGTTATGTTCACTAAAATGGATTTGGGCACTCGCCATTAATTCTTGTCCGAACAGTAGAAGTTGACCAACCTGCGTAGTCTGTGAGTTGCCTGTGGTATTTTTTTCCCGTGAGTGAGCCCTCCCACTCTGGTGCCTTCGGATCATCCACCAGAACTTCACTACGCAGGTAATATTTCATCAGCGTGGTCGGCCTTTATCGGTCTCCTTTAAGAGGGTCACTCTTCGGTTATCTATAGCCAGTTGGCGTATTGGTTATAGGTCTCTTGTTGCTGAAAACTGATGAATACTTATAATTATATTTATATGCGGTTGAGCCACTTGCTACGGTCTTTAATCGGATGATTTCAGATAAGGGAGCAATTCGGGTAGGCTGTGGCCTTGGTGTCTGTTTTCTGTGACAGCTTTTAGATATGAACTTAATTGTCATTGACCGCCACATAGACTGATGCAATCATTCACTAACCTTGAAGGGACGGCTTTCAAGGAACCCCCAGAGTTTTGGAGGGGTCACAGAGAGCCAATGCTGAGTGGTTCTTCGGCCGCACAGCAACCCAGCCGACCAGCGAACAAACACACAGCTCGCGCATCACGTGCGCTGCGCACTCACCGTGAGTTCTTATGTGCTTGTGCTGACTGAGGGATTAGGAGCTCAACTCAACAGTAACTGCCAGGGAAAACAGACTGTTGCTGCACCACACTTCACTGCAGATAACTTGTCACACAAACACATAGCTTGCACACAGTGCGCACTCCGTGCTGTCCGCAGGTTTTTATATGCTTGTGCGGACTGAGGGATAAGCAGCTCCTCCTCCACAGTAACCGCCAGAGAAATTAGGAAACCATTTGAATTTTGACAAATGTTCTTTCTGGTTGAATATTCAACCAATCAGTTCACTGATTCCTCGCTACCTTGTTAAATTGTTGTCCTTGCACAATGATGGACCCTACTGAGCTCAAATATATGTAGTATGCTTCTGAGCTGGTACATTCATTGAATAAAACTGTGGTTGAGCCCTTCTGATTGTTCTCGTGCCTTAGAATCCCTGCGATATGTTGCGATAAACCCTTGCTTTCTGGTGTCTTCCAACAGTCGGTTTCAAATCCCACCAGAAGTCATATTTTTTGCAGATTGATTTGTTACATTTTTTTTTTTGGTTTTGGCGCTTTGGTGGCATACGCCACCTAATCGCTAAAACAATGGTACTGTATATGTAAAGAAAAAGGAGAAAGGGGAGTTCGGGAGCAGTGTATGGCATTGGCATGGCAACTTGCAGCTCTTGATGATGAAACGGCCGAAGCACCATTTGGGCCTTGGCCCTCTAGCTTCTGTCTGTCGGCCTACTGCTGTTGCCGGGGAGCTGTGCGCGCTCTGAAGTAGGAGCAAAATGAGTGCACTTAACTATATGCCCGTTATATTTTTATTTGTATGCACCAATATTTCTTGTCAGTTGAATTTCTGACAGACTAGGTTAAAAGTCTGCCGCGGTGTGATCTATAAATTCAGGACAAATGGAATCAGGAAGGAAATCTACGGACAGGCTGCACTGACTGACTTTCTCTGTGCACCCCTGCCCAGCAGCAGAGCCAATGCTGGTGGACTGCTGGCCAGAGATAGTTCTGCGCCTACACCCACAGGCTGCTGCTGGACAGCGTTTTACAGCTTCGGTGCATAAGCGGTCTACCAACCCGGCTGTGTACAGCTAGTGCAGACAAGCTGCGATGGACGTTGCCGCCAGCAGCAGAGTGGAAACAAAACCGAAAGCTTGTCGGAAGGCTCATGTGTCTACTTCGTTTTCCTACCTGGTCCGAGGAAAGGCCTGTGAGCATCAACGTTCTGCCAGCCTGCCTGGGGGCTGTGGTGGATGTCAGGGGACGAACAGAAGCATTTTTCATCTGCCATCTGGGAAGAGGTGCAGCGGGGGACAGAAGCTGCTCGCTGAAGGCAGAGGAAAGAGGAGCCGACCCCACATCTGCAGAGACCGGAGGTGCCAAAGGAGAAGGATCCGGTCTGTGGCGTTCAGCAATGGCAAGCAGGTCCGATACGCTCAGGACGCTTTGGGTGGGTTGCTTTGAATGAACAGTCTCGGGAACCGGGTTCTACATGCGTGGGATACGGATAGCTGAGCTGAGGTGCCAGCGTATTGCGTTGAGACATAAGAAGTTGATGCTTTAATCCTAGAATGTATTAGCACACAAGTGAGGATAGGTCTGTAGAACTGATGGTAAAATGGCCCGTGGTATATAGCTTTTAAGAAGATTCTATAATTTTATTTTATTTTTTTCTTTAAAAAAAGTGAGATTCTAATCTCAATCTCACACCTGAGATGGTCGGGTGCCTTTTGCAGGTAAAATGCAGAGCAGGACGTGTGTATGGGTGAGGTGCAGGGCACCAGAGTATTAGTCGCTGTGTCCTGCCAATGAAATCACCACTCTGCGATGGTAAGGTTCATTTTTATAGGTGCAGTGATTGTTGAAAGCATTTTTGGAAATGCATGGCTACCGAGGGTGCCTGGTGTGCCATTTAACAGGGCAGTTGCACCACGTTATACGTGTGTCTATTTTTAACATGGTAATTTGGGACAACAATCTGAAGGACCTCGATGCGTGATCGATCATGGGTACAGTGGACGGCACACTAGGGATAGTATTACTGGCACGCTCTGTCGACGTCCCCTTTCGAGTTTCGAAAACAACAACTGTAATACTTTGCAACTTCCACTAGATGTCAGCCTATGCACAGGATGTGATCTAACCAGATTCCACAAGCCTCAGAAATTATAGTTTTCTCATGAAAAGTGACAGGGTTTGAGTTGCACAGGTGAACCATAGCGTCACTGTAATAATGTGTCTTTCAGTGAATTGCATTAGTGTTTTACAGGATACGCTTAGTTTGTAAAGATGTACTGTACGACATACTGAAGCCGATGACTCTATAGTAATAGGCACAAAGGTTGGGAACACATCGCCCGTTTGTGGAGATCGGGTGAAGTCCAACGTGCCCAGAAAGGGAGGGATGGTCATTAAAAAGTAGTAACATGTGGCAAAGACAAAAAACATATACAAACAGCATTGAATAGGAAGGGAAAATGCCGTAGCTGTAAAAAATCTGTACTTTTGCAACACAGTGTACAAAGGCTTAGGGTATGCAGCATATGGATCAAGTTACTTACCTGTAACGGTTGTTACATGGGGTCTGGCATGGATTGGCATGCTCATGAATATTCCCTATCGTCAGGCTGGGAATCCTCGGTAAAGACAAAATCTGTTTGTTTCGTTTCTGAAGTTTCGTTTCTGAACTGTCTTTCTCCTAATAACCAATCACTGGTCTCTGGGTCATACTGCCCCCAGCCAATGACTACCCTCTACCTTAGCCCCTCCTCCGGCAGCCATCTTCGGATTTGGTAGCACGTAAAGTGGCAGTATGACCAAGTGAAGAGCCGCAGACGGGTAGGCGGGAGGGTTCGCATGTGAATCCATGCCAGACCCATGCTGGAGAACAACAGTTACAGGTAAGTAACTTGTTCCTTCTCCAGCATGGGGTCTGGCATGGATTCACATGCTCATGAATAAAGAATACATACCAGTACACACATGCACAACCACGGGAGGTGGCAAGGCTCAACATTAAGCATTTCATCAACTGGACATTTAGCATATCTTACCTCGGGGCGTGGCCAAGAGGGCCATGTAGAAGGACGTGTTCTGTCGCTGCTCCGGTAATCCTACAACGATCCTGTCATGCAGTGTGATAACTGATGCTTTTGTCGGCTATAATTCCTCATGCGGGATTATGAATGTGGCGCCCGTGCCCGCTGAACTTTGCAGACTCAACAGATGACCAGTGACAGAGTTTTTCACCAAACAAGTTTGCGAGTGCTGGGAAGAAAGTGAAAGCAAGATGGCCGACTGAGGGTCCGGACAAAGGGCTTTGCCAGCCGCGAGTCGGGGAGACGGCCGCAATGGAATGGAAACTGGATCTGCCGCTCATGGCACAGTGTTGCTTTTTTTTGTTGGACTTATCTGCACGCCCGACCTGTGATGGTTATTGCTGTGAAGGGAACCGGCTTGGAGGCGGAAGCTTCCTTGGAGGGCACGGGCCACCGAGACAACTGCGGGAGAAGGCGATGGCACCCGCTTGCATGAACCGGAGGTTGACGCTGAGTGGTATGATAACCGCGGTGCTTGGGGGGCGTCTGGAAGAGGCAAGGCTGCCCGGATGGCCATGGAACTAAAAAGGCATTGAATACTGTGTTCCTGGGGACGCGGTAGCGGGATCCTGCATTTGGCTGTGTTTACTGGCAGGATCGCGTGTGAGGCGGCTGCGACCCAAGCGTTCTTGGGAGGTCGCGCAACGGAGATATTGGAGGTGAGCCGAAGAGGGGCAGCAATCGGACGCTGTGGGAAAGAGGAGAGCGCCCCGTGCAGGCCATCCGGTCAGATGTACAGTGCGGCGGTGGTGGACACCATAGTAGGGACGCTCTGCTTGGGAACTGAATGATCTACACCACGCTGCAATACTCCCTGGCATAAACGTGGGCACACCCAAAGGTGCACACGCTCTGACCTGCTGTATAACCACCATTAACATCCTGGTGCTGCCCGAACAGCAAAGCAGGAGGGCAGAAGTGAATTGGCAGGCTGCCCGGGACGGGCAGAGGGGAGGCTGGATGAGCCCTCGAGGTGCTGGTTCCCTGGTGCATGGGTGGTGTGGGTGACACTGCAACTAGGTGGGTGCCCCCCCACCCCGAGGTGAAGCGGAAGTGGAAATCTATGCTAATACGTGGGAGAGCACAGTCCATTCATAGGACTGGGGCTAGCTCCGAACTTCCTGAGGTGGCCCCCTTGAGCGTGAGAAACTAAACGCACTGGAAAGCGGTCATCGGTGCTTTGCATTGAAACTTGGCGACATTCTGCATCACGGTGTAGCACCTCCGGGCGACAAGACGGGTGTCCCAGCGCTGCCCAAACAGCGGAGAAGAAGGGTGAAAGTGGACTTGTCGGTCACTGCAGACTGACTAAAACATGTCGAGGGGACGGTTGGATGAGCCTATGCTGTACTGATGTCCCCATGCCCGGGCAGGGCTGAGGATATTGGGACTGAGTATGTGCCCCCCCCACCCTGAGGTTGGGGTGAGAGGGAGATTGTAGCGGCTACGTGGGAAGACATAACCCATTGCGGCGAGAGTGATCTAGGCTTGGTATACTCCTGAGGCGGCACCCTGGAACGTGTGATACCACGAAGAGTGGCCCGGCTGGAATTGTGGAGCATAAGAGGTGAGCTGATCCACAACATACAGCTGTAGCGTCATGTCCAACAAGCCCCCAAGACTAAAAGGAAAACAGCCTACGCTGGACAAATTTGCCAGGACGCCACCGGGCCCGGAAAGCGTCAGGAGCAAGGACAAGCCCCCCGCCGGGGGCATGGCCGCCACGGGTACAACCCAAGAGGTCCTGGCTGCGATTGCAGACTTGAAAGCAGACTTGAAAGCGGCCTGGGAGGCCAAGCTTGAAATAGCTGTGTCTGAACTGAAAACAGCGTTGGACCTGAAGGTCAGCGAAGTGCAGGAAGAGGTGAATTTACTCCGACAGAACGTAAGGTCCCTGGCGGAGCGCACTGAGAACATCGAGAAGGAAGTGAGCTCAAACACAGTGGACTGTGCCTCACACAAGTCGGAACTGCATGCCCTGGTGCAGAAGGTGGGCAATCTGGAGAATAGGGTGGAAGAAGCGGAAGGACAGGCCCGAAGAAACAACATCCGTATCGTGGGCTTGCCGGAGGGGACAGAAGGCCACAACCCCACGGAGTTTGTCGAAACCATGTTGCTGCAGGAGATATCTGGAGGAGTTCTGTCTCAGGGATTTGCGGTGGAACGGGCACATAGGGCTCTAACGAGAAAGCCGCCGCCAAGCAACCCACCTAGGCCAGTTATCGCCAAGATCCTTAACTACCGGGATCAGGAGAAGATACTGGAACACTTCCGCAAAGGGGGAACAATTAAACGAGGGGAGGAAAACATAACGGCCTACCCGGACTATACCCTGATGGTGCAGCGGAGTCGAATGAACTTCGGTGCTGTTAAGAGGAGACTGCGGGAAGCAGGTCATAAATACATGCTACTTTACCCGGCGAAATTGAAAGTTTTTCATAGAAACAGGACCTTGTTTTTTGAAACTCCGAAGTATGCCATGGGATGGCTTGATATGCAGGGTTGCCCCCAGGAGTCCGACATCCAGACGAGAGAAGGAGATGGAAGAGATAAGTAATGATTAACGGGGGCACTGGAAGAAGGGGAGATTTAAGCTATGGGACTTGACTATAGTCATTGGTGTGGCCTGCTGGTAGATGAGACCAAATTAGAATAGATAATGTACTGTGAGCACTGTATTATTGCTTTAGTTGGGAGCCTTGCAGAGCGAGCCTTTACACCCCATTTAGGATCAATAGTTAAGTGGCCATTAGGGCGACTTCACCCACTGAACCCTGAGCATAAGCTTGTGCTAGACGGGGCTAGATGTGGGGGTGCCCGAGATCCAGGGATGGAGCTGGGCAACAGTTTGGGAGGGTGTTGTTGGGGAAGGGAACGGGGGAGGGGAGGGGAGGGGAGGGAGGTGGGGAGTTTGATATGTATATAGTTTTGGGGAGTTTGAGTTCAAACATGAGCCTACATGGAATAGCCCAAGAATGGTGTCAGTATTGCGTGGGCGGGTGGGAGTGGTTGGGAGGAGGTGAGATGGGTATTAACGAGCCATGGGAGACCTTAAGATAGTGACGTGGAATGTCAGAGGACTTAACAGTTATTTAAAGAGGAACAAGGTCATGCTGTATTTGAAAAGGCAAAAGATAGATATTGCATTGTTACAAGAGACGCATCTGACACGGGAAAAGCTGGAGCTGGTTGGGAAAAAGTGGAAAGGTATTGTAGCAGGGTCCTCGTACTCGGCATATGCCAGGGGAGTACTTGTCTGGGTGGCGCCACACGTCCTGTTCCAGCTAATACAAGAAATAGTGGAAACTGAGGGGCGTTTGGTCATCGTGAGAGTGTTGGTGGAGAATAAAGAGGTGTGCATTGTGAACACATACGCCCCTAATCAAAACACAGCGGCATACTTCAGGACTATGTGCACCAACCTAGGTTTATGCGTGGGTAGTGCGGTGATCTGGGGGGGGGGTTATTTCAATTGTGTACTGAACCCCAAAGTAGACAGGTCGGATAACAAGATAGACCGGCCCGCCCCAGCGGCCAGGGAATTGCAGACGTTTCTAGATGATTTCGGATTGGTAGATGTGTGGAGGACAAAGCATCCTAACGAGAGGCAATATTCGCATTACTCTGCCCCGCAGCAGCTGCACACAAGGCTTGATTATGTTTTTGCCACACCAGATGTAATGATAGAGATCGTCCACATAGAATACAAGGCGAGGGTCCTGTCGGATCACTCGCCCCCGGTCCTGGGATGGCAATATTGCCGCGGATTCCAACATGGCGTCTCCGTGCAGAGGCGCTCAAAGATCCGGTTTTTAGAGAGGATATCAGAGATGAGATCATCAACTATTTCGAGGTAAACACAGGCAGTGTTGACTCGGCAGGTACACTATGGGAGGCCTTCAAGGTGGTGATGCGGGGTGTAGCCATCGCTAAATCGAAAGGCCTGCAAGGCGGGGTCCTGGCTGACTTACAGAGAACTGAAGATGATTTAGAAAGAGAACTAAAACATGGAAGTGTAGACACAGAGCTAGTACTTAAACTACAGCAGAAGTGTGCGGAACACTGGGAAAGGCTCTGCAACCTTAATTACAAAAAGTACGTTGAGTGACAACATGCGGGTGGGGATAAAACGGGCCGCCTCTTGGCGTGGCTATAAAAGAGTGAAACCCCTAGGCCCCCGATTAGAACAACAACTAGAGAAGATGGTGAGGTAGCGGACACCCTAGAGGGAGTCAATAGGGAATTTGCGGATTATTACAGGGAATTATATGCGGACAGAGGGGGGGGGGGGAGCCAGGATGAGATATTTGAAAGTTTGGAGGATATTGGATTGCCCAAGATCAGTGCAGAAGAAAGAGAAGAACTTGACGCACCAATTACTTTGGAGGGTTGGAGGAGGTTGTTAGGCAGCTGCCTACCAGTAAGACCCCAGGAGCAGATTGGTTCCCTAGTGAATTTTATAAAGCATATAGGGAAGAAGTACTCCACCCAATGCTAGAAATGCTTAATGAAGCGTTTGAAGTGGGACGGTTGCCGGAGTCGCTCAGAGAAGCGATCATAATACCGCTCCCCAAACCTAATAAACCAGGGCATAGCTGTGGCTCCTACAGGCCTTTGTCGATGCTGAACCAGGACGGCAAGATATTGACGGCGGTCCTGGCGAATAGATTGCGGAAAGTAATTAGTAAATTAATGCATCCTGACCAAACGGGCTATGTCCCAAACAGGAACATAACTCACAATCACAGGCGACTCCATCGAGTGGTCGAGTGGGGTAGTGATAGTGAAAGAGAAATGGCAGTTGTGTCTTTAGACGCAGTAAAAGCTTTAGACTCGGTTAGATGGCCGTGGCTGCTAGCGGCCCTGGAAGAGTATGGGATGGGGCCAGGGTACATCAGATGGGCAAGGATGCTGTATAGTGAGCCGCTAGCCAGGGTTCGGACAGGAGCGGTGATATCTGAGAGATGGCAACTTAGCAGGGGCACTAGACAGGGGTGCCCCTGGTCCCCGATGTTGTACATTCTGGCTCTGGAGCCCCTGGCAATATACCTCAGGCAACAATATGACACGATAGGTATTGAAGTAGGAGGGGAAAGACACCTGATATCCCTATATGCGGACGATGCGTTATTGTATTTGAGATACCCAGAAGAAAATCTTCAGTATATTCTGGAGGTGATGGAGGTATGCGCGGCTGTCCAGCATAGCTGTGAATCCCCAAAAGTCCAGCATCTTCCCGTTGGGTAGTTATAAGGGAACCCCTGTAGAAAGGTTGCCGGTGTTGCCAGTGCCATGGACTGTTGGTTCCTTCCGATACCTTGGCATAAATGTGTATCATACAGCGGAAGAGGAACATAGGCATAATACCGAGATGGCCATTGGAAAAATCCATAAATGTATGCGGTTTTGGGAGAAATTGCCCTTGGCAATGATGGGACGAGGGGCGATGCTTAAGATGGTGGTCCTGCCTAGGCTCCTACATTATTTTAGTAATATTCCACACATGATTCCCCAAGAGGTTTTTTGTTCATCTAAATGGTATGTGTAGAGACTTCCTGTGGCATGGTACCCGGAATAGAATGGCGCTATGGAAGTTGCAAAACTTTCATGAGAAAGGGGGTATTAAACTACCTAATTTTTAGGTGTATTATGTAGCGGGACAACTGCAATATGTGGCCAAATGGCTCTCTGATGAAATGACGCCTGAATTTAGATTGTTTGGGCGGGACTGTACACAGTTTTACCTGAAGGAAATTGTCTGGTTGCCGGAGTCAGAAATGAAGGAGCGCCCGGGGATGATGGTGCTGGGTTGGAAAATGTGGCGCCGGGTATGTAGGATGATGGGGGACCCGCTCCCGTGTTCCCCGCAGGTGCCGCTGGTTGCTTTGGCAGAAGGAGATAAGCAGCTGAGGGTGATTATCAGAACCTACTGGGAGTCAGTCGGGCTGATAACGTTGGGGGACATTTGGCAGGAGGGTACCATCAGAGATTTCGAAGGATTGGGGCAAGAGGCGGGATTGCACGGGGGCCAGTATGTTACGTATCACATGTTGGTGCGGAAAATTCGGAAAACGTGGCCTGAGACAGTGTTGGTGGAGGAACCAGACGCAATTATGGGGATGATATATGACATAGCTGAGGGGGGGCATGAGATCTCTCGATTGTATGAGATGATAATGATTAAGGTTGGGAAAGAATTGGCACATTTGAGATTGGATTGGGAAGCAGAGGTGGGAGCCCAGATGGAGGATGGGATGTGGGAGCGTGCCCTGGGATACCACAAGAAGGCATCTAGGAATGCCAGATTAAAGCAAATACAGCTGTATGTAACGCATAGAGCCTATATGACCCCTATGATGATATCTAAGTTTAGAAATGCTGGGCGACAGGCGTGCCCTAAGTGCGATGAAGAGAACGCTGATATGACACACATGTTTTGGTCATGCCCAGTAATTGAGTGTTTCTGGAAAGAAGTGGCACACAAACTAGCAGAGAAAGGGGTCACGCTCATCATAGACACAGCCTGGGCCTGCCTGCTGGGAGGGTTTCCCAGACCACGAAAACTGAAGCATGTTGGGAAACTGAAAGACTTAGCATATGTGCTTGCAAAGCGGAGGATTGCTATGGGATGGAAAAAGTGTCACAGGCCACGGGTGGAGGAAGTTACAGAAATGGGCGGAGGCTGAAACAGTGGTATAGCAGGAAGCAAGTAGCATGAGTGGGGAAGAAGAAGTGGGTACCCTGATGGCATGGAAATCATTAATAGCTGGACTATTTGGAACAATATCGGATCCAGAGGAATCTGAGGAAGGTGACACCCTGCCACGTATAGCAGATACTGAATGTGAAGGACAAACAGGCTCGTGAAGGGGGGTGGGATTGGGGGGGCAGTGGGTGAAGACTAATTGATGTTAATGTAACGGTTGTTAATTGCACTGCGTGTTTGGTTTGTATTTTTGGTTGTGTTGAAAAATTAATAAAATTATATTAAAAAAAAAAAGCATATCTTACCTCCTCACCAGGCCCACCTTCAGGCGAACAGGTTGCGCAGCACTGCCTGGCCGACTCTGGACTCCTCCCTGGAATCCTGGTCGACGCAGTAGAATCTCGTGAAGGTGTGCGTCGACCTCCACGTAGCAGCCCTGCAGATGTCCAGCAGGGGCACACCAGATAGGAACGCCGTGATAGCAGCGATCGCTCTGGTCGAATGGGCTCTCGGACGGCCAGGCAACGGTGGGTTTGCCAACCGGTGACAGTGCATGATGCAGCCGGAGAGCCATCTGGAAATGAAAGCCTTCGAGAGGGCCTTCCCTTGGATCACAGATCCAAAGTTCACAAACAGCTGTGATGTCTTCCAAAAACTCTGTGCGGTCCACTTAGAACTTCAGCGCTCTAGCTACATCCAGCGAGTGCAAAGTCCTCTCGGCCGGCAACGAAGGTGACGGGAAGAAAACAGGTAACACCAAGGGCTCATTGAGATGGAAGTCCGACGGCACCTTGGGCATGAAGGAGGGGTGCTTCCTCAGCACCACCCTTGTCTCGTGGAAAGTCAGGTATGGGGGCTTGCATGAGAGGGCCTGGATCTCTCCCACTCGTCGTGCAGAGGTGATGGCCACAAGAAACGCTGTTTTCCACGACAGGAACTTCAACAGTGCCGAATACAGAATGGCGGGCCCATGAGCCTGGTCAGCACCACGTTGAGCTCCCACGCCGGAGCTTTCCCCGGCGGGAACGATCGGAACAGTCCCTTCATGAACTCCTTCACCAGGCGATGGGACCACAGTGATGAGCGTCCTGGTGTCCTGGTGTAGCGGGAGATAGCCGCCAGATAGCCGCCAGATGGATCTTGATGGAGGCATGGGCCAGCCCCGCCTTGGCCAGCGATAGCAAGCACGGCAGCACTTGAGGGGCCGTAATCCGCAGAGGGTTAATCTTCTGTGGCCGGCACCAGGCAGAAAACCTCTTCCATTTGTGTCCATAGCACTTGAGAGTTGAGGACACCCTGGCCTTTGCAAGCACCTCCTTGCAGTCCGCTGGAATATCATACCCTCCAAACTCTAGTGCTGCAGGAGCCATGCCTGCAAGTTCAGCGACCCCAGGTCGTGGTGGAGGATGGCGCCTCCTTCTCTGGAGAGGAGATCCGCGTCCGTTGGCAGCTTGACGGGGGGGCGGGCGGTGCTGAGCTGACATGTCCAGAGGGTCCGGGAACCAGATCTGTCTCAGCCACACCGGTGCAACAAGGATCATCCTGCACCGGGACCGTCTGAGTTGGTTAATGAGTCGCAGCAGCAATGGCAACGGCGGGAACGCATAGAGGAACAGGCCGTCCCTGGGGAATGAGAAGGCGCCGCCCATGCTCCTCGGCTGGGGAAACCTGCTGGCAAGCCTCCGGCACTTGGTGTTTGTCGCCGTCGCAAATAAGTCGATCTGGGGATTGCCCCATCGTTGGAATAGCAGATCCATTTGATCCTGTCGCAACGTCCACTCGTGGCACGAGCGCAGCTCCCTGCTGAGTGAGTCGGCAATGGTGTTCTTTATTCTTGTCAGGTGGAAGGGTACCAGAAACATCCCTTGGGTGACGGCCCAGTGCCACAGATCCTGGGCCTCCTTGGATAGGGCTGGGGATCTGGTGCCTCCCTGCTTCCGGAAGTAGAACATTGTGGTGGTGTTGTCGGTGAAGATCCTCCCCACCTTGCCCTTGAGGGACGGAAGGAACGACCTGAGGGCCCAGAACACGGTCCGGAGCTACCAGACCTTGATGTGTAGTGACCTCTCCTTCGGGAGCCAAAGGCCTCTTGCGTGGAGATCTCCGGTGTGCGCTCCCCATCCCTCCAGGGAGGCATCCGTCGTCGCTGTCTCCTGATGTGCCAGGGTCTGGAAGTCCATACCCGCCGCGGGATGGCCGCGGGTGCCCCACCACCAGATCGCTTGGCGGAAGGTCTCGTTGAGCGAGATCCTGTCTTCGAAGCTGCCCGCCGCTTGCATCCAACGGGCATCGAGGAACTCTTGCAGTGGACGCCTCCGCAGCCTGCACAGGCGCACAAGGTAGATGCACGAGGACATCATGCCGAGAAGGAACTTGATGGACCTCACCCTGGCCACGTCCACGGTCGACAGCCGTTGCACCTTGCCCAGGATGGCCTTCGTCCTTTCCTCCGACGGAGAGGCCAATCGCCCAACTGTGTCAAGCCCAGCTCCCAGGAATAGTGCGATTTGTGACGGAACCAAGTGGGATTTCGCGAAGTTGATGGAAAATCCCAGATCCGTGAGCAGCTGGACATTCTTCGCTGTGTGCTTGACGGTGAGTTCTCTTGTCCTTGCTCGGATAAGCCAATCGTCCAGGTAGGGGTAGACGTGGATACACTGCAGGCGCAGCCGTGCCGCCACTGGTGCTAGGCACTTGGTGAATACCCTGGGCGCCGATTTCTATCCGAAGGAGAGAGCCTTGAACTGGTAGTGCCGCCCTTGGACTACGAATCTGAGAAACTTTCGATGTCCTTTTAGAATGGGGATGTGGAAGTAGGCATCCTCCAAGTCCAGCGACGATAGGAAGTCGCCCTCCTCCAGCTGCCCCAGCACGTGCTGGAGAGTGACCATCCGGAACTTCTGGGTCTTGATGTACTTGTTTTAACGACGAAGGTCCAGGATGGGTCGCCAGCCACCGGTCTTCTTTCTTACGAGGAAGTATCGTGAGTACACTCCGGAGCCCCAGAGCCTCTTTGGGACGAGCTCGATGGCTCCTTTCTTGAGCATCGCCCTTACTTCCAGCAGTAGTTGAAGGATGTGGTTTTCCTTCCTGGCCACGGGTGGAATGCGGGGGCACTTCTTTAGAAACTCGAGAGTGTGCCCTTGGGCCAGGGCATCCAGCACCCATCGGTCGGTGGAGATGGACTCCCACACGCTGACAAACTTCGACAGCCGGCCTCCCACCGGGGTGCTCAGGTGGGGGCCCCGACGCTATGGCTGGTTCAGTCCTGCTTGGTAGCGGCCTTGGTCTCCTTGACGACAACGACATCCTCCAGACTTGCCGCGTCCTCTGTAGGCCTCCTGCGATGAGGAGTGGCCCGCCTAGCTGTACGTCGAGGAGCCGCCGCCGAATCCTTTGGAGGCAACTTACTTGCCTCCGGATTTCCGAAAGGGCGGCCGTTGTTGCTGCAAAACTCCCAAGGCCTGTGCGGTCTCCGTGTTGGCCTTGATGGCCTTCAGTGACTCGTCCACTGTCTTGCTAAACAGGTTGTTTCCGTCGAAAGGCATGTCCAAAACTCTGATTTGCACGTCCTGGTGGAAATCGGTTTCCTTGAGCCAACCACGCCGGCGAAGGCAAACACTGTTGCCCATCTGGCAGAAGCCGGTGTCAGCAATGTCCATGGCCATCGTTATGGCGTGGTCCGACGCCACCTCGCCTTCCTGCAGGATCTCCAGGCCCTCAGCCCTCTTGTCGTCCACGAGGAAGTCCAGCAAAGGAGCGATCTTAAACCACATCTCCCTGGCGAAGCGGGCCACAATCGCGAGGGCGTTGGCCGCTTTAATTGTCGTTGCCGCCGAGATGATCCGTCGTCCCATGGCATCCAATTTCTTCCCTTCGTCATCCGGCGGAGAGGTCGAAGTTGAAGCCGTTGCCCCCGCCGCTTTCTTCTTGGCCACCACTGAGACGACAGAATCCGGGATCGGCTGCGCCCTAAGGCACGAAGGCACGAATCCGGGACACGGTACTTCTTCTCATACCGGCCTCTCTTGGCAGGATTCGTGGACAGGTTCTTCAGGAGCACCAGCCCCTCGCCTCAGATGTCGTCAAGTAACGGGACCGAGAGGACCGTCTTCCTCTTGGCCTCACGCCGTTGATAAAGGAAACCTTCCTGCTTCTGTTCTACGGGGCAGAGCTGGAAGAGCTCGGATGCCCTGGTGATCATGGCGTGGAAGGAGCCAATTTCTTCATGCGGAGAGGCCAGAGGAGGTGGTGATGGAAGGCCCATCCCGTCGTCACCACCGCCGTCATCCGTCCCCATCGTGGCCGTCTCTGTTCCTGTGTCATCCCTCGGATCCGGGGAAGGAGATGAAGGCTGTGAGGGCCGCGCAGGCTGGAAGGGCGGTGGCGGGTGAGTTCTCCTCCGCTTGCTTGGAGGGCTTTCCAACGGTCCAGGCTCCGCTGGGTCGTCCGTTGAGGGTAAGGGCAGCCTTGTCCTTATCTCTGTACACAAGGCCTGGATCGCCATCAAGATGGCTCCTGAGTTGTCCTGTGGCCCAGGTACCGGCTGCGATGGGCGCTACGGTTGGGGAGTGGAATCCTCCGCCTCCACGGGAACCTCATTGGCGCCATCCTCGCTTTCTTCGTCTGCCTCGTTGGGATCCCGCAGGACTGGACTTCCTTGAACCTCTTGTCCAGGATCTTCATGACTTCAGCCAGCTCCTCTTCAGAGGCTGCATCCGTGTCCGTGATGGCCACCACCCCCCCTCTTTTTCCACCGGGGTTCTCACGGGGGTCTTATCGATGGGTTGAAAAGAGGATTCACTCTGCGGTGGCAGGGAAACTCTGGGCCCCGAGTTCACCTCCACTGGGGTAGCCTCCACAGGCTTCGCCAGGGCCGCCACGACTCCCTCGATAGAGGCCTTAGCTGGCTGAATCAAGGCCTTAACGACTTTGGACGCGCTTGAGGCCTTCACCTTGGGGGGAGGGTCACCGCCTCGCTCCCCCTCGGCTGTCTCCGTTGGGATCGACCGGGACTCATCCCTAAGCTTACCCGGGTTCTCCGACTTCCTTTTCCCCGAGCCAGAGCGTTGGCTCATGGTTGATGGCGCTGATGAAAGTGTGCCCTGCCTGGCAGCCGAGGAGCCCGACCGCTTGGCGCTCCCGGTGCCCACGAACTCGTGGCGCTTTGCCTTTTGTTGGGCCCTTGTCGCCGGAGTGCACTCAAAGGTCATAGAAGACCGCTCTGACCTCTTCTTCTCACCTGCTGCTGGGCTCTTCCCCTCCAGCCAGTTGGTGAGGCGGATATGTTCTTGCAAAACGCACAGTCCTTCTCCACGTGCGTTTGTCTTTGTGAAGGCAGTAGAGGCATCTAGAATGCTCGTCCTCCTTGAAGACATTCTGCAATCCGCATCCAGGGCAGCTCCTGAACAGCTTGGATCCGGGGGTCGTGCTCCCTTTGTCCTGGGCCATGTCCACGCGGGGTAGGCCACAAAGATCTTCTGGAATCCCCCAAGGAGCGGAACTTGACGAAAACTTCACCCTTGAGGGGCGTAGAAAATTCTGAAACGGGTCCCCGTTGATTGGAAGTAGAAACGGTGGAGCTTGAGGCTTGATGGACGGAAAAAATGAGATTAAACTCTTTAAAAAATCGGAAAACGCAGTAAAAGCTCGAGAGCTATAGCACGAGGACTCCCAACACTTGAACGTGCGGTAAAAATCTGAAGATAGCTGCCAGAGGAGGGGCTTAGGTAGAGGGCAGTCATTGGCTGGGGGCAGTATGACCCATAGACTAGTGATTGGTTATTAGGAGAAAGACAGTTCAGAAACAAAACTGAAACAGATTTTTTCTTTACCGAGGATTCCCAGCCTGACGGGGAATATTCATGAGCATGTCAATCCATGCCAGACCCAACGCTGGAGAATGGAAAGAGCCAACAAGAGAAGTGACGTTTGCCTTCATCAATGCACATCTGCTGCACAATCAAACAAAGAACGAAGAGTCAGAGGAGCAGACGACAACTACAGAGAACAGAACTTCAGAGCAACGTGGTAAGTACATGAAAGTTTATGTTGTAATTGCACAGGTCCGGTAGTGTACAATAGTAGGAAAGCATGATGTTTCGGTTTGTGCGCAGCAATGGCTTTCACCCTAGAATGGCTGGAGGAGAATTTTCTGCATGAAGAATTGAGTGATGCAAATAGGCCCATTGTTACCCGCCGCACTGTGAAAAGGGAAAGAGTTACTGCAAGGGCAAGCACCATGGAATGGCTGGAAGAGAATTTCCTGCATGACCAAATGAGTGAGCATAGTAACCCCATAGGTAGGGAACACGGTAGCAAGAAGAACACAATCATAATGTAATACTTCATGTGAATTAACCACATTTGTTTGTCTGTTAACAGAACATACCGGAATGCAAAGCAGTACACCAGAAGCAGCACCTTTTCCACTGAAACATACGGCCACCGAAACTGAAGTGAATGCTGGGCATATACAAGTTGACCGCCTGGGTACTACGCAGATGATACGCAAATACTCCTGCCCCTCACTGGCAACGTCACCATTGACTAATGCATTACCACCATCTACCAAACTATCCAAGCCTGGATGGCCGCCAACTAATTATGCCTTAACAATGAAACAACAGAAATTCTTTAAACCGGATCACAAACCACTCTGAAAGAACTTGACTCCAAATACAAATCTTTCACCATTGACGGCATTACCATACCTGTTTCAAACTCTGTCTAAGCCCTAGGCGTCTATCTGGACTCCACAATGTCCTTAAATAGGCAGGCCAACGCTATTGCGTCTGCTTTGCCACACACCACAAAGTTGATCAGGGCCAGTAGACCCTTCCTGTCATAGGTCAGTTGTCTTACCATTGCTTGAGCCCTTATATATTCGAGGCTGGACTACTGAATTGCCCTTTTTGCAGGCACCTCTATCCGGAACCTCAATAAATTACATCCAGAATAATGCTCTCGGGGATGTCCTGTATATCGCCAGCAAAAAAGCAGCGCACTGGGTTCCCATCAGACAAAGGATTATCTTTAAGACTCTGGATATCACTCACAAGTGCCTAGCTAATAATACTGCTCCCAGGTACCTTTTGCAAAAATTCCAAAAAGACTAACTCCACTAGATCCACTCGGCCAATTCACATGAACAAACTCATCATCCCAAGATTCAGGAGGAAATGATTAGGGGGGTGTGAGCCCTCCGGTCATTTCTTCAGACACTTGGAATGCCCTTCCACCACACCTCAGAGAGGAACAGTCCTACTGGGTATTCTGCAAGAACCTTAAAACGTTGCTTTTCACACAGGAAGTATTCTCGCCTGGCAATGCACGCTAACAAAGTATGTTCCTTCATTAACTAATGTTTGCTTTTCCTTATGGTAAGATCTGCCTGAAATATATGGGTACAACCAGTCTGCAGTCATTCATACCTGCGCCTTGTCAGTATTGCATGCCTAATGTAACCCCTCATTCCATGAGTCAAGGCTTTTCCAGTCTGAAGTCACTCATACCTGCCTTATCACAATTGCATGCCAGCTCTTTTCCTTAATGCAGTTTTCCTGCACTTTTAAAATGTTTTGTATGTAATGTTCCCCTCCTCCACATCTCCCCCCTTCTGTTCATGTTAAGCACTTGCACGATCCAAATCGTCTCACGACCCAGTGAACACTTTTTGTTCCTTTTCTTCCCTTCCCTCCCCTCTCCCCTGTGCTCAATGCTTTAGCACTTGGCCGTTCCGAATGCCTCAAGACCTTTTAAGAGCATTTTGTTTCAGTTTTATACCTCTCCCTCATCCATTCTCCCCCTTGTCTTGATGCGCCTTGAAACACCGCGCCTTGTTGTATAGTGTTCATTACAAATAACCAATAAATAAATGCCCACACTGATGTAACTAGAGCCCTGATGCATGAGGGTTTGGCGCACTCAAATGTCTAAAATAAAATTAGAATAAATAAATAAATGCAACAAAACCCTTGCAATTCAGCAGATGTGGTAAGTCATGACCAGCTTTACTCAGCGCGCTCCTGTTGAAGTCCCCTATAATGCCAATTTGTATGTCATTGTGAATCCATTCTATTACAATATATATGTGCTCATGGCTTTTGCAACAGGCACATGCGGAGATAAGTTGGTCGTGACTTCCCACATCCACTGAATTTCAAGGGTTTTACTGCGTTAAATCTGTGCAACCTATCTGCACCTTAAAGGGTTTTTCAGTGAATTTGAAGGGTTTTATTGTACCATTTTTTTTTCAGGGCGTGTCCACTGTATATTTTAAAACACTACCGGGCCACTAGTCATGGCCTTCGGCTATGGCCATTGGCCATGGTCGCATGCCGTTTCCACCGTACAAGTTTCACCAATATGCTTCTTTTGGATCAAGTAGGTGGACAATGCTTTCGGCCGTGTCCACTATGCATATCTTTCGGGCCCTGGCAGTGCCAACTGTACATTTTCAAACACTACCGGGCCGTTGTACATGTTTCCCTAATATGTTTCTTTTCTGGCCACTATTCACATCTTTTGGGCCCACTAGCCAGTGAGCAAGGGCTTCGGTCGTGCCCACTGTATATTTTAAAACACTACGAGCCACTGATTATGGCAGAACCACGGCATTTGGCTGTGTCTACGGTACATGTTCCCCCAATATGTTTCTTTTGGACCCACTAGTAGGCAACAGCCGACTGTATATATAATTCCGGCCCACTAGCCAGGGCCTTCAGCCCGGGCCAGTGAGCACTGCCTCAAATAAACAAAAATGTTTGGGCCCTGAACTTGGTGTACCAAATAATCCATTTACTATTGAGCTGAATACCGAATAGTTGACCGAAGTATTCGGCCGCTGCCGAATAGTACATTACTACTGGAAATGTGTCAAGCATAACTAGCCAAAACTATTGGAGTGGCCGATGCTTGTTTTAACAGGACTTCAGTTAAGGTCATGCATAGTGCTTATAAATTGGTCATAGCTTTAGAAGGGGAGTTTTATTATTGCTTGCTTTCGTTGCATAATAAGAAATTCAGCAGGGAACTGGGGCTGTGTGGGAGTTCCAGTTGAAAACCTTCCATCACAACTCCAATTACTTAGACATTTGCAGATTGGAATAGGCACTTCTAAATTAGCAAATAAACAACTTGATAAAGAATGGTAGAAAAGCCCCTAATGTGCTGGTCACAGTCCTCAGTGTCTTCCCAGCGCTGGCTATTGAAGTGGGCCGGTCATCTGGCTCCTGGTGCTTGCCCCTTTGTTCCTACCCAGTGCTCGGTTCGGGAGGGCCCTGCTTAGCATGCAGAGGTGGCACCCACTGCACATCAGCAATCCCCACAACTCACTCAGGCGAGGTGATTTTAACGGCTGCTGTTACAATCTGTGTTGTGATTATTCAGCTGCGAAATGACAAACACTATCAGGCGCTATATAAAAGGGAGCACTTATTGTGCATGTGGTAGTACCCATAACGTAGTTTGCCTATGATACTGGCGTCATCAATTGCCATCACTTTTAGTGATTGGCAGAGGCCGCCCTCTCTTAACAGCACCAAGGAGCACTAGCGCCTGCCACCCACCAGACTCCGGGCTGTGTTTTGTCGGCAGCGTCTTGTTGACATTATCCTCGACTCCAATTTGAATATCAAGGGGTGCTAATCACTGGGGGTTGACTGAAGCCTGTGCCCTTTAGACACAAAACCGGTGGCTGACGGCGCGCAGAGTGTGGGGGTGCCCTGTGTCTAGCCGCCTCTTGGCCAGGAGTCCTTGAAGAGGGGTGTTGTCGTTCACTCGGGGAGGACCTGTCCACGTTCTCCATCGCTCCCTCCGAAGGAAAGTACTAAACACAGGCCAGTGTTTGGATTTGCTGTAAGATATTGTGGGACCTTTTATAAAACAACAAATGAACCAAACCCAAGCGATGGGTGCTGTATCGGTTTTGCTATCAAACATGTCCCTATCAGCGCACACGTGATAACCCTTCCCCCATTTCCCTCCCCTCTCCCGAGTAAGTGGGAAACACTCCATTCTGATCGTACACTTTTTCCATTGCTGCATAGGAAGATGGAGAACTGTACCTCCTCTTTCCTCTCCGCTGGCAAAATGAACTAAAGAATTAGTAATATAGTGCCCAATACGCACTTCATCTCCATGCACTGCACTCCCACAATTTGGATTATACTACTGAAAGTCATGGCACACATTTCACAGATGAAAAGGTCTTCGACAGTCACCTCGCATTTTGAGCCCCTACCCAGAACCGTCTTGCGCTCAACCCTCTAAGCCATCTTGCTTGCACATACAAGCTGGCTCTAGACGGCGATAACTAGGGTTATTATTATCAGCCCGCTGAAATGCACTTATTTGTTCCATATAAGAATAAAGGATGAGATGCTAAGAGCTTGAAGAGATTCACACCTGTTGCAAATTGAGCGCATAGAGTCACCATCAGGCTCTAGGCGCTTCTCTTGCCATTTGACGCTCAACTCTGCGAAGTCGAAAGCATGTCTAAATATGATTGCATTGAATAACTGAACTCGTGCTCCAGATTTGGGTGAAAACAAGTAACCCTACTCCAGGGCAACACCCGACTTTCCCCACTTTTCACCCCAAGGCCTCCACTGTTCACCCCAGAAGGGTATATCATGAAAAGCTCCCCTAATGGAGCCCCGCTGATGCATTGCAGTTAGACAGGGGCCCCAGAGCTCTGTCTGGCGCTGCCCGCTGTCTGCTCCAAGGCTTTCCTTAGGAATTTGCTAACAGGGGAACACAGATAAGCTGAGTGCTTCATTAATTTAACAAGGACTTTTACTCTGCAGTCGAGGAGCGGGCAGGAAACGACGGCAAGGAAACATAGGCAGAACCTGGCATCTTTGCGGCAGCTTCATGGCAGGCCTGTATGCTATAGAATCTGAAACGCGCACCACTGCAACTTCATACTAGGGGTGTAACTTCGGCCTTGAGTGAGGATTCCAGTAGGTATTCGGCCGAAGCTGAATACCTAATTTCCAGCCAGAATTCAGCCGAATACTTATTTGAAACTAAATTTCGGTACACCCCTACTAAGAACATCTCTGCATTGGGCAATGCACACATTCTGTGAGGCACCCCTACCCCAGACAAGCTGCATGCATATGGGAGAGGAAACTATCACCGGGAATTAAAGCAGGAGAGCTCTGGAGTGACCAATGTCACAGCCATTTTATTCTCATATTAAATCCAGAGTTTTGCCAGACAACTCAAAGTTAGGGAGAGGGCTATTCACCAATGAACAACCAAGCCCAGTCTGCCTTATGTACTTAGGTATTTAAGCATACAACCCTTTAATCAGAGACACTTATCAAAGAGAACGATCTATGGTCATCCTTATGTTCCCAAAACGCACTGATTTCCTTCAAAACAGGCAAAAACCCTTGATGGTGCCATTTTTCCCCTTCGCCTTCCGCGTGGAGGTTTGAGTTAAAAAGAATATAGTACTAGTGTGCCAGAAAGACCATCATGGATTAATAACCGTATATTTGAAAATAATTAATGGGGTTGTTCTGGGTATGGAGAATGTGCTTTGTCCAGTACAAGTGTAATGCTCCTTTGACTACACAATACATTGGCGAAATGAACATTGTAACATTTAAAAAGAAAGCAGTTCACGATGATGATGAAATTAAATATTTGTATTTTTAATTTTAATTACTCACTTTTCCCAAGATTGGGCCTTAGGTTTGGAAATGGCGACTTTTAAGTGAAATGAACATTGGAACAAGGAAGCAGTTTATAATAATAATTTTTTTAGCCACTTCTCCAAAGACACGGCCAAACATATGCCGCTGAAAAGGGATTTCATGGATGGCACAAGGGCTGAAAGGGACTAAAGGAGGTTTCTCCATTTCCAAAATGGCCGCTTCGATTGGACAAAAGCCAGGCACAATGGTGGTCCAAATCCAGGGAGTATTTTCAGCTGACCCACAGAGCCATCAAGGAGAGAGCATGGGTTATTCGTAATTACTTCAGGTTGCCAGCTTCTGTGGTGCAATGAAAGGCGCAATGTTTCACAGGGTAATGTTGGAAAGAATGATCTGCAGGCCTGTAATCACATGGGCTGGAAGGGCCAATGGGGAGATGACAGTTTCCAAAATGGCATCTCAGATGGGACAAAGGTCAGGCACAATAGTGATTCAAATACAGTGATCTTATTGAGCTGAGCTACAGCTCCACCAGGGATCGAGAAGGGGTTGTTGGTGTCGGCTTCATACATTCAAGCATTCATTTAAGAAGTGACTCATTTAAATTGACATTAAAACTGAGAAAGCAAGTAACAGAGTCCATTGGAAGTACCTGCACCTACACGCTCACAGCCGGGTAAGCATGTATGTGAGGGAGTTGCTCTGGCTCTAGGCATTATTCACATCCAGAAAAATACTCTTCTTTACTCACTTGAATCACTACCAATGGTGTCTCTTCTCTCAGAGCTGTGGTGGCCCACGGAACAAACGCCTCCCTCCATTTTAATGTTGAATGAAACAACTGGTGAAGCACCTAAAAAATACAACAAACTATTTAGCGAATAGATGAAAGAAAATATTGATTTTCTAAAGGATAGAGGAGGAGGGGTAGAGAAAGAAGAAGTGGGTGAAGGAAGTGGTGAGAATTAAGGTTATTATACATTTGCAATCTCCAGTATTCTTATAAAGATAAACATGTGCATGTAGCATGCTCCTTTAGAACATACATTACTGAAGATGCCTTATTCCAAACCTGTAACATTTAGGAAAACTAGAGGAGGCATCCACCTTTTAAACAGGATTTCTTCCAGAAGAACAAGTTACTTACCAACTGGTAACGTTCTTTCAATTGGATGTTCCTCCAACGTATTCCTCATCTTAGATGTATTCCATCCAGCTTTAGCTGCTTCAGAAAACATTTTCGGCAGAGGGCGCCATGCGTCGATGTAGTCAATTCGATGGTCCCTCGAAGGCCTCCTTCGAGGGTGATGTCATTGGGTATACAAGTAGCATGTGCGGTGCCTGTTGGCGTCAGTTCTGTTTTTCCCCCTCACTCTTGTTCTACTGTGTAGATTGTACCGGTAGTCAGGTATCAGCCTTGCGAGAGTTGAAGTGGCAATAACCCGGAACAATCTACAGAGGGGTAGGCTGGGAGGGCGACGAGGAATACGTTGGAGGAACATCCAATTGAAAGAACGTTACCAGTTGGTAAGTAACTTGTTCTTCGAGTGGATTGTGTCCTCCAACGTATTCCTCATCTTAGATCGACTCCCGAAACAGTATGGACAATTCTCTGGAGGAGGGAGTAAATTTTTTGATACCCTTAAACGGCTGAATATAGTACTGCTTTACCAAAATTCAGCTCCTTAGACTGGGAAGCATCCAGACTATAGAATTTTGAAAAAGTATGCAGCGAAGTTGCTGCTTCACAAATGGATTTTATGGGAACAACTCTTTGAAGGGCTATCGAAGGGCAGATGCTTCTGGTGGAATGGGCCCTTAAGCCTTCTGGGTGGGTCTTTCTCTGCTAATCTGTAGCATTCTGAAATGCAAAGCACAATCCAACGTGATATGGTTTGTTTTTACACCGATTGACCCAAATTTCCTTCCTGTGTAGCCAATGAAAAGTTGATTATCCACTCTAAGCTTGGAAAGCCTAGAAATGTAAAAGCTTAGAGCTCTTCTCAGGTCCAACCTGCGCAATCTTTCCTCCTCCTTACTAGGATGAGGTGGAGGGTAGAAAGCGGGTAGAACAATTTTCTGATTTAAATGAAAATCAGACAACTTTAGGTAAAAATGAGGGTTTAACCCTTAATACTACTCTGTCCCTATGGAACACAGTATAGGGTGGCCCAGAAGACAGGGCCTGCAATTCGCTCACTCTACTTTCAGATCTTAAAGCACCTAGGAAAGCAGTTTTCCATGTCAGTAATCTTAATGGACAAGTGTGCAAAGGATCAAAAGGGGCACATATTAAGAATTTTAGAACCAGATTAAGATCCCAAATTGGTACTTGGAAAGGATAGGGAGGAAAAACACTGGTGAGTCCTTTTAAGAATTGTACTACTAAAGGAATTTTGAAATAGGAGCATTCTTCCGACGAGCGCTTGAAGATGGAAAGCGCTGCAAGATAAACTTTAATGGTCCCAACATTTAGACCTCTATGTGCTAGGGACAAGAGGAAGGACAGTACTTCCTTTTCTATGTTCTATTCCGGATCAACATTCTTTTCTCTGCACCAGATGTAAAACTTTTTCCAAAAGGCAACGGTATAGAGATTTTGTTGCTGGTCTTCTTGCCGAAAGCAACACCTCCATGACGTCATCTGGAAGGTCCCAATCCTTGTATCTCAGCCTTTCAGATACCAAGCGTGAAGTTTGAGACTCTTGACCTCTGGATGGAGAACCTGACCCTCCATTTGTGAGAGAAGGTCCTCTCTCTGAGGAAGACGCACCGGGGGACAGATGGTCATGTCTAGAAGGTCCGGATACCACGTTCTCCTGGCCCAATCTGGGGCAATTAGGATCATGCGGTTTTCAAACCGTCTCAGCCTCTTGATGACCTGAGGAATGAAAGGAATCAGAGGGAACGCGTATAATAGTGGGAAGTTCCATTCCACCACGAACGAGTCCCCTAGGGCTCCTCTCGGGGGAAATTCCCTGGAGCAATACCTTTCGCACTTCCGGTTGATTCCGGTCGCAAATAGGTCTACTTGAGGGGTTCCCCAAAGGGCGAAGATCTCTTGAATGACTTTCTGAGCCAGTTCCCACTCGTGGGACACCGTGCTCTGCCTGCTCAGAGCATCTGCCGTCATATTCTCCTCCCCGGCTAGATGAACTGCCGTTGAGATTCCTTCTTGAATTGCCCAATACCAGAGCGATGAACTGCCGTTAAGGAGATTCCTTCTTGAATTGCCCAATACCAGAGCTGCATTGCCTCTCTGCACAGAGGTAGTGACCCTACACCTCCTCTTTTGTTTAGATAATGCATGGCCACTGTGTTGTCCGTCATTATCAAGACATTTTTTCCTCTGACAGATGGTAGAAAACCCTTCAGCGCTAGTCTGATTGTTCTCAGCTCTAAAAGGTTGATGTGTAGTTTGGACTCCGATGGAGACCAGCGACCGCCGATTGTCAGATCGTTGGCATGAGCTCCCCACCCCATGAGTGAGGCGTCCGTCACTACTGTAATCTCCGGCCATGGTTGCCAAAAATGCTCTCCTTTTAGGATATTCTCTGTGTAAGTCCACCACAGAAATCCTGCCGAACTTTGTTTGGAATCTGGAGAAAATCCGTCATTTGACCTGAGAACTGGGACCATTGAGTCTTTAGAGCCCATTGAAGGGATCTCATCCTCAGGCGTGCCTCTGGCACTAGGCAGATGCAGGATGCCATGAGGCCGAGTAACCTTAAGAAGTCGTAGGCCTGGGGATTCTGGGCATTTTGGAATTTGGAAACCATCTGAAGAATGTCTTGAGACCTCGACTTGGGAGGCGAGCACTTTCCCAGGGAAACCCCCTATGTACTGGAGCTGTTGGGAAGGTGTCATTTGTGACTTCTTGAAATTGAGGGAGAAGCCCAGTCTGTGGAGGAAGTGGCAGGTGACTTTCAGATGATCCAGTGCTTGTTCGGCAGAACGTGCCCTGATCAACCAATCGTCCAGGTAGGGGTAGACGTGAATCCCCCCTCTCCTGAGGTGCGCTGCCACCACTACCATTAACTTGGTGAAGACCCTTGGGGCAGAGGTCCATCCGAATGGCAGGACTCGAAACTGATAGTGTGAGTCGCCAACTACGAACCTCAGGTATTTTCTCTGCTTGAGATGAATTGGCACATGAAAATAAGCGTCCTGGAGGTCCAATGACACCAACCAATCCTGAAGTTGAAGGGCCTGAAGGATCCGAGAAAGAGTGACCATCTTGCACTTGTCCTTCTTGAGGAACTTGTTCAAGTTTCTTAAGTCCAAGATAGGTCTCAGTCCCCCGTCCTTTTTGGGAATAAAACAATACAGGGAGTATCAACCCTTGTTCCTCTCCGCTACAGGTACTGGCTCTATAGCACCTTTCTCCAGCAGGGTTAGAACTTCCTGCTGTAGGAGCGGGTCTGAAAATCTCAAAGGGTGTCTCCCTGGTGGATTGTTTCAAGGTTGCGTTAGAAAAGGAAGGCAGTAACCTTGGGATATTATTTCTAGATCCCAAACATCTGAAGTAATGGCTCGCCCTTCTTGCAGATGCTGCAACAGCCTGCCTCCCACAGGTGTCTTGTGATGCAAGTCCTCAAAGTAGTTTTGTGGCGGTTGCTGCGGAGGCTGATGGCAAAGAGGTTGCAGCTGGAGCTGGCTTCGCACGTTTTCCTCGTTCACCACGAGTGGCCGTTCTCTGGCTCCCTTTGACTGGCCATTCCTCTCGCCTTTCCATATGAGGAGCAGTAACGATAGGATCGTCCCCTCCAAGATTGTCCTGGCGCACGAAAAGGCTGAGGTTGCCTAATAGCAGCTCCTAAAGACTTGGCAGCTGCTTTTGTGGTCTGCAACCTCGCAAGGCTCTCGTCAGCCTTGCTGCCAAAAAGGTGAGACCTGTCAAAGGGCATGTTCAGAAAGCGGTTCTGTATGTCTGGTGCGAAACCAGACTTCCGTAACCACGCAAATCTGCGTATTACCGTGCTAGTACCCATGGACCTGCTCACACTATCTGCAGTGTCCAATCCAGATTGAAGGGATTCCTGCATGGCCTCCTTTCCATCTCCAACAATGGCTAGGAATCCTTCCCTTTCATCCCCTTCCGGTATGTGCTCCGCTGCAATGCACTCCCACAGAGAGTACAAAAACTTTGCCAAGGCACATGTGGAGTTGGCTGATTTTAACACCATACTCCCAGCTGAAAATACTTTGCGTGCCCAGCCATCCACACGCTTATCGTCCCTGTCCGGAGGGATAGAAGGGTACACCATTTTATTTGAAGCTGTGGCTGCCTGGACCACCAGACTCTCGGGAGTGGGAAGTTTAGACAGGTAGCCGGGGTCGCTACTGGCAGGGCGGTATTTTGAAGTAAGGGATTTATTCACTGAAGGAATAGAATCCAGAGTCTTCCAATTCTTGGCCACCCTATTTTGCAAGGCTACATAGAAGGGTAGGATTGGATCTTCGGTGGGACCATGGTCCAATATATTGGTCAAATCATCCTGGATGAATTGATTTGGTGGTCTAGCCCATCCTAAATAATCAACGACTTTTGTCATTAGTTGACGGTATGAGGGACTGGCATGCTCTCCTGGATCTGGTCTGCCAAAGTCTGTTTCAGGAGATGTATCAATGCCACTTGCATTATGTAAGGATTCCACCAGGTCCCTGATCGTGCTTTCTTCAGAAATCAGGCATTCTGGGACATTTGCGGTACCATATTCCAGTCCAAAGGGTACATTCTCCTCATCAGATCTCTCCTGTTCTTCAAAAATTGAGGCCAGGACTTGAAAAACTCCTTCCTAGGAAGTGGTTTAAAAACCTTTTCTGGGAGAGGTGAGATAGTTGTGTTAGTGGACCCTGAAGGCATTACAGGCTTTGCATCCTTCTCTATTCCTTTTTCTGGCTGGAGGTGGCTGAACTGAAGCCTTTGGAACCTTTGGCGTGGAGGACTTCGGGGTCGACGTCGACAAAGGCATTGATGGCGCCGACGGAATAGTGGTCATCGACGGAGCCAGCTTCGAGGGCGTCGAGGCGCTCTTGAAAGATTTGCCCTTCGAGGTGCGTTGGGTTTCGGACGGCGTCAATGACCTTGAGCGGTCTTTCTCGCTTGGCATCCTGGAAGGTTCTCGATCCTTCCTTCTTCGATCACCCAGGCTCGAGGGCGCGCGTGTGTCAGAGCGATGACGCTCCCAGCCGGCTTCCGAAGAAGGCGCGGACCGAGGCTTTGCTTTTTTGAACACCTCCATCATTTTAACTCTGAATGCTTCCCACTCTTTGGAGGAAGAATGGTTTGTGAGGCATTTCATTCTTTTTGGGGATTCTTTTCTTCGATTTTTTCGTCGAAGTCGAGCGATGGGAATAACTTCGGGACCTGGACCGATGCCTTTCGCGTCGAGGAGACTTCTCCTCACAGGACCTCGACTCGACGCTAGAGGCTTTCCAGTCGGATTTACAAACTACCTATAGTTTTCCCTTCCTCTCTCACAAGGCCTACCCCATCATCGCCTGACACTGCGTACAGGCCTCCATGTCATGGCCTTCCCCGAGACACCACAGACATTCTCGGTGCGGGTCCGTGATAGACATTTTCAAACCGCAAGATTTACACTTTTTGAAACCCGATCACGGGGTCGTAGTCGGCGTCGATGACGAGGACATATCGATATATATCAGTTATATTCACTGCGTCACAGAACTCTAGGCGCACCGAATCTCCGAAGCGACATGTACCGCGGAAAAACAGAACTGAGGCCAATGGGCACCACGCGTGCTAATTGTATACCCGATGACGTCACCCTCAACAGAGGCCTTCGAGGGACCATCGACTCGACGATATCGACGCACTGTGCCCTCTGGCAATTTTTTTTTCCGAAGCAGCTAAAGCTGGATGGAATATATCTAAGATGAGGAATACGTTGGAGGACACAATCCACTCGAAAATAGATTTATGTTTTGCCTCACCCCCGGAGTAATGATGCCCATTCATTTATCCACAATCCTCCCAATTATACAGATGGAGCTTAGGATGTACCACTGTCAGTAGGGTGGCAAATGAGGGAAGACAGAGGGAAAACCTTGAATGAGCAAAGTCAGAGATGTAGAGGACACATCTTGGGTGAAATATCAAACTGCAATGTTATTATGCGCTCAGTCACCCATAGAACGCCTTATTTGGAGTCCATCTTTAGCTTCTTAGGTGTTGTCTTTAAGCCAAAACTCAACACATTGTCTGTACATTCTAAGACACCTAGAGTAAGACTCAGACACAGTGGCATCTTGATTGTGGGTTACAGACCTTTATTTGGTATAAAAGAAAAAGGGTTGGAAGAGTCCTATCTGTTCCTAATTTTAGGAGGGGTTTCTCAACCTCAACAAAATGAAGGAACTTCTGTGGCAGGATGTTAACTCATTAAGCGTTCTGTGTCCAGAATCCCTAAACTGATCCTTATATGCTCAACTTAATAAAATGTGTGCATGGGGGGAGGGCGCTAGAGAGCCCAGCCAAAATGGCTGAAGGCCTGTGAGCTCCCGAGCAGCCCCAGAGATCCAGACAAAATCCTGACGGAATTTGATTTGCTCTATTCATATCAGACATCCGGCGTGGTGTATGAAAGGGTGGACACCCACAGAAAATTTGGTGGGGAAATGTGCCTCAACAGTGAAGAGCGAAGCATTAAACCTGGCGGCAAAGTGAAACTCAATCCGGCCCACTGGGGCCAACGTGAGGGACAGGCAACGCACCATCGGAGTGAGGGACGGAAGAGGACAGTTCATAGCACCTGCTCGAAAACCCGAGTGTGGAGTGAAAAGCACAGCCCCGGGGCGCAACAGGGTAACAATGGCTCCAGCGGTGCAATGGCAGATTCAATCCGACCTGTCGAGCCCGGTGCGTGGAGATGGCGGCTTGCTGCTGAGGTGAGAGACAGGGGAGACAGCCTGATGGCACCCACACGATAGTCTATGGGAGGAGCAGAGAACATGGCCCTGAAATGAAGCAGGAGCTTGGATACTAGTTTGGATGCCAGAACCATACGAATCAACCATCAGTGAGGGTATGCTTGGGGAATCACCTGCGATTGGAGAGAGACCACTGGAGAAGTGCCCGTGGCGCGGAGAGACAGCGGTCCCAGACATCTATGAACCAACTTGGGAGCAGCTTGTGCTGGTGTTGCAAGCCCAGCTAGATGTGAGGGACACAGCATGATACCCATGCAAGCTATGGGAGGAGTGAGGTTGTCCTGCTGGGGCCTACTCCTGACCCCCCCCCCCCTGAAGCGGTCTCGAACGCGGGAAGCACACGGAGCTGACTCCGTGGGCATTCTTGAAGGGGTGATTTGCATCAAAGGTCCCAATTGTGAGTGGGGCCTGGACTAGAGATCCCAACCCGCACACATCCATACAATTGAGGGAGGGGGGTGGGCTACAGTCTGGGCAAGGGCCTGAGACTCACGGGACCCACCTTGAGGTGGACATATAATCCAGTGTCTGGGATGCCGACTCATATTATGAGCCCCATCGAAGGGACACTGCCAACATCATGGAACCCGTGAACACTTGGATGCCTGGCTCCGGCTTGCACCGCCCCCTAACAAAATGGAGCACTAGGGGTGGAGAGCTGGACTTTTGCCAGAGGTGATCCATACACAGACAGACACTGCAAGGAGAGGCTTCTAATACTGCGAGGCAAAGGACATTGAGTTGATAGAGGTAGAGAAACGGTGGGTAAGGAAGAGTGCCACACACCCCTGCGAAGTGCAGCAGCCCTAGTAGACTCATGACCGGAAAGGGGGGGGGGACATACTACAAACGGAAGGCAACACCATGTTGAAATCCCAGAAATCAGGAAAACAGCAGTCGAAGTTAAGATTCGAGGTTCCTGTGTTGGCTAAGCACCTGGTTGAGGGAGAGGATTCCCCACACATTGCTGTACACTCTCCCAGGCTGGACCCAGGAGGAGCACTCAACGACATCAAAACAATGCTTAGTCAAGTTCAGACAAGCATCGAGTCTCTAGATGGGAAGACAGACACCCTGACATGCAAGGTCAACCATATGCAAGTACGCCTGGAGTGTTAGGCAGAAACCTGTGCAGTTCCCTTGGGGAACACTGCAAAAGATTTAAGACTACAGGTATAGCAGTAAACCCACTTGGTAGCAGTCTGTACCACCCAGATTTACCTGGTAGCTGTGGCTGAGCAGTCAGACTTCCCTCAAGAAGAGTTAGGCAGTATGCAAAGTATACACAATATGTACTCAGGCACAATAGCACAAGCAAACACTGACCAGAGCTTGGTTTCAAAAGTATATAGTTATTTATTTTTAAGAACACACAAATTGAAAACACTCTAGCAAAATATAATAAAACACTCCAAACACAGTTATATGGAAAGCAGTCCCAATCCTTATTCCTATCTAGACAACTCTAGGTTAACACCACATAATTAAAACAGAGGTGAGCGCTTAACGTTAGATGACACTCTAGTAGGTTAAAGAAGGGAGGGAAAAAGAGCAGAATTAGGATAAACACACCACTCTAAGGTCAAGAACACTTTTGGTAAGCTCAAAGAAGCACAAAGTCACAGGTGAGCAAAAGTCACTAAGCGGGGCCCACTCTTAGAGCAGACAGAGCGAAAATGTGCCCAAGATCACACAGTTGGTAGGGATTCAGAGTCTTGCAAAAGAGTTCGGAAAAGAGTTAGAGAGGCTCAGAAAGTTTAGCCAAAGTGTCCCAGGCAATCCCAGGATCGAAAGCCGAGGGCTAAAACTACCTCGTACAGTCGGTGGCAAGGGAAGCCAGGCGGAACACGGTACCTTAACGGAAAGGATCCTCCAGCGGGGGCAGTTGTTCCAGGCAGTGGCAGCAAGGCTCGACGTCGGTCAGGGGAGAAGAAGATCTCGCTGAAGAGCAGAAGAAGAAGGTCGTTGCACTGCCCGGGAAGAAACCAGCCGCGGAGTCCTCCGGTTAAAGGGTTGTACCGACTTTCGCGGTTGGGGTAAAAGTGGTGGGGTTCCGGTTGCCGGGGTGTTTGGCACTGGCAAGGCGGCCACGGGATACCTCGAAGAACGGAAAGAAGGTGAAAACTGGTTGTCCCCACCAGTCAAGGGAAGGAGCCACTCCGTTAAGAGTTCTCCTCGGTCGTCGGGAAAAGTGGTGAGATGGTTCAGCAGGGCTCCACCGGCGGTGTCGTCGTAGCAGATCAGCTCAGCTCGTCCCTCGTTGGATTCTTAGGTCCTGTGGCGACTTCTGAAGTTCCAGTCCCCAAAGCCCTGCTTTTATGCAGCAAACCCCCATTCACCCAGCCTAGCTGTCACTCAACCATGCTAAGTGGTGAGCCGGCCGGCTCACCACTTGGGCCAATCAGGACGGAGTGCGACTTGAGTTACCTAGGTAACTCAGTCCAGGGTGCCTAAATCCCCCTCCACCCCTCCTAAGTACCCCAGACAGAGTGGCACCACTTTGGAGGGCTTCTGTGGAGAAGCCCGCCAAAAGTGGGACAAAGGGCTCCACTTTGGGTCAGAGTTACAGAGGCGAACGCCAACGCCATTTTAGTATCAAGTTTTGGCAAAAAATCCCAACCGGAGTTATAATAATAAATATATAAACCGGCGGTATGTTTAAGGCTACCGTAAATAAATAATTAAATGTGTTAGCCTAAAACAATGGGAAATCCCATAGGAAAATATTCGCGGTCGAATATAAAAAGTAGTTTCCACTGCCACCAGCCAAAACTCGATCAGGGGGGACGGAGACGTGCCCCCTCGACTAACAGACCCTGGGGCAATCGAATTGCCCCAGCCAGTAAGTCCACAATATGATGGTTTGTACTGGTTCTGTTCAGGATTTAAGACTAGTAAAGTCTTTGGTGACTTTACATGTCCTGGGAGACAGTAGTCAGTCCCAGGGTATGGAGTCTATGTTGGGGAGTCCCTAGGACACCCCTGGGTTACGGCACAGAGGGTGCTGTGTAACCCACATCCAAAAAATACATGAGGCCCTATGGAGTAAAAGACCCCATAGCCCATTCAACACAAGGTTTAACCAAGAAAACACACTTCAACATGCCCAAGAGTGAGGGTAAAAGAGTCTCACTCTTGGCAGGAGAAAAAAATAAACCCCAGAAATCCAGCAAAGCTGCTGGGGGACTCACTAGGTAGGGAAATTCAGCCTAAACAGAGAATTCTCCCTAACATGGACAAACACAGACAGCGACTGGATGAGGTTGAGCGTCCTGTATCTACCGTTGAGGCTGAATCCCGTACAGCCATGAGAGACCTGGCAAAGGTTAAGAGGGCGATCAAAGAACTGACGGACAAGCAAGACGACCTTGAATCCCGGTCTTGCAGAAATAACCTGAGAATTATTGGGGTACCCAAAGAGGCGGATCAACGCAACATGGAGACAATGCTGGAGGGCTTGCTAAGAGATATCCCTAGTGGGAAAAGAGTGATACCAGCGGCACCTACAAGACCGATAATTGCTCGACTACTGATCTATCGGGACATTGAGCCCTTCGGAAAGCAAGGGAGAAAGGTTCCTTAACATCTAAAGGAGCATGATCCGCCTCTTTCCAGACTCCTCGGACAAGGTGCAGTCATCAGGGAAGACTTTTACAGATGTTAAGAAAAGACTTTGGGGCTGGGACATCAAATATGCAATGTTATTCCCTGCCAAACTTAAGAGTAGAACACGATGGCAGTGTGTTGTTTTTTTTACACCAGGGAGGAAGCAAACATTTCTGGAATCACTGCCAAGAGCACCACATCGCTGAGGAAACCACGATCACTGGGGTAATCCCCCATAAAACATGAAACACTGGAAACTGACGACTAGCAGCAGAATGAATACACGAGTGGAAGGCAGTCAGAGGTATGCACGTTAACTTGGGCTGTGAGGGCAACTGGGCCCTGGTGTACCCTCATGCGGGAGCACACCTTTGTTGGTGGACGGAGGTGGGTGTAGGGGAACTGGCAGATTGCAGTTGCTGGTGGGGAAGGGGGAGAATGAGGTTGGGAAGGGAGGAAACAAGCAGGTTGGGTTGCTGGTGAGGGTGGAGGGGGGCTGCTAAAGGAGTTAATGTTAAGGATGCACAGAGGAATCGAGAGTCGCTTTACTTTATTGGAGTGTCACAGCACCACAAACTATGCTAAAGAAACAATATGTGGTTGTGAGGATGGTAGGGGTACAAAATGGCTCGGGGGTGAGGGGAGTGTTCACCATCCGGCACCAAAAGGGACATATATGCTGCAAGACATGTGTTGGGCTTGGGAGGTCAATGACAATTGGAGAACCCAGAATTTAGAGAAATATGAATACACATTACACATTTCACTTTTCTGTTCATAACTCAGCATCTCGGCTGGACTATTTCTTGGTGTTCCATACATTAGTAGGTGTCCAAGGTCTTCATCCTAGCATGCATACTATTGGATCATGCCCCAGCGCTACTAGCCATTGAACAAACGGGTCAGGAAAAGGTGAGGACCGCTTGGGTGTTTAAAAGCGAGGGACTGAGACGGGGTGCTTCGAGAGGGGCTAACAAAGGCTATAGACACCTTTTTCTAAATCAATGTTGGATCGGTGGAGTCATGAGCGACATTGTTGGAGAGCCTTAAATGCAAAATTAGAGGGGAATGCATTTCCAAAGAAGCTGGGGTGTTAAAGCAAATTTGTAGCGAGCTCGCCGACACTGAAGCCCACATACGCAGACTACAGACGCGGACACCCACACCAACACTATTAGAACAGGTAGAGGTTTAAAAAAAACAACTGCAGTTTTAACAAACTAGCACACAAAGAATATAGGTTTCTCCAAGGGACAACCGCGGTGGGACAATATGGAGAGGGGCAACGACCGGGGTGATTACTGAAAGGTTGAAAGATCAGATGGCTCCAAGAATCGGGTTTTAACAATAAGGGACACACAGGGAGTAGAGAGATTTGCAGACTCCGAGATAGTTCAAGTTTGCAGGTTTTATAGTCAACTAGGCTCTTCCCAAATACAGGTCTCTCAGCGAGAGGTAAATCACTATCTGGATCAAGTGGCCTTATACTGATGCACGGATGAGGAAAGGGAGTGGTTGGGCCACCCTCTGTCATTCGAGGAGGTGCCGATGACTATTAAGTCTCTCCCATCAGGGAAATCCCTGGGGCTGAAAGGATATACAGCCGAGTGTTACAAATAATATTCTGGGAAATGGGCTCCCCACCTACTGCAGGTGTACCACCAAAGTGTGAAGGTTGGCCGGCTACGGGATTCCCTGTGGGAGGCAGTGGTAGTGGTGCTGGTCAAATTGAACAATGAGGCAGATGACTGCTCCTCCTAATGGCCAATATCCCTTATCAACCTGGACAACAAGTTCTGGCCAGCATTTTGGCATCCAGGTTGGCACCGCTGATGCATAGGGCAGTAAAGGCACATCAATCCGGGTTTATACCAGGAAGCTCCACTTCTTATGGCTATGTATGATGTTAGGGTTGATGTCTGCGGTGCCACCAGACGAATCAACAGTGGAGGCACTTTTAGATGCCACAAAAGCATTTGACTCAGTAGAATGGCCCTTTGTGTTTGCAGTACTACGGAGGATAGTGATGGGGGAACAGTTTATCTCATTAGTCTCGTTACTGTATACATTGCCCGGTACTAAGGTCAGGGTGAATAGGCAATTAACCCCAAATATTATGTTGGGAACGGTGTGAGAAACCAGATGATGTCTCAACGCTAGTCCCCAGGGTCATCCAGGTGGCCAGGACACAGCCATCGCTTTTGGAACCAGTTCCTGGGGGTGGACCAGTGCGGGAGGATCAACTGGATGGGTGGTCTCTGGGGAGTGGGACACCGGACGGTGAGACGCGGTATGCCCTTTAACACAGTTTACCCATCCTACCAGGTTGGATACTTAGGAACTCAACCCGCCACCCTTTCCCAACCTGTCATGATGCCTAACCCCGGGGAACCAGACCAGGTCCAGCAACCCCGAAAGCAGGCATCAAGTTATTTTGGGCAAGCCCAAAAACCCCTGCTAGGGGCTGTTTGGGTGCGGTACTGGCGCCTATGGCGCCAGGCTCATAGGGAGAGTCAGTCCTGGCGCCATAGGCACCAGGCTCATAGACTAGAACTCACCTGATGCAGACCATGCTGCAGAGCTCCAAGCCAAATGAGGCTTGGAAGGGACTTTTACCTAGGGACTATTTATTTACTCGGGTGGGGCTGGGGAGGAATACTTACCTGGGACTACTTTGGAGGCTATTTAAACCACGCCCGAAGAGCAGCACACGCTTCGCGTTATTCTGCATCCAGCAGCGTAACACTCACCGTGTCTGCAAGCCTGCATCCAGTCTTCTGCCACGCCCGCCTCGAGTCTGCAGCTCCTAGAAAAAGGGAGGAACAGAAGGAGAAGAGGTTAGAATAAGAGCAAAACCTTCTACCCTTACCTGAATTCCGGATCCACCGCGCCTTCGAGCTGGAAGAAAGAAGCATTTTACGTGCGCCGCCTCGCCTGCTGCAGCGCTACGCTGAACTCACCGGCCTTCGCAGCATCCTCACGATCCACCGCATCCTTCTGCACGTTCCCGCCGCGCTCTGGCACCTAAAGGGAACACAAGAACAGCAAAGGTGAGCCAAGGGAATAAACAGAGGCAATAGTAACCACCCCCAAAGACTTACCTGATTACCGCCGGGGGTACTATTCCTCTTCACGGGTCGGCGCAGTCTCCATTGCATCCTCGCCATACCCCGGCCCCTATGGGGAACAAAAGGACAACAAGGTGAGACAAAGGGACAAACAAGGGGAACTCTTCTCACCACAATAGACTTACCTAATTTTACCACCGGAGGCATTATTCCCCGAACTTCATATTTTCTCTCCACACCTGAATAAGGGAGCAAACCAGAGGTTACATTCTGGCCTTATTTTATTGAACTGTGTAGGATAAGCCAAATCCTTACCTGAACTTTGTCAGCTACCACGAGGAACTCTTCGCTGGGGTCAAGCTGCAATCTACAGGAATCGGACAAGAGTGAAAGTCAGACATGTGAACTCTTACAAACTACATACCTTTCGGAGTCAATATTATTCTGGAACTCACCAATTCCTTCAAGCCAGTGAAGCAACTGGTTATCAACGCGCCCCTGCGCTCAATGCAGGATGGAGAGCTCATCATTTCAAACCATCAGGTGAGACTATAAGAGGGGACATCAAAGGTGATCTGTGGGGAGAACAGCCGGGTTGGGGGTGATTTACGCTCAACTCCACGGGTGGTTAATTCCCTTTCTCCATTTGCAGAAGAATATTCCTACGGGCCAAGCAAACAAAGCTAGGTGGGCCAGTCCAGTCCGTCATCTCGGCCCTACGCGTCACATTGGTGGAGACTGCAGCTGTCCAGTTCAGATCGACGCCTCTGTGGGAGCCAGGTGAGCATAACACAACCCAAACATTTTCTCAAGGACAGCTCATTGTGAGAGAAAACTGACTCACACCCGAGCCGTATACCTGACATGTCCCAACACAAGGGTCAGGTAATTAATGATAATTACACACACCTGACTTCCATCACACTTCCCCCACACAGAAAAAAGGTGGAGCACGAAAGCAAACTCTGAGCAAGGCAAAACACACGAGGAAGCAGCAGTTCCAAGATGGCAGTTTAATAAGAGGAGAAAGACGACAAGACCAGAGAGGGTTGCAAGGAGGGTGGTGCCCTTGACATTTTCAGAGAAGAACTGCTACTTTCACAACCCCTCGAGAATAGGAAACATAAGACCGGGAATTAAAGCTGAAGCAAGGTGCATTGTGTATCGAAGGTACCCGGGGCCATCCTGCATCGATAGCCAAGGCGGGGAGGAGCGATTGCTGCTGTGGTACTGTCTAATGGCTCCTACAACAAAGCAGCTCCAGTAAGGTCAGCACAGCCGTTGAGTCAAGGAGACTGATAGCAGACCGGTCTGAATCAAGGTTGCAGGCGGCAACATTGTATGAAGAAATCTGCAAAGAACAGCGTGTGAGGCGTATGTGATGAGCAACACAAATATAATTGAACATCCAAAAAGTGACTGAACTTTTTAGATACCATATACAGAGTGGTCCGGCACCATGTGTGTGCTCATTCGAAGGTCTGTTAGGGATCCAACTGAGAGTGTACAATTGTGAAATCGAAGTGGTCCTGCAACGGGTCAAGCTAAACCCTGTGCACATTCGAAAGTCTTCGATGGCTAATACGAACTGCAGTTGGTCCGAGCCCGGCTGAGGGAGACTAATTGGGTAAAAGAAAGATCTGAGCCCAGCTGAGGGGGATCCAGGGTGAAGAGTGAATCGTCCGACTTGAATAATTGTAAAATAACCTTTCATTTGCTTTGGTTTATCAGGCTCTCTCAATCACGAGACTTTGATAACTTAAGAGACTTGAGCACAGAAGTCCCTGATGTTGGTAATGGAACTGTGTCCTTGTGCCGAAGAAGCCCAAGAGTGTGCTATGCTCCAGTGAACGGCCTTGTCCCGTGCTGAAAACGTGGGGCAGGGAGGCCAACGGCCTGAACATCCTGACTTATCATTTTGTGAACACGTCTTTCTTTTTCATGAACATAACCCTGCACTATTTGTATTTAGCAGTAAGGCTTGGCAACAGGTTTTTTAGTATAGGTCCTTTTATTTTGACGAGACCCCACTTGGACTACATTATTATTTAATGGCCATAGCTTGCTCCCATCTGTAGATTTAGGATTAGATAGCCGGTTATCACACCCTTGTTGAAGTTCAATATACACCCTTGAACTGTGGTCACTTGTGTCTTTCTTACCTTGTAACCATGCCTTCCTTACAAGGTGCACTCGGCAGGGATGTCCTCTATCGCTGTTGCTATTTGCATTGGCGATATAACCATTAGCGGAGATGATCACGGAACACCACCTGCATAGGGGGGTTCAGCTTTGTAAACACAGAGTGGTAGTCTCTTTATACAGATGACATGATACTCAGTCACCGACCCCAAACGACCCGATTTTGCGAGACATACTGGCATTTGGGGATTTCTCTGGGCTTAGAATCAACGCCACGAAATCGGTTCTCTTCTCGTTAACAGACGGTGCCGAACGTTATGTGGATGGATGGGGGTTTCAGTAGCAGGGGGACTATACTCGGTACATAGGGATAAATATTGCTCGAACCCAGAATGTTTTATACAAATACAACTACCAGAGAATAATGGTACAGGCTAAAACAGCGGTGGAAAGGTGGAAGGATTTACCTCTTACTCTCTATGGGATAATCTTCTTAGTTAAAATGGTGCTGCTGCTTAGTTTTCTGTATGTGTTCCTCAATGTGCTGCTGGAGCTGCCCAGAGACTATTTTCGGGATCTGAGGTCTAGGATACTGCTATTCATTTGGTCAGGCAAGCAGGCCAGAATATTATGGGAAGAGCTAATTGTGCCAATAAATGAGAGGGGTTTGGCACTACCTGATTTTGAACTTAATATGACGTGGCTCAAGCAGGGTGGTTCCTCTATTGGTTTGGGGACCAGGTAGACCGAAGAGGTGGAGAGAGCACTGGCGACATCATTCCTTTTACGGTCGGTCATTCTGACGGCACCCAATAGGACCTCCAAGGCAAACAATATGGTGGAGTTGACCTGCAAAGCGTGGACCCGAATTTAGCGCAAATCTAAAGGCGAGGTCATTTATTTTCCAGACCTGCCAGTTTATTTATATACCAGGAATCCCGCTAACCACAGAAAAAATCTAGGTCACATTTATGAAGCGAGTGAAGGCAACTTGCTTTCATGATCTCTTCCCGAATGGTCAGCTCATAACGTTATAGGAGATGCGGAGTAAGGGGATCTTACATACCTGGATATGGTTTTATACTTCAGGTTGAGGAACTCTGCAAGGCAGTTGTTTCCGACCTTCCCCAGGGAACCTGATGGGCTACAATACTTCACAAACTGCTTCATGATGGCCAAATGTCGTATCCGTCACGTACGGTATATGCCTTAAAACGAAACTGAAAGCACGCACCTCCTCCTGAGAAAAATTGGAAATTTCACTGGGTTGTGAAGTACCGGACGGGACGTGGAGTTACTGTTATGAAGAAACAAGGCGAGTGGCACTCATGTCAGATTTAAATTAATTCACTTTCAATACCTACACCAATTCCATTACACAGCAGCCTTACTACACAGGTTCTTCCCAGATGCCTTGCAGAGTTGTGCAAGATCAGGCAGTAGAACATCTGATTTCGTGCACTTGGCATTGGGATGCCCAGCAATCATTTCCATCTGGGAGGTGGTCTTTGAGACACTTAGTGAAATAGTGGGAGAAATATTAGGTCTGTACCCGATAATTGCGCTTTTGGGCTACACCAAACCTATCCCCAGAAGCATGAGGAAATTAACTAGGTTGCTTTTTCTCCTAGCCAAGAGACGGGTGGCGATGGTTTGGGGTGGAACTCGATCTCCAAGACTAGGCCAGTGGCACACTGATGCTTTGTATTCTAATGCCATGGAGGCGGAACATTTATTTATTTATATTTATATAGCGCGCAAGCAGCCCACGGGCATTGAGGCGCTGTTACTTGCAAAAAACTTAGTTACACAGGTACAGGCATAGTGGCGGTCGTTGATACATTATGAATACTACAGAACATCATACTGGTGTTACAGACATTGCAATTGGTCATTGTGTTACAACTTATGCATTGGGTCATGTGGTGAGTATTCATGATAATGTGTGGGGCCTTATTTATTTATTTTTATATATAGCGCGCAAGCAGCCCACGGGCATGTTAGACTAACATACTGTCAAGCTAACCCCAGAGACATATGGGCACCATATATCCATTACCTCACTGCTCAATCCCAAATATCGTGGAAGGCCCTGACCCTGGCCCCAGGAAGTCCCGAAACTGATAGCAATATGCAGGAAGATGTAACCTGATGTGTGAGTGGCAATTAGACACAGAAATAACAATTTGGTGCTCAAGTGTTATATCCATTTGAGATGCATCATAATAGGGTATGGAATCTATGACTGATGTTCAAAAGAACTGAAACTACGGACAATGTATCTTGATTCAGTGTGCTGTCAATGTTTGTCATTTCCCTTTGCAATGTTAGCACACTGGTGCTAGTTGAGTTGAAAAATTACAATAAAAATATATTCAAAAAAATGTATATGTGCATGGGATTTCTGCAATTAGACACTTGTAACGTTCACAAAGTTACCCACATAACGTTCTAAGGTGCAGCAAAACAAAAGAATAGAGTTCCAATAGTAAAGGGGTTTTCCCTTCCCCTAGATTTCCTCTAGTGGTCCAAATGTCACTTGTTGTGTCACAATGTTAAAGTTCCAGTTTTGAATTTCCTTGAAGCACATACATCTCTCTTGTCCGCGTCTCTGCGGCATCCAACAACTCGGCCAAACTCTTTAAAATCTGCAAGGAGCTTTCCAATCCTGCTGCAATCTCTACCTCTCCTGTCCACTCCCAGGCCCTTTGCACGGCCCTTGCTTCTCATTTTATCTCTAAAACTCAGGACATTCTGTCTCTCTCTCGCTCTTCCTCTCCTCCCCCCTCTCGTCCCCTCTCTTCCTCTGGCTCTCCTTTGGCCACCTCTCCTCCCTCCTTCTCTGCCTTTCTCCTGTTATCCCCAGATGAGGTTTCTAGACAAGTCTAATCTATGAAAGTCTCGTCAAAACAGGTTCTCCCCTGTTCCTCTAAAACCATCAAGGACCACACTGACACCCTGGCTCCTGCTTTGGCTGACTTCTGCAACCACTCCTTCGCCGCTGGGGTCTTCCCCTTCCCCCCCAAAGCACTCCCTTGTGCACCCTCATCTTAAGAAACCCTCAGCCGACCCCTCCTGCCTTGCTAACTATCGCCCGATCTCCATCATTCCTTTCCTGGGCAAACTCTTGGAAAAGCTGGCCATCTCCCACCTTCATCTCCACACTGAATATGTTGGTTGTCTCCATGACCATCAGCCTGGCTTCAGAGCTGCCAGAAGCAAAGAAACTGCTCTCTTGAACATCTGTGAAGACCTTCGTTCTAACCTTGACTCCAATACCCCTTGTGTCCTCATCTTACTTGATCTCTCTTCCGCCTTTGACACGGTCAACCATGCCATCCTGCTCAACTGTCTCTGTGATAACCTGGGTATCACCGATCAGGTCCTGGCTTGGCTGACCTCTTTCCTCTCCGATCGACCCTCCCAGGTCCAACTTGGGTCCAACCTCTCCTCTATCTCTACATGCGGTGTGTGAGGTGGTCAAAGAGGCAACAGAATCAAGGGAGGATCCTATTCTAGTAATGAGACCCAGCCAACAAAAGGTTTACACAGCAAATCAAAAGAAAACTACATGTCCCAGAAACCACCACGAGAAACGAAACCAAGGAGGGGGCAGAGACAGAATTAAAAAGGGAAAACGGCATAGGTACAACCCAATCATACAGCATGGAAATAGGTGTACCAGAGATTGGCACTGGTATAATGCAGTCAGCCCGCATGTAGATCGGTGGCCCCAGAGACATACAGGGTGGGGTCAAACAGTGCATGAAACTGGGTGGACTGAAGAAAGAAAACGCCCTGCAGGTGTGGGGAATGGGAGGGAAAACTGGCTGGAGACTGAAGGGAGGGGAGGAGCAGAGAGGGGCTTAAATGCAGCAACAGAGAGCTCACCAGGTGTTTCTGATTACAGCTGCAAGCCGAGCCGGAGACCAGAGAGGAATGGAAAGGTGATTGTGACTGGGCGTACTAGAAGGCTCAGTGAGAGGCACAGGGGAGATCCCTATCAGAGGCGGACTCGCTGAGGAGAAGCGCCAGCCGTCAACCATTAATCAAGGACTGTGCCTTCCATGTGGATTTTTGTCTTTTTTTGTTTTCTTAACCCAGTGAACAGAGGGTGAGTCAGTCCGTGGAGAAAAAGAATTAAGTTGACTTTATTTTCCCTTTTAAAGATACGAGAAGCCAAGTGGAGCTTCTTTTGAACTCTGGACTGCATTAACCCTTTCACGGAAACCAAACCTCATGAAAACTAATACTGTTTGATGTGCACAAGGAGAGCTGTTGTTTAAGATAACACCGCAATAAATATTAAAATTGCTAAACCTACATCCGACTACAGCCTACTATATTACAGTGGTGGCAGCGGTGGGATTCAAGAGAACGCCCAAGCAGAAGACATGGAAGCTGTGGTAAAGGCACTCGCAGAAGGGCAACAGCAGCTGCAGCAACTTTTACAAGTGCAAAGTCACCAGGCGCAGGCGGACAGACAAGCCCTCCAACAGGCCATACAAGTGCAAAGTGCTGCCCAAGAGCAAGGACGGGAAGCTTTAAGAATACTGGGAGAAGCAGTGGCCACGAACCGGACGCATCCAGTAATACCGCCTACGGTATTACAAAAATACCAAGTAGGAGAAGACCCCAGTTTTTTCTTCTTAAATTTTGAGAGAATAGCTAGAGCAGCCCAATGGCCACAGGACAGATGGGCTTTCTATCTGCCTCCCTTGCTCACAGGGGTAATGCAGGGGGCATACCAAGCGGCTAACCCCACCGGAGACACTCCTTATACCGAGATTAAAAAAACTATTTTGGAAAGACTCGGCATGGATGAAGAATCCTACAGGCTCAAGTTTCGAGAAACCCGATTGAAACCAGGTGAAAGTCCAAGACAATTGTTCTACAGAGTACAAGATTTGGCGGAAAAAGGGCTGCAAACAGGCACAGCCACAATAGGACAGATTAAGGATAAAGTAATGATGGAACAGTTCATTGATGCCTTACCAGGACCAATTCAGAGGTGGGTGAGGCAACATCACCATCTATCACTGGCCGAGGCAATAGACGTGGCAACAGCATATCAGAAGGCAGGGAGCACCCGACCTTTCCCGGCCACCCAATTGAGACCAAGTGTGGAAGCTTCCCAAGTACGTATCGGAACCTATAAAGGACCAGGAACCGAACCCAGGAACAAGGCAGAAACCCGACCCACTAATGGGGCTGGCTTAAGCAAAGGACAGGCACCCCAATGTTTTGAGTGTGGAGAGTGGGGGCATATTGCGCGTTTGTTCCAAAAAAACAAAAATTGAACCAATGGAAATCGGATCCATACAAGCGCAGGAATACCGAAGGAAACGACTGCCTTACGTGATAGAGGTCACAGTCGATGGACATCCCCGTCAAGCAATGATGGACAGCGGAAGCCGACAGACGGCCATACAGCCCCATGTGAGCGAGCAAGATAGCGAACAGGTGAGAACCATTGACATAAAGTGCGTGCATGGGGATGTAAAAGGGTATCCATCTAAAGACATTGTGTTGGGAATACAGGGGCAGGAGATGCCAATCAAAGCCGCCGTTATTCCTACCTTGCCCGCTCCGGTGCTAATAGGAACAGATCTACCTGAATTCGATAGATGGTTGAGAGAAGCCCCGTTTTCAAAAACAGAACTATTGGGGGCATGTAGTCGGGAAAAATTATCTAAGGCCCAGAAAAGGAGAAACCGAGTGAATCAGGAAGCGTATAAAGACATTTCCATTATAGACTGGAAGGTGGGGGACCATATGCCTTCATTTCGAACAGAAACAGGGCTGGATGAAACATTAAAAAGGGCCAGGGAACAAGCTCTAGACACTAGTGGGGTCCAACCTCCTACTCCCTACTTTAAAGAGAAACAGGGGTTAATCTATCGAGTAACCCAAGGATCTGATAACATAATGAAGGAGCAATTTTTGGTTCCCCAGTCCTACAGGAAAGGGCTGATTCAGCTGGCACATGACCACACCACAGGGGGACATCTAGCTGAGAACAAGACCATAAAAAGGGTGTTGCAAAATTTCTATTGGCCCGGAGTTTACGCTGAGATAACCAAATATTGCCAAGAGTGTGATATATGTCAGAAAACAAGCCCCCATTTTCCAGCACGAGCACCTTTACAAAGAATGCCATTGATCAAAGAGCCATTTCAGAGGATAGGGATAGACATTGTGGGTCCAATGGAGCCTACCAGCCGAGGATACCGGTTCATACTAGTAGTAGTGGACTATGCCACTAGATATCCAGAAGCATTTCCATTAAAAGGAATGTCTGCCAAACAATATGTGATGTACTTTTACCCTATTTCGCTAGAGTGGGGATTCCCCTGGAGATTGTAACAGACCAAGGACGTAATTTTATGTCAAACGTTATGAAAGAAGTATGCAAGACCCTTGGCATCAACCATTTAAGGACCTCGGTGTACCATCCACAGACTGATGGGCTGGTGGAAAGATATAACAAAACCATCAAACAAATGATAAAAAGAGCAACCAGCCCCACTGGTCTGGGGTGGGAGAAAGTACTGCCATGGGTATTGATGGTTTTACGTGATACACCTCAATCCTCAACAGGGTATTCCCCATTTGAATTATTATTTGGGAGACAGCCAAAATCTATCTTGGGATTACTAAAGGACACTTGGGAACAGCAGGAAGAAACAACCCTAACGGAATATGTGAATGAACTAAGGGATCACCTGGGAAAACTCAGACTATGCGCAGGAAAACCTGGGGCGAGCTCAAGAAACGCAAGAGAAGTATTACGACAAAGGAAGCAGACCTAACACGCTTAAAATAGGAGACAAAGTGCTGGTGTTATTACCCACTCACACGAACAAAATGCTCGCCCAATGGAAAGGCCCATATAGTATAACAAAGGTGTTGGGTCCAGTTAATTATGAGGTGGAGCAACCAGATAGACAAAACAAACATCAGAACTATCACATTAATCTACTCAAGTTGTGGAAAGAAAGACTCAGCAATATTGTGTACGTCTCTAGTAGAGATGTCGGTCCCGGAACAAATGGTCACACATTCGGCTGGTAACCTACGAGATGTGGGCTTGGGGGAACAATTAAGCGACACCCAAAGAATTGAATTATTTGACACCCTGTAGCAAAGACATTCTCGAGTCTACCTGGAAGGACTCATATGGCTACTCACTCAATCCCAACCGAGGCAGGCAAGATTATACGCCTCCGACCCTATAGAATCCCTGAAGCAAAAAGAGGGGAAATAGCACAAGAAATAGAGAGCATGCTGAAACTAGGTACCATTATTCCCTCCAAGAGCGCATGGTGTTCACCGGTGGTACTAGTACCCAAACCAGATGGTACCACCCGGTTCTGTATGGACTTTAGGCAACTAAACGCCATTTCCAGATATGAAGCCTACCCTATGCCCCGAATAGATGAGCTAATAGAGAAACTGGGGGCTGCATCCTTTTTGAGTACATTGGACCTAACCAAAGGATATTGGCAGATACCGCTCAACCCAGCGGATCAGGAGAAAACAGCCTTTGCAACACCTCAAGGTCTATTTCAGTTTACGGTGTTACCATTTGGGTTGCACGGGGCTCCTGCCACTTTTCAGGCCTTAATGGATAAGGTACTAAAACCTCATGAACTATACGCAGCTGCCTATTTGGATGACATAGTGATTTTTAGTAAAACCTGGAAGGAACATTTAGAACATCTAATCAAAGTAATTACGTCCTTACAAGAGGCAGGACTGCATATCAACCCCAAGAAAACCAAGCTGGCAGCCAAAACTACCAAGTATCTGGGTTATTCTGTAGGAGGTGGAGTAATCACACCGTTGGTGGACAAAATACAGGCTTTGAAAAAATTACGAATACCGGAAACCCGGAAAGAGATCCGAGCCTTCCTAGGGTTCGTAGGGTATTATAGAAGATTCATACCGCATTTTTCTACCATAGCAGCACCACTGACAGACGCCTTAAAAACCAACCGGCCACTTCAAATCAAGCCAGAAGCTGTGCAAGCTTTTCACCACTTAATTCAACTAATATCAACCCAACCGGTTCTACACTGCCCAGATTTCTCAAAAGCCTTCTATTTACAGGCTGATGCATCAGGATGTGGTCTAGGTGCCGTGCTATCCCAAGGATCAGAACAAGACCTCTGCCCAATAGCCTTCATCAGTAGAAAACTCCTCCCACACGAGATACCATACTCCACCTTAGAAAAAGAATGTTTAGCGATAAAATGGGCCGTTGAATCTCTTCGTTATTATTTACTAGGTCGAAAGTTTACCATCTTTACAGATCATGCCCCTCTTCGATGGCTAGCCACCCAGAAAGACTCAAATCATAGGGTCCTTAGGTGGTTTTTAACCCTTCAACCCTATCATTTTGTTACAGTACATAAACCCGGAAAATATCAGCTATTAGCCGATTACTTGTCCAGGGCCTTGAACATGCCCGAACGGCCTAGTTCCCGGGGGGGGGGGGGGGGAGTATGTGAGGTGGTCAAAGAGGCAACAGAATCAAGGGAGGATCCTATTCTAGTAATGAGACCCAGCCAACAAAAGGTTTACACAGCAAATCAAAAGAAAACTACATGTCCCAGAAACCACCACGAGAAACGAAACCAAGGAGGGGGCAGAGACAGAATTAAAAAGGGAAACCGGCATAGGTACAACCCAATCATACAGCATGGAAATAGGTGTACCAGAGGTTGGCACTGGTATAATGCAGTCAGCCCGCATGTAGATCGGTGGCCCCAGAGACATACAGGGTGGGGTCAAACAGTGCATGAAACTGGGTGGACTGAAGAAAGAAAACGCCCTGCAGGTGTGGGGAATGGGAGGGAAAACTGTCTGGAGACTGAAGGGAGGGGAGGAGCAGAGAGGGGCTTAAATGCAGCAACAGAGAGCTCACCAGGTGTTTCTGATTACAGCTGCAAGCCGAGCCGGAGACCAGAGAGGAATGGAAAGGTGATTGTGACTGGGCGTACTAGAAGGCTCAGTGAGAGGCACAGGGGAGATCCCTATCAGAGGCGGACTCGCTGAGGAGAAGCGCCAGCCGTCAACCATTAATCAAGGACTGTGCCTTCCATGTGGATTTTTGTCTTTTTTTGTTTTCTTAACCCAGTGAACAGAGGGTGAGTCAGTCCGTGGAGAAAAAGAATTAAGTTGACTTTATTTTCCCTTTTAAAGATGCGAGAAGCCAAGTGGAGCTTCTTTTGAACTCTGGACTGCATTAACCCTTTCACGGAAACCAAACCTCATGAAAACTAATACTGTTTGATGTGCACAAGGAGAGCTGTTGTTTAAGATAACACCGCAATAAATCTTAAAATTGCTAAACCTACATCCGACTACAGCCTACTATATTACACGGTGTTCCCCAGGGGTCTAACCACTCTTCCTGGCTGTTCAACCAATACCTAGCACTTCTTGCCCACTGCATAGCGCTCTCTGCCTCAACTTTCAGTGCTATGCGGATGACACTCAGCTCATTTTCAGGCTACCTTCAACCACCTCTTCTCCGTCCCTCATCTCTGACTGTCTGTCTGCTATCCCAGAGTGGTGTGCCGCCAATGATCTCTGCCTTAATGCCAGTAAGACTGAGATTCTCCTCATCGGCACACCTGCTCCCTCCTTTCTGTAGCTCTCTGGCCGGCCTCTCTTGGCACTCTTCCTTTCCCACCAGTGATCCTTCTCCAACCTCTGTGGCTAAAAACCTCAGGGTCATCTTCGACTCCACTCTCCTTCTCTCACATATCTGACGTCTCTAAGAAGTCACACTACCAGCTGCTCCTCCTCAGAGGTATTCTTCATTTCCTCTCCTTCCCCCAGAAGTTCACCGTCTCCAGAGCTCTGGTCCTCTCTAGGCTGGACTATTGCAACATCCTCTTTCTAAATCTGCCAGCTTCTTCTCTCCGCCCTCTGCAACTCATCCAGAACAGGACTGCGAGACTTGTCCTTGGCCTCAAGCCCAGGGATCGTATCTCTCCAGGACTGAAATCTCTGCACTGGCTCCCAGTGGCTGCGAGGATTAAGTTCAAAACCCTCTGCATTGTGCACAAGGCCTTCTGGGGCCTGGGGCCTCAATTCTTTCAACTCTCTCTGCCTAAATATCTTCCTCCTCGAGCTCTTGGCTCATCCACCTCCAACTCCCTCAGGGTCAGTCGGTTCTCCAAGCAACAAGTTGGTGGTTGATCTCTTTCTTCGGCTGGGGCCTCCCTCTGGAACAGCCTCACTGCCTCCCCGAAACTTGAGGAGAACCATCTCTGGTTCCGGAAGCACCTCAAGACCTTCCTCTTTGCTTCTGCTTTCTCTCCTCCTCTCCCCTGCTGAACTCCGGCTGAACTCATGACTGAAACGGCACTGCCTGGCCACCCTCTAATCTCAGGCCCACGTCCGTATCCCCCGCCAGCTGCACACATGCACTGCCTCCCGGGCAACCCTTGCACTTGGGGGCTGTTTCTGTATCCCTAAATCAGCACCAGCTCTTGTCACTTGATGTCTGCACTTACTCTTGCACCTGCCACTAGCTGGCCGCACTTTTATCTATTGTTTTATTTATTCATTTCTGTTGCTTCTATGCATTGCAATACTCTCCCCCTCACACTTACCCCCCCACTCCCATGCACTCGCACGATCTCAATGTCACCTGGCCTAGTAAGATTGCTGTCTTTGTCTTCCCTCTGTTCCCCCTGCTTTGCCTCGTCGCGCCTTGAAACACTTGTGTATAGGTGCGTTATAAATGCCATATCAATGTTTTCACAACTACTCAGAGGGGTATTGACATCTGGACTTTCTCAGTCTTTTCCCTTTCCCGGTTGTACTCTTCTGCCAGGGTGTTACCACTTTATAAATTCACTTTAGAAAGGGGTATGGGTCCTCCCGTTTCAGTGTTTGACAATTTTAGATTGGGATTTTAATCCTGTGTTTCTCTTACTCTTCTTACCCCTGGTTTACTCACCTGCCAGGATGTTCCAACTTTCTTATTTGGGTGCAGGCCCAGAACTCGCATATTGCCTGTTTCACTGTCCTGCCAGGGCTTTTCCACATTGCCCGACTCACTATCATGTCAGGGTTTGTCCAGCTTTCCTTCAATCTGTTGTATCCAGAAAACAATCCTTTTCATATGCTGGTTCAGCGACCCTTTCCTAACAATGGCTGTGTCACTTTTATTTCCCTTGTCTTGGCTCTTAATAATTCAATTCTTAATAATGTTCGTATCAGTTTCGCTGTCCATCCTTGGACTTGTAACAATGTTTGGATTGGTAGCAACTGTTTCACTTCCTTCTCTTGGGCTCTCAAACACTGTCTATAGTATGTGACATTCACCCTGACGCACCCCGGTAACACTGGTCTTCTGTGGCCGTTTCCCTGTTCCTTACGTTTCACCCACAGCTTTGGCTGCTGACGGTGAGTTCTGCGAGCCGCTCTGCTTGCGCCTTCTCTCTGTCGGCTTGCGGAAACTCCAGCTGCCGTTGATAGAGATGCAGCAAACTTCTCCCAGTTTTGCTTCCCTGCACGCTGCGTCTCTCCACTGTGCAGTGTTCCGCAGTACACTCTTCCCTGGCCTTCCGAACAGGGTTAGAACAAGTTAACCACATATGCAGCATCTGCCAGTCTCGCTGATTCTCTCTTGCTCTTCACCCGTGTCCTTTATAAATGTCCCGCTCTTATGAGGCATTCTCCAACGACTAGAACTCAGCGTTGGCTTAACGCTCCTGGTATGTCACATTACTCCACCCCCTTCCTCGTCTCAGTACTTGAGAAGGGGGCGGGGGATAGAGGCAAACGGCGATGTTGGTTAGAAAAATGTGGGAATTCACCATCCACATTACAATAAGCCATAATTGAGTGTTGAAAAGGTACATGGCTGTTACGAAAATATATATCTGAAGGGTTGTTCTTTTTCTCCAATATCTGATATCTCTGCCTCCCTGGAGTTTGTTCTCCCCTACGTGGTCCTCCCACAGATAGCCACCCCCCAGGGTTAGAGTCAAGGTAGCTTCTGCTTTTCCCTGGCCACATAGGAAAGGCTTCCATCCAGGTAATCAGTGAAAGGCCGTCAGATTCGTCACAACATGGACTCATTATCTTATTACCAGGTGTGGAAACAGAAGCGCTTTATGAAAAAGTGCATTACCTTTTATTCAAAATCAGATGTCTGATGTAGGTCATGCCCACGGGTCATGCCCACGTCCCATGCTGTTGTAACTAGCCCAGCATCAGGACTGCTCATTAGAAACAGGCTTGAATCCAAGGTGGAAGGGTCAAGATTCCAAGAGCTGAAGAGATTCACAGGGCAGTATAGTGAGCTGCTGCTTCGGCAGCACTATGCAAAACTCCTAACATTAACAGATTGCAACAACAGCACAGGATTGGCACAGAAACAGTATTCGTGCCAAAGGCACAGGTTTAGATGATGTAAGTATTATTAACTAGTTCACCGGATGGACCAGCCACAACAAAAGAAAATAATCTGCACAAATGTAGGCAGAGGAGCGATGTAAGCAGAGTAGAGATTTAAGTGAAGGATTTAAGCAGAGTGCTGTCAGGAAACATTAATCGAAACAGATCAGAGCTGGCAAATAAGCAGGAAACTGCCATCACACAGCTAAAAGTGTGGGCAGTGAGTCAGCTGCAGCGACTATGAATGCGCTTCCTACTTGTGGTTTAGTGTCCGCAAAGCCCAAGGCAATGGTTTAGTGTCCCAAGGCAATGCGGGAGATGGATCATGAACTGTAGACTGAACAGTCACACAACGTCAAAGCCTGAATGAATTCCAAATATAGCCAAAGCACCTGCCATCACGGTCTACTGACCATGGCATCGCCAAGCATGCACCATGGCAATGCCAGAATGCTTGAGCATCTACGCAATACAACAGACCGAGTCTGTGTATTGTCACTTTGTGCACAGGTTTATGGCTGCTATTTTACCATATATAGCCACTTCCAATGACAGTGAAATGTGTGATCATGGGGAGAGTACAAGGATTTCAACTTGCCTGAACCATAACTGCCCCATAAAGGACATGTACACATAAATACAACCCCCATTCTTAGAACACTCTCCGTATTCGGGAAGAAGCTTAAAACACGTCGCTTTTCTTCACCTCTAATAATTGGCTTTTTGCTTTCTCACCTCAATAGATCAACTGTGCACAGATACAGTCTCTGTTCGGTTTTCCTGCTGAGGAATGAGCGTGATACAAATAACAAGAAACAGGAACCTTACCTATGCCAAGGTCAGCAGTGCTTTTGTCAACTTCTGCACCGTTATCATCCAGCAGACAAGGCTGCATCCTTTCTTCCTTCATAACAATGTTGCCAGAACTGGTCATGTGAACGCCTGTTGGACAATCACAAGAGATTAGTGTTTTTTTTCACAAATCTCAAAGTATACATTTTATGCGAAAAGCTAGCAAGGCAGAAGGAATGTTTCTTCATTATCCTACACCTAAGGACATAAAAGATCTTCCGACACCACACCATAGTAGCGACGGGCAAATTCAGAATTGTCCAGGAGGATACACACAAAAGCAATATGGGGAAGAAGCACCTCCAGCTGACCTCTCACTCGAAGCTCAGATGATTTCTGTGTGTAGAAGTTTCCATCTCATGCACAATGCACATCTGAGCTGTAGATTACAGCTGTGCCTTTTAGTACACAATATGGAAGCATATGGGAGGCTTCGAGTCAATCTGCAGAGGGATAGGCTGTATCAAGGTGCATGCCCGGGTGCTGAATATTCACTGGCAACGGCTGGTGGAGGGGGTAACTAGATAAGTATAAACAAATGCCATCCTGGGACAGAAGCCCTCAGCACAAACTCCACACAGCAGAAAATCACAAGTATAAAGAAACCAATGGAAAAAGCCGTGAATATGTTTTTCCTAGAACATCAGTAGTGCAATGCTACAGAGGCAGGAGAGAGCACAATAGGTGAAGGACTACCAGCTTTGCACAGGTTAGAAAATACCCCTCTGCTTGCATTGGTGATAACTATACTCTAATACGACCAGCTGTAGGAACTCAGACAAACCTCTGTGCAACTCCATTCTAAAGACAGTTTTTGTGCATAGTTATGTCAGAATTCTATTTCTCGGATACCCTCTTGTGCAACTCCTAAATATTTTGCTTTTACATTGTTGGTTTTACATTGTTGTGGAATATGGCAATTAGGACCAGTGGTTTTTAAGTACGCCATCTTGGTTCTAGGGTGATTCTATCACACTACACTTATGTTTTGGAGTAGGCTGGTGGGAGTTGTAATTTAGTTTAGGCTTTACTAGGTGTGCAGTCCTCATGCGTAGCTCAATGAACCTGTATGGTAGCAATTCGGGTAAGTCATTCTCTCAGCCGTTTTTCTTTAGGCCATCTTTAGGCCATCTCAGTGTGTGGGGCCATGAGTCAGGCCAAATATGTATGTGTGCAGATGTGGGCTCAGCCTAGTCTATTGTGGCTTACACAGTTTTGTGCCCCCAGAAAGCCCTAGTACACATTCAGTTTGTCAAAACATTCCTGTGTGTGATTGAAGGGCTGGGTTAGGCCCGCTCATGAGTGAATGGGTAAACCATGTGCAGTCAGTAGATTCTTAATATGAGTTCTACAGTGTTTGCATTAAAAGTTTAGACTAACGTGCTACAGAGAGACCAAGCTGCATCAAGGCCTGAAAAACACTGCTAGCCGACAGTAGGTAAATGAAGAATTAAGACACTGTACTGTACATCTTGAGACATACCAAGCAAACAACCACGTTTTCATTGCCTTGTAGAATTGAATATAGTTGTCCAAGTCCTGGATTTATTGGGGCAAGGCATTTCATAATCTGAGGGCTGCTACTGTTTGCCATGAACATGTGCTGAGGATTTTTAGAACCACGTTTGGCCTTTCTGACTGGATACTGGCTCCTCTCTCGTGACCCTGGCTTCTTTTTAAGGGTCCTGGCTTTCCTTCCTGGGCTTTTGCTCATCATCCTCCCAGATCCTCCCTTGCCAGCTGGACCGCTATCCTGTACTAGGACTGTTCCTGGGTAGATTCAGTATTGCTTCCTCCCTATGTGAAAAACCCAAGGGTATCCTCACACCTACTCCCCTTGGATCCTCTTCTCAGGTGGCCAGGGAAAAGCTATCACTTTTGGATCCTGACCTTAGGGGTGGAGATTCGAGGGAAGATCACATGGGTGGAGGGTCCTTGGGGAGAGGATATCCTCATAAGACAGTTTCCGCCACCTGAGATCCCGCTGCCACTGGGACATCACAAGTCCTGGTGGCCCGGGATATCGGACGGCAGAAAGTGTAATTCCCCATTCTCATGGAGTCCCGAAGGACTCCATGGGCATGGGGATACAGAAGCCCCAGCATCATTGCTAACATTGCTTCTGTGAAAAATCTGCGGGCAGGTGCCATTACGCCCGGCAAGTCAGACGTGCCAGTTGCAAAGGGCCCCGCCCGCAGAGTTGTAGTGTGCCTGCTCGGAAAGGGTGGCGGTACAGTGCCTCCGGCACCCTTATTTCCAGACCGCCACACTTGTAATGAGGCCCATGGAAGCCCCCTTTTCCTTGTGAGAGCCAAACTTCACCCTCCCCCTGCCTTTATCAGCTGTTGCAAACCCTCTTCCCGCATTTTCCCTCATCCCGACCATTATAGTACTGGAACGAGGAAGAGGCAACTAAGAGCAATGCACACTTACTTGTCATTTCATCACTCTAGTACTGAGACGAGGAAGCAGCCTGCAGACTGTTGTAAAGGTCAGGCATGTTCACAGTGCTCCACTAATTGTAGTCAGGCAATTGAGACCGTAGACTCACACCTGCAACCTGTCAAATGGTTGCAGGTGCATAAAAGGTGGAGCTGACACGTTAGCAAGGGAGACCAGCCGGAGAGAGATCTGTAGGAGAGAAGCCGGGCTGAAAGTTGTGGGCCAGTGGAAAGAATCCTGCAGAGAAGGAGATGGCAGAGTTGGGTCCTGCAGGAGAGCCAGGACACCGGCAAGTACCCTCAAGAAGCTGTAGAGCCAAGGCCATGGCGGGCCACAAGAGGGCCAGACAGGTGGGAGCCTCATTGGTTGGGTGTCACCGGCAGGAGCAGCAGGCAGATTCACAAGCTGTAAGTCACCAGTAATGTTCACGTGAGGCAAGCAGAGCTGCTGGGAACCCACAGAGAGAAGGCGAAGTGTAAGTGGGGCTCTACATCTGAGGAAACTGTCGGTGGAGCAGAACCAGAAGTAGCAGCCTCCCGGAGGAGACGCCAGGAACCGGTGAGTGAAAAGGTGAGAGCACTTGAACTGGAGTGCTCCTGGGGATGGACAGAACGTCTAAGTAACTGCTGAATGAATGAAAGAGCATGTGTACGATAAAGCAGCAGGAAATGAGGAATAATATGAACAAGATGAACTTTGAGCGACAGAATGAAATATTCCAAACACTGAATGACGAACTAAAAAGAAAGCTTTTGACATAGCTATAAACAGATATGTTTATTTTATTGTTTATAGCGCAAACCTGGCCTGTAGGTAGCAAAGCCCTTTATAGAGTTCAGGAGAAGCCAGAGGCTAGTGCCTAGCTAGCGGTTTGAACAGTAATGCAGTATTGTGGAGGATTGTCCGGGTTTCAGCCCTGGAGGAAGCGATGAAAGAGCCTCCAGGAGGGGGAGTTGCAGAGGGATGGGGCATAGCAGGAGAAGGACCACTTTTTGGTCCTTTCCTTACAGGTAAGCATGGACACTAACCATTTGATGGTCGAGCTATGGGAGGTGTGGGAACCTTTTAAGATATGGAGTTTGGCTGCCAGGTTAGACTGGGTTCAGTTGGAGAACGCTTTGTATTTGATGCATGCGTTTTTAAAGAGAATCCTTGCCGGGGGGTTGGGGTGGCAATGGAGATCACATAGGAAGGGGTGATCTGGTTGAATCTGTGGGCACTCACAATAAAACTGGCTGTGCCATGGTGGGCAGCTTTGAGAGAGGAAGGTACGTGGCTGGGAGCCCAGAGAGGAGGGAGTTACTCCCAACAATGTGTGAGATGTCCAGTGACTGAACTACTGTACGGATGTTAGCGTGGGGTGGGGGGGCAGGGTGAAGGGTTTGGTTTTCCCAAGTGTGGAGATTTGGAGCCAGGCGGTTTGGGCTTTCTTGGCCACAGGTTTTGAAGGCAGAGACCACTATCGACAATGAAGCCTAGGGATTTGTCAGTCAACTTTGCAGTGAATCTGTCTAGGTTCATGTTGTCGACACAGTTTTGGACGATCTGCTGTTTTGAGGGGTGGGGGGAGGTGGCCCGATAAGGACAAACTCTGTTATGGTGGGGTAGAGTTTTAGGTAGGCGGGTGACATCCAGTTCTAGATGGTGTCCAAGCAGCAGCGGAGACGAGAGATGTCTTGACGGCCAGTAACCTTAAGGTACAACTGTGTGAGATCAGCGTACTAGTGGATGGAAATGCTGGGGTCATTTAAGAGTTTTCCCAGGGGTTCCATATAAAGGTTGAAGAAAATGGGTGAGAGAATATAGCCCTGAAGGTAGGCGTTTCGATCTGAACTACCCCATTTAGTCACTGGAATCTGTTGGCGACGTATAAGAAGAACCAGTCGAGGAGGTTTCCTGCGAGGCCCATTCTGGTGGCGAGGATCACAATGAGCGTGGGATGGTCGACCTTGTTGAACGCTGCTGAAAGGTAGAGGCGGCGGCAGCAGTCGCCTCTCTCCGTAAGATGAAGTGCGTCATCTATCAACTGAATTGTCACAGTTTTTGTGCTACATTTGGGGTGGAACCCTGATTGGTAGTCACAGAGGAGGGCGAGTTGGTCGATTTTGGCCAGCAACTGATTGGCTACTGCCTTTTTGATTGGTTTCCCTATGAAAGGGAGGCTTGTGATGGGTCTGCAGTGTGCTAGGTCTTCAGGGTCGAGTGACTGCTTTTGCAAGAGGGGGTGGGTCAGCCCTGTTTTTAGAGAGTCCGGGAAGGAGCCTTTAGCCAGAGAGGCATTGACGATTTTAAAGGAGTGTTTTGAGGGCACAGCCTTGGAGCAGTTTGATGACAGAGGCTGGGAGGTGATCGTCCGAGTAGGTTGTGCGTTTGAGGAATGCAAGAGTGTCAGAGAGGTCCTTAATGGTTTGTCGGGGTGTAGTCTGACCAGGGGGGACGGTGGGAGTTCCTAGTGCGGTGTGGCTCCTTGGAGGCCTTTGCAGAGTCAATAAAGTCCCTAATTTTAGCAATTTTGTCGAGGAAGCAGCTGTTAATGCTATTGCATTTCTCCTGCGAAGCTGGGACCATAGGGACCGGGATAGGCCCGGCACAGTGTGACAATGTTGAAGAGGCTTCTGATCCTGTTGGTGGTGGCATAATAGGCTGATTTTGCATCCATAATTAGCTTTTTGCGCAAGGTTCGCAGGGTTTTGAGTGAGGAGGGATCTCAGCCTGATTGCCCTTTTGTTGGCCCCGAGGTCAGGAGTGAACCAGGGGGTGGATAGTCTGGCTTTGAGCCGTGTGATTTTCAGCAGGGCATGTTAAGAGAGAAAGCTTCAAGGTTGTCTGAAGCACGTCCAGTGGAGGGGACGGTGGCCAGAGCTGGCTGAAGGGGGTCCAAAGGTAAGTGTTTGAAGGAGCAGCGCGTGATCTAAGGGCGTTTAGCCTGAGTCGTATGGGGCTGTTCATCGTGTTGCAGGGTCAGAGGAATTGCCAGGTGGTCTGGCCAATCAAGTGGGATGGGGTCAGCACAAGAGGAGAGCCAGAGGGGTGAAGATGAGGTCGAGTGTGTACCCTCTTCTGTGGGTTGGAGAGAGGATGACTTGTTGGAGGTTGCACAAGTCGGCTAATGCGTAGAGTGGGTCGCGTAGGCGTTTAGAGGGTGGTGTCTCTGGGATGTTGAAGTCTACTAGGAGGATGTTGCTGGTGTGTGCGATTGATGCGGAGGAGATGAGGTTGGTGAGGTCCTCTATGAACGACCCGCTCCCTTGTAGCAGGCGCTATATGAGATGGGATGTGATCGAGTCCTTTTGGGACAGGGGGAATCAGGTGCTTCAGGGTTTATTTTACTTTTTCTTCATTTGAGTCATCGCTGGTCCAGGGTTCGAGGCCCTGAGTAAAGATCTTGTCTCCATCGATATGGAAGAAGCTATGCACTTACCAGGTTCTCCTGACTTATGTATGTTAGGGGAGTGGAACATGAGTACATGTGCCCTTGTTCATGGGTCCTGAGTTTTTTTGATTCCTCCACAAGGGCCTCATGGGTTCCGGGTACTGGGGTTTTGGAGGCCTCTTCTACCGCGGTGGAACACTGATCTGCTTTCTTCCTATTCTCGGAGCACTTAAGGTTCGTCACTGAAATTCCTTGGGGTTGGTTGCTGCTTTGCCTGCCAATCTTTGGCTAGTGCTGCCGACCCCCTCATACCTGAACCCGGCTTTGGCACTGGGTAAAACACCATTCTTGCACTCGCTCACCTATCAAAGGCAGGATGGGGGGCGGGAGATGCTCCCATAATCACTGCAACCCAGCAAACCCCCATCTCTGGCCAAGCTTCACTCCATTCCCTCTCTTGACTTCTCCCCCTTTACTGTACCTCTCCCTTCCCCTCTTCTGAAATTTGCATGACCACGCCCCTTCATCCTTACCTCACTCTTGGGTAACTTGTTACGCCACCGCCATTCACACCCTATAACAGGAAGATGTGCGCTGCAGGTAAGTACACTGAATCTTAGCTAGACAGGCACAACAAAGAAGCACTCACACATATAGTTATGAAAAAGAATATATTTATTATATTTACACCAGAATCACCTTAAATACTCAGACGTTTATGCTAGAACACTTAGGATTACTTGATAATACACTTCAAAGTGCACTTAACTTTTGTGTTTGTTCACAGTTACATTTGCAGCAACATTAGACAGGGAAAAGACAATATTTCGTATTGTCAGTTATTGTGCACTTGTGGTTTTCAACAGTAGTACATTTACTCTGCAAACACATAGTAAAGTCACTTAAAGAGAGAAACATGGTTAGTTAGTGCAAAATAAGCTTAGTTCAAGGTTCTAGAGACGGTTTCTTCGCCTAGTATATGATATATGACAAGGCATTTATAACGCGCCTATACAGCCTAGCTAAAGACAGTTCGGAGAGGACTTGGAAGTCTTGACAAGCAGTGATTTATGAAGAGTACCTGTGGATTTATTCCTTTGTCTAGAGTTATTGAAGAAGCAACATTGAAGCCGCAAGTTAACAACTAACAAGGGAGACCTTAAAAATGGACTTCAGAAGGGGAAACACGCAGCGGTTAGACTTGGGACTGGTTGTTCCCACCAGCCAGAGGGAAGGAGGAGTCCTCCTCTGAGCTCCTCTGTTACATAGAAAATGGGATCACGACAGCAGTGGTCACTTCACAGTGTTGCAAAGGGTCTGCTAGCGTCTCTGGTCTTCTTCAGTTACTTCTGTTTCCAGCGGTCAACTTGCTTTTGACTCCAGAAGTCTCACCTTTTATACAGTTCCAGCACAATCTCTCTCAGCATTTTACAGAAAGGGGCCTTTGGCTGTGCAATCATGACAGCCAGATCCCCTGTGGGAGCTGGACCTATTTCAGGCACTCTGGCTGACAAAGGACAGGGGGTGGAAGACTCCTCCCCCACATCCTGCCTGCCCAGACACTCTGGAGCCTAGGCAGGGATACCTAGTGGTTCCCGCCAAAGGCAAAACACACACACAGACTCCCCCCTCCCAGAAGGGTAGAAGAAGGGCTAACAAAGAACAACCACGCTAGTAGTGGCGAAAAAAGAAGGGAGGCGCCAAGTTGGTACTTGGGTGCCCCTATTGTGCATTATCTAGACTATGGACACAGCCTGCGGTATAAAAGATACACAATAGTTGGAAGAACACCTGTAATACAGGCACGGCTGCCGCCGGTATTTTATCTTTTGGGTGCCCAGAAATGGGCAATTACCGAGTCATTACAGCCTTGCTGGATTCCAGGGCACATTCCTGGGCGCTGGGAAAAATTCTTACCCATTCCCATTTCAGCCCCATAGGGCTCAATGGGAATGGGGAAGCCAGATGCACCGGCACCGTTATGAACGGTGCCGGTGCATCTGACATGCTGTGCTCGCGGGTGCCGCTCTGCCTGCCAGGTCTGACCTGGCGGGCAGAAGGGCACCCGCAAGCACAACTCGTATTTTTACGGTCCGGGAACTACGATACCAGCAAGCTCACTGGTACCGTAGTTCCTGGACCGGCAAACTCGTAATGAGGCCCAATTTCAGAGTGAAGAAGAGTCATTCAGGGAGCCAGGCCGGGCCAAAGTAAATTGGGCAAAAGTCTAGGTGAGCTGAAGCAAATTTTTGCAGGTAGGTAAAAGTCTTGCACAATGTTTTAGAAGTCTTTGTAGAAAAGAAGAAATCAAAATAGGGCCACAAGCTGCTTAGGCTTGTGAGGTAAAGAAGCTAATAGCAACTCTACAAAAGCAACCAAGACAAGTCTCCACTGAGAACAAGTGAAGTTACACAACAAGAGGAAGGTTCTCTTAGACTGTACAGTATCTTTGGTTAGAAGACGAGGTTGCTGAAAGGGTGGGCGTGGATTCTTTGCGCCCTTGTTCCACGTCTAACTTTAAGGCTTTAAATTTGTCGTCTAGGGCTGTGATGTAGCCTTCCAGGAAAGTTCATTTTGAATACATTGATGCTTGGATCGAGGTGTGGTCTTTCAAGATTTCGTTGATACCTTCGTATAGTTTGGTGAATGGGTTCAAGTCAATTGTGACTGCTGACATTATTGATACAAGGTCCCTCTTGTTTTGTGCTGGAGAGTCCATTGGAGAGCCCGGTGGTAGAGGGCGCTGTTTAGGAGCAGGAGATGATAGGTGGCTCTCATTTAGAAGCCGTCTCACAACAGGCGTAGATGGTAGGTCTACTGGGCCACGGCTAACCCGAACCGGGGGCAGTGGTTTAAGATGGTAGTCGAGTGGCGCACCTTCCTGCCGGGGACCGGCTGGCTGTCCATTGTTGATCGGATGGGGGCCTGGTTCTTGAATTGGGATTTCCGGCTTCTGGCCATTGGGAGACGCAGCTACCCTTTGGACTCCAAGGGCTGGTGCCTCGGGGTTCTGTGCCCCCGGCCAGACCTAGAGTTGTAGGGAGCTCTTTATTTATCAGCAAGGTTGAGTGCGGGGGACCTTCAATATGAATTTGCATGGCTTTTGGATTGACAGATACAGGATTTCCCAGAGAAGCCGCTTTTGCCAGCTCATGGTTGGGATAGGGAATTGCTGGAGTGTCTGGGCCCTTTTCGGGGGCAATCGGAGTAATCGGACCAGATTGAGGGGCGGAACAAATTTTTTTTTAACGTTTTCACCCGGAGAGGCCGTAGTGGAGAAGCCAAGGCTTGTTGCTCTTTAACGGTGTCTTGGGACAGAAGACGCTGATCTGATGCCAAGCCTATTTTTCTTGCTTTTTCTGGAGGTTGACAGATTTTTATCGCCTCCAAGATTTCCTCATCAGTAAGGTCCTCTTGCCTAGTTTGAGGATCTGGGGCGAAGGCGTGGAAGAAGTCAGTTACGAGACTTGCAACCGAAGGCTTTATTGATTCTGTATTCCATGGTTTCTTGGCTAGTTGGCCACTTATTTTGATTTTAGAAGCATGTAGACTGTTTGAACGTTTTTTTTTGTTGTTTTTTCGTTTTTGGGGGCTCTTTCTTTCTGGAAGCTCTGGCTTTTCTAGTGTCTGGTGACTCCACCTCCTTCCTTCAGCGTTTTTTTTTTGTTTGGTACACCCGCCTGGGGGGGCGAGCGAGGGGTCTGGAGGCTTTACCAGGCAGGGAACGAGAACTTCATTAGCTTGTATGGCAGTCGACTTATGGCCGGGGGGAGATCCCTCTGAGATTGGGAAAGCTGAGAATAGCAGATTGGAATGTACTTGAGCCTCAATTTGCATCTTGTGCTTATTGCCGGAAATAGTTGTTGGATTTGCTGGGTTATTTGATACTAGGGCCCCCCTCTCACACAGGGAGGGCCTTTGATCCCGATTTGCCTGCGGATTCATCCGGTATGAGGCCTCCTTGAAGGAGGGCGTGACCATGATCACTCCAAGCCCCTCCATGCACGAGTCAGTGGCTGCCGAGGGCGGAGAGATGAATCCAAGCTCCTCCCCCGGAATGACCCGCGGCTGCTACACCTCGCTCTGCTCCGAGCGCGAGACAGCCTCGGCCGAGGGCGGGGGGATGAGACCTGGCTCCTCCCCCAGAATGGCCTGCGGCAGCTGCGCCTCGCTCCTCTCATTCGCGGGCTCCTCCTCCCCCGCTCACGGGCCTCGGTCCTCCCTCCGGGACCCGGAGCTGTGAGGGTGGAATCCGCGGTTGCGGAAACGCGGGCAGAAGGCAAGGAGACTCCGACTGGGGCGCCGGCAGCGGTGAGGCAGGTACGTTGAGCCGAGCTTCCTCGATTTCAGCAGAGCTTTTTCGCCTCAAGTTGTTTAGGATCTTGGCACTTTTGCAGGCTGAATGATCGTTGGTGTCCGCCCGCCTTAGGCGGACATATGCTGTTGAAGCTACTGGGATCTTGAGTTGTTTGTGGGACGGACCCGGCGGGTGTGGGGTTTGTGCGCCGCGGTGTTGGACAGTTTTTGCAGCAAAACACGGGCACGCGCTTCTGAGCAGGCGGCCCTCCTCTGCTTCCAAGAGTTCGTGCTCAGGATCCAGGATGGGCGCACTTTCCGACATTGACGCCATTGCAGCCATGCACGGACTGCCAAAGACTGCACACTCGCAGCCACACTCCGCGGCCCGCTCCACAGGAGGATGAGGGTTTAGTAGAGTGGAGGCAAGCAAGCCACCTCCCACTGAAGCTGTAGAAACTGTAGAGTGACTGCCAAAGACTGCACACTCGCAGCCCCGCTCCGCGGGAGGATGCGGGTTTAGTAGAGTGGAGGCAAGAAAGCCACCTCCCACTGAAGCTGTAGAAACTGTAGAGGGACTGCCAAAGACTGCACACTCGCAGCTCCGTTCCGCGGGAGGATGAGGGTTTAGTAGAGTGGAGGCAAGAAAGCCACCTCCCACTGAAGCTGTAGAAACTGTAGAGGGACTGCCAAAGACTGCACACTCGCAGCCACGCTCCGCGGCCCGCTCCGCGGGAGGATGAGGGTTTAGTAGAGTGGAGGCAAGCAAGCCACCTCCCACTGAAGCTGTAGAAACTGTAGAGTGACTGCCAAAGACTGCACACTCGCAGCCACGCTCCGCGGCCCTCTCAGCGGGAGGATGAGGGTTTAGTAAAGTGGAGGCAAGCAAGCCGCTTCCCACTGAAGCTGTAGAAACTGTAGAGTGACTGCCAAAGACTGCACACTCGCAGCCACACTCCGCGGCCCTCTCAGCGGGAGGATGAGGGTTTAGTAAAGTGGAGGCAAGCAAGCCGCCTCCCACTGAAGCTGTAGAAACTGTAGAGTGACTGCCAAAGACTGCACACTCGCAGCCACACTCCGCGGCCCTCTCAGCGGGAGGATGAGGGTTTAGTAAAGTGGAGGCAAGCAAGCCGCCTCCCACTGAAGCTGTAGAAACTGTAGAGTGACTGCCAAAGACTGCACACTCGCAGCCACACTTTGATGTATATTGGTTATTTTACTTCCCTTCTTTTGTCTTGTCCTCCAATTTTACTCTCTGTAGCTGGGTTTTCTCGATGCAATAGTCAAATAGGTGCTTTTATTCTGAGATACATTTTATTGTTTCTTTCCCTATATCAGTTTTTGACTTCTTGCATTGTCCGTCTTTCCTTTCTTGTTTTTGTGGGTGGATTACATGGTTATTTTTAAATATTCACTTATTTGATGACACACATGTAAACCGGTACAAAGCTTTTATTGAATTTTAGATGCATTAATTCTTGGCTATACGGGCGAATGATTTTTTAAGAGTGAGACTATTTCCATTGCCATCACATGCTAATATTTATAGAGTCAAAGACCTAATGTTAAGGAATTGATATGTGACTTTTCTCTCAGTTTATGTCACTTAGGCTCATACATAGAATATTTATGGTTATATTTATTGCACTATTATCTGAACACCTTATAAGAATTCAGCATTGACCCTTTGCATGCCTGTTATGAACATTTACAGGTTATTTTACTAGTATTCCATCGGCACTTTAATTTCTAGATATGGAATATACATTGCTAATTAAATTGGCAATAACAGAGACACTGCATTTAATATTTTCAATCTCCTATTGTTTAACACGCATAGTGGCGGACTAACAACAGAAATAAATGTTGTTATATTGATTAGCCATACACAGCATGAATGTATAGTTCGGGCTAAAATATGCAATATAGAAATATTGGTTTTAATTGGTCAAAAGGCACTTGGCCTTTAACCTATGACAGAAATACACTACTCAGGTTATCAAACCATGCTGCTTCCATTTTTTGCACTATGCACTAGCACTTTAATGATGGATTTTATCTATATAGGAATATATAATGCTATGCCACTATTAAGAACCTTCATGTTCTCGTTTTTAGGTCCCGTATTTGGGTAAAGTTGCTTGATGGTTTTACATATATTAATGTGTACATGCGAATACGGTCTCGGCACACACAACCTCATCAATTTGGTAATAACGTGCTGGTAGAACAGTGTCTTTTTATTGAGACCTTCATATTTCTGGTGTTCAGACCGAACTATAAGACAATATACACATAATGATATGACAGTGCCTTATATAATATGACTCTTATACTGCTTTGAAGAGAATGATGGTAGTATTTAATTCTTGTTTGTAAATTGTAATTTCCTTTTTTAAAACAATTTAGATTTTATATACTGCATATTTACCTGCTTGATTTACAAACATTGGAACTAATCTCACTTTTATTGGGCATTGCAACATGCTTGCACTTTGCAAGCAATTCTTGCCCTTTCTAAGATGGCCGACAGTAAAATCAGTAATTGTGTTAAGTCACCTTTTCAATGTTTGGTGGTGTGTCATGGATTAAATGAGTTCCCACCACAGGGTGGTGTTACTGTGAGTAAGCCACAGGAGTGTGGCGAAACGCATCAGTTAGCCGCCTTTGCTACTGGGAAGCCCTTTTTACTGCTATTTACTTAATAAAGTTTCACCTTTAATGCAACTTTTGCGATGCAGTTTAATTGCTGTTGGTTCCCCTCGATCGAATTCCTCGTTGGGCAATTCATGCTGGATACAAGCGGATTCCAAAACCAGATGGGAGTGCAGCTTGTGAGAAATTAAGATTTTTCATTCTTTTTTTTGCTTTGTGTATATATATATATATATATATATATTTTTATTTTTATTTTTTTGTGGTAACTTTTCAGGTATTCAAGGAAAAATAACACAAGAATAAATATTCATGGGGGACCCCAGCAAAAGGTAACAGAGAGGTGAGATATGAACAAAAAATAACATCAGGATAAGAGTATAATGAATATAAGGTAAAAAACACTGACTCACGGTACCCAATCAATAGAGAGATACCAGGAAGATACCTGAGGAGAGGAGATATCAGGAAGACACCTGAGAGAGAGGATATGCCCATTTGCCTAGCGTTTAAAGACAGATGGATGGAGTTTGCACCCAGAGCCCAGTTAAATAGGGTGATTAGGAGACCAAGAGAATTTAAAGATTCCTTGAAAGGGGTAAACTTGCGTTTTGTAAAGAAACGCACATATTTAGGGGCAGATATTCATGTCGCCGGCCAGAGTCTTGTCTGATTTTTGTCACATGTCATGTTATGTTGTTTGTCTAATTGTTATGTGTTATGGCTGTTCATTTGTTTCATTTTATGGCATTAACTGCCTGTGCACTGTAAAACATTGGAAATAATATACAAAATGTGCTGAAGGTTTTGAAAATGCCAAAAAATAACAGTGTAGTTAATCATATGCTATGACTTTAGGCACACAAATTCGTGGTGATTTCACCTCAAAAAAAGTCAAACAGTTCTGAGATAAGTGTAAAAAGCTTTTTGCACGTGTAACCATCAAGGACATGTTTTTTTTTTAACTAGCAACTATGGAGTTAAAATGTGATTGTCTAGTTCTAGATAAGATAACGAATGGATCGTGCTAAGTACGGTAGAGTTTTGCATTGAAATGACAACTTTATAGTGATTTAAAGAGGGCTATAGTATGTGAGCACTGAAACTGCACAGAGATGAGACAGAATGAGAGATTGGGACCTTTAGAAACCTTGTGCGAACAGAGAATCACGTTGGATTTATAGTGAATGATGGGAAAGGAACGGTGGGAATGTGAAGGAATGATTTAATGAGGTTCATATAAGAAGTGCAGCATTGTGGAATTCCAGTCCGTTTGTGTGTTTGAAACTAAGCGCATCTTTAGCAAACAAATTTTAAAGTGTAGACACGTTTGTTTTGTAGATTGAAGAAAAAAAAGCGCACAGTTAAAGAAACATGTGAGATTTAAAACAGTGTTGCTATGTGCAATTGAAGTGGGCAGACTGGCACACGAATAGCAATTGTGTTTTCGTTTTGCTTAAAAGCTAGGCGAGAGCTCAAACTCAAGGGCTTTTGGCCAGGAATGCAGTATCAGCCATGACGATAACATTGCCAAGTTCAGAAAATTGGCCCATGTTGAAGGAATGCAGAATGCACATCAAGAGCCACATTTACAGAAGGCTTTAATTATCAAAAGCATGTACCAAATGCAGATTGGAGATATGAGGCGTTTGTCGAGCACTGTCACGCATTTTTGAAACACTTGTCAGAAGAGAGTTGATGCGGTCTGTGTTTGCGTGGGCCACTTCTGGTGGACGCAGGGCTCGGATCTGGTTGGGTCATTACATTCTGCACTTATGTTTTATTATGACTCATGGTGATCATTTTGTAGCCGGGCAGTAAAATTGCATACATTTTTAAGTGGTAAAAAGACACATTAAAAGGAGCAAAGATGTCATGTCATGTTATTTGGCAATCATATAGCGCCTTACATATTCAGTGGTATTGCTTTAAAGCACTGATGGTTCAACACCCTCGAGAACCATAGATTAAGTAAGTCAAGAGAGACCACACTGCATGATGCACGGGCGTATCAGCTACGTGTGCAGCTGGTGTAATTTATAAGCTATTTTAGTGATCTGGAAAATGCTCAAGTGAGTGTGGTTTATACGTTGAATTTATTATAAAGTGCATTACATGCAAAATGAATTTGGTGCAGAGGACGAGTCAGTACATATAGGCTCAGCAATACGCAAACACAGGATACACAGAGGCACCTGGGAATAAAAGGTATCAACCTAAAAATAAGAAATATTTTTGCAAAACAGAAAAATTAATGTGTTACACAGTGGGACAGCCCCACAGGTTGATCAGATATGTTTAGAAGAGTTAATGGCACTAGGGTTTTGGAATGCAAGGAGAAATATGGCAAGAAAAAACATTGTTTGGTCTAATGATAAGACATTGGGACTGTGAATCCAAGAAGCAAAGACGGCGTTTTAGATTATAGATGTGGCATTGGTTTAGCAGTCTTTTGAGGAAAATGTGTCAGCTGTGGTGTAATTTCAATGAGATGAGCACCTTTCAGTGGTAGTTATTTAAATGTGTAGGCGCACATTAGCCCAGGGGCATTTTTTGGCGCAAAGTCAGAGGATGCAATGGTGCAGGAATACATTGAACAAGAGAAGAATTAGCACATGGATGGCATTATCATAGCCAGCCTAGCTATTTATCATGATGAGATTAGGAAGGGGCTTGGTTGTACATTAATGCTTTCAGCATGTTGAGGAAAGCATTGTTAGATTCTTTAATTGTTTAGTGCTGGTGGGAGGGCATTCCAGTTTTTAGGAGCCGGATGGCTAGAGCTGGGCCCCCAGTTGTGGATTTTTAAAGGCAGGCATATATATTGGACTGACCAAGAGGGTCTGATGGACTAACAAGAGTGATTCACTCTGATAAGTATGAAAGGGCATTGACAAAAAGGCATCTTTTGTGTGCTGCCCATGAGTTTAATAAAGAAATGCATTTATTTACTGATAGCCAGTGCGCTTTTCTCCTGGCTTATGAGAGGCTTCTGTATGGGAATATTCAGTATTGCCTAAATGCATTATTCTGTGTGATACATATTTTTATTTTATTGAGGCGTTGTCCATGAGTGCCCAGAGAAGGGGCATTGCATTGATCCAATATTAGTGCCTACTGTAGTTTGGTAAGGAATGAGCGATTCCAAGTAGAAAGGAAAGGTTGGAACGCGTGAAAAAACCCTTTATTTATTTATTCGAATTTACAGAGCACACAGAAACCCTTACGCATGTGGTAATGTTACAAAGAGGCTTGCTTATTACAATGAAAATGGCATACACAAGTGGTTGCATACCACACCTGTAGTTATAGGACAGATAAATACTTATTGTAGTTAACATGGATGAGCTGCATGTTTAGCTCACATTGGATAGAGTAGAAATTGAGTAAACCCATGGCATAGAGGTTAATTAAACAGCAGGGGGAACACGTATAGACACCGCTGGGGGAACTAATAGGGGTAGCTAAATAAGGTAGGTTTGAGGGTTTCTGGTGAAAAAATGAGGAGGGATGATTCTGCTCTAAGTTCGCTAGAGGAAGCATTCCATGAGTTGGGAACAAGACGGGGAAGCTTAGACCTCTGGCATTAGCTCTTTTGGGACTTGTAGTTGAGTGACATGGTGATTTCTTTTGGGTCAGGCTGAACTGACTATTAACAGCATCAGTTAGATCTGGTGCTGTGTGAGACATACATTTATGCATAATGGTTAGGATTTTGAAATTAACCGTTCCTTCACGGGTAGCCAGTGAGCAGCTCGCATGGCGTGAGTAATGTATATCCTTTTGGGAATACTGAGAGTTGCACACAGCATCACTCTGCACCTTTTAGAGCCTGTGAAGATTTTCTTTTGCTAGGATGTCTGCAAGGATGGTAGTGTAGAAATCCAATTTAACTTGGATAATGACACGGAAAATGAATGAGCAGTTTTTGCAAGCATTGTGGGGAAAGGAAAGGGCTGATGGCATTAGTGAATGTGGTAGTGAAGTGGAAGCAAAGGCACTCAATGATAAGTGCAACAGAACAGATTCTAGCATGTAATCTGGCATGGCATGGACAAGGGTGAGTGGAGGAACACTCCTAAAGGTTGTTTTACAGCTGCAGAAATAGTGTTGGGATTGAAGGAAGTATTGGTGAACGTTGTGAGATGTGGCGCAAGTGATTTTACACTGGGTTTTTAAACTAACGTGTGGGCAGGGGCAGGCATCGCCTTGTAGCTGAATGGTCCAATGTTATTCATGTTTTCTATTATTTTGACTTAGAATGCCCTCTGAAGTTGAAGGGGGTTACTGGGTCCTCTGTGATCTGCTTTCTGGGGAATTTTGAGGATAGCACAAATGTATTGAATGGGGGTTTTTGGGGTGCTCCTAAAGGTCCTTTTTCAGGAGCTCCATCGTGCGTGATAGGACAGTCTGAATGGTGTTATATATCAGGGATTAGTATTTTATAATTTTTGATGACTTGGCGGCTGGCGTGGAGAAAACGTTTTGAAAAAATAGTGAAAAACGTTTTTGATTCAGGACTTACAGTTGAGAGTCTAGTATTATAGGATTCAGGTGGTTGAAGAAAGGATTGAATGACAAAGCATGAAAGCATGATGATGGTGTTTAGGTTAACAAGGAAGGCATGTTTGTGTATTTGGGACATGCCCCATTTAGACAAAAGCACCATTTTGAAGGCATGAAAGCGGCAGAAGGCCAATGAGAATGTTTGGGTGAAAATTAAAAGATTTGATTATTGGGGCAACATGATAATATAGCTAGCAGTATGACCAGGTGGAGAAATAATGAAAATATTTTATAAATTCAGGCGCAGGCCATGAACATTTATGAACAAGAGGAAGAGACAGATGACCTCCAGGAAATTAGAGGCAACCATAACGTAGGGAAACATGGTAAATGATTAAGGAGCAAACAGAATGAAATAAGAATTATGAAGGACAGTAACGGTTCAGATAAAAAGATTTAGGTTAAACAACCTCATAGATGACAATGCAGCCATATAAGGTTTAATGGAGTATGAAAAGGTACTTTCCTCACAGCAACACGCAGAAAAAGAAAGGAAATGTGTTTTAGTATACATGAAAAACAAAAAAATAATGAAATAAATGCCCACATTAATAAGAGATGATTAGGATAAAGGATTAAAAAATGTTTATTTATTTATTACATTTATATAGCGCGCAGACAGCCCAGGGGCATTGTGGCACTGTTACTTGTAAGGAAAACTTAGTTACAATGGGTACAGGTTGTGCCTTGGGTTACAGTGAGGCAGTGACCTGTGATCAGATATAGGTGGTGTCATACCACGTAATGCATCATACATGACATTCATGAGGGCTAGGCCATATGTTTGTTAGATGAACAGGGTCGTTTTCAAGGCTTTCCGAAAGGCGGCCAGTGACGGTTCAGAGCGCAGGGAGCTAGGGAGGGGTGTTCCAGTGTACGGCGGCGAGGTACGTTAGGGAGACTTTGGGCCTATGTTTCACAGAATCACAAAAAATAAATAGGGAAAAGATGAAAATGATTGCTTATTTTAAATAAAAAATAAATAAAAGAATTGAGGAAGGGAACAATTGGGCAAATGAATAAAAGGATAGGGAATAAACTCAAAAGCATAAAATAGACAAACAAAAAAATAAAAAAATTAGAAAACAAATAGGACTTATGAGGTTTCCTGGCCAACAGCAAAAAAGGAGCGTAGTGCAATAAAAAGCATCAGTGACCATGAATACCGAGAAAAGGAGTATGGCTGACAAAAGTTGGGTCAATCAAACAAGGGAAAAAATCACACAAGCCATTTTATGAAAATATAGTGAGGTAAGTAAAGAACAGTTTTTTGAGTGCCTGTAACGATTTTGATTTATTTTACAGATAAAAGTTATGGACCTTTGCATGGAAGCACAAGAAATGTCTGCATGGCCTTAAATTAGGGAGAACAAGAAAAAGGTAAGTTCACGCTAAAAGGGTGTGGACCCACAATTGATCAACACTAAAAGTAAGAGGATCCAGGTGAGTAACAGGAAAAGAGGTAGTAAGAGACAAAATGTCTTCAAGTGTTTAGCTGTTTTTCCCAAGATAGGTGCAATCAGGTGTGGAAAGAGTAGAAAATAGATGACAACATGGCCATTTCAGACAACCACAGAAAACAGAAGTGAAATTGAAGATGAGTAATTATTTTTGTGTTCATAATGTCAAAGAAGGTTGATGTGATAGGGGTATACAATTATTAGAAGAGGCAAACATTGTTGGGTACGATAAAAAATGGAGGCACATAGTAAGAATTGGTGCCATAGTCTAGAAAAACAGGGGTAGACTAGATTAAGTTAGGCAGGGACGATGTGCAGCGGAACGCCTCTGTTTTGTCTCCATAGGATGAATGCAAAGCACAAGCAAAGGCCATGGTCCAACAAAAGACAAGAAGAGAAAAGGAAGAATGGCTGCTGAGCTGAGGGAGCATGTGCAGCTAACCAGCAAGTATTTACTGCTAACCAGGAAACACATGCAGCTAAGCTGAGCAAAGAACCAAGCCTAAACTAAGTATCCTGCAGGGTGGTTGGAAAATAGTTTTTTATGTCCACCAACGAGTAGGGGAGAATGATACGGAAAGTATTTTTTGATAGCAGAAAAGAAGAAAGGGTTGAAGTTGGAAGAAAGCTTGACCCCTTACCAGTGCCCGAATGACTTTTGTTCCTATTTTGACTTTCTACAGACAATGGGGATTCCCAAGGACGTTCCTGTCATCTGCTACGGACGTGCCTAGAAAACCAGAAAAGAAGAAGACGTCTTTCTTTCATTGTTATTTTTGTCTACTTAGGGTTGCATGTGTCACCCGCAAGGGAAAAATGTGTCCCATGAAGGATAACATGTATTGTATATTATTGAAAACAAACTCTGGTTCTAGCCAGCTGACACAGAGCTAGGGATGGGGGGTATTTTGTTTTTAAGGCAAGAATGACACATAAAAAGCAAATGTTGAAATGAAAATATTTTGTAGCTTTGTCTAGGAGGCAGGGATGTTCAATAAAAAGGAATGTCTCGCGATTTTTTAGGAAGAAGGGTATGAGAGCCAGTGTGAAGAAGAGAGGTTTTAAGGAAATGGTTTGGTAGGAAATGTGTTAAATAGAAGAGACATGTTTATTTTACAAAAGAAACTCATTCAGTTTTATACTACAGGTATACGTCGAGGGACCTGTATGCCTTGGGAAATTAACATCGAACTGCATGAGAAGAGGGAGGACGTAGAGAAACCCAGTGGAAGCCCGACAAAGATGTTGGTCTGAATTGTGTCTGCAAAGGGCTCCCCCAACCCTGTGTCCCCATGCTGAAACATCCCCTCCTTTGGACTAATTTGAACAATGTATTTATTGAAAGAGAGACACTCGAGTAAAAATGAACTCTTTGTGAAAAAGGAAAAAGACAATGGACTCCTGGTCTAAGCATCAAAAGAACCTGGGAGACTGACTGTGAAAACAGCTCAAAAGAAAGGACAAAGGCGACAGGACACAGACGGTCCACGATGCCAAACAAAGACGAGTAAAGTGGAAGATGCGGAAGAAGAAAGAGTGTGGAACAAGAGGGAAAGACAGTTTAAAAAAAAAAGTTAATAAAGGTATATATATATATATATATATGCATGGGCAGAAGAAGAAAATGAAGGAGAGATTATATTTTGTTGGGGTGGGAGTTGCAGACAAGATATGACATACGAAGAGACAATGGGCTAATGGGTTATCTCAAAGCTTGACCAACCTCTCAAGTCTCACAATGGCTGTTAAATTATCTAAGGCATACAGTTGGTTTAAAGCAAATAGAGACAGGAAGTGGGGCTTAAATGGAAGAAGATAAAAATAGTTTAGAGACACGCTCATGTTTTGTTTTAAGAATAACAATACGTTAGTATGTGACAAATTGTAAGATTGTGATAGGATGTTTTTAAATAAGTATCAAGGAGGGTGGACATGGATATGGTTGAAAGCCATTGTTTTAACAAACAAGAACTTTAAATACGGGGAAATGTAATAGAGATGCTGAAATGAAGATAAGGTACCAACAACTGAATGCAGTAGGGGGCAGCCCTCCCTCCCCCCACGTAAAGCTAGGCAGAGACATTTTTATGGAATGATTTTGTATTGTAAATATGTGAAAATAGTATTCATTAGGGGTAAAAGATATGTATTCTAAAGGGTGTCATGTTTATAAAGTTGAAAATGCATTTATCATGGTTGAGTAAGTAGGCAAGGTACAGAATGCATATTATAAAAGAATTTGTAGGAAAATGACTATTTTTTTTTATATACACAGACAGAAAAGAACTCTGTCATTTATATAACTGATAATGCCTTTAACTGACAATGCCTTTAACTGACAATGCTGCTAAATGGGTGAAAAAGATGTATAAATGAAGATATTTTGCAGAGCTTGTTCGCATGAGTCAGTCCTGAAGTTGAAATATTCAAGGCCACTGTGCATTCAGAAACCAGATAAACGCACTGAAACCAGACAAGTTAATTGGGCTGTGTCTGAAAATTTAGCTACGGGAAACCACTGCATGACCATATTTGGGGCAGCGCCACTGGGAAAAACCTAGGATGTGTGCCAGAATGTATTTCATTTTGAAGGTTTAAACAAGATAATAAATAATTGACCAGTGCGCGAATGTCCAACAAAGTTTGCCTGAAAATGTTTAGAAAAGGTGGGGGTTTGAATCCTCTTTCTCTGACAAGATATAAAAGGGAGCTCAGTTTTTAGCTGTGTGAGGGGTTTGTGTACTTGACAAAGATGCAGTTTTTGGTCTGTGTCAGCCTGGCATGAAATAAAACCCGATGAACCTGACTCTGCCTCCTTGCCTGCTGTCTGATTACCTTTGCTGAAATGCAAGAGAGCTCCGGAGAGTGCCAGACAGACTCAGAGAGCTTCCGAGAGGTTCCCAGAGAGCAACAAAGGGTCCCAGAATGCCCAGGACAACAAGACAGAATGGAAGAGTTGAAAGAGCACAATTGAGGTCTTAGCACTTCGAGAACAACACAATGGCAAAACATTCACTTTCTATGGTTACCCACCTTGTTTCAGGGTCCTTCAGATTCCTACTAATAAAGCAGATTGGGTGTTCCATGCCTTTCTCATCCAGTTGACTCAGAACTGCACCTATTCCTGTATTGGAAGCATCCGTTTGTACAATAAAGGATTGGTTGTAATCAGGAGCTCTCAAGACTGGAGCTTCACAAAGGGCTTTCCTAAGTCCTTCAAATGCCTTAGTGCACTCCCCATTCCACCTGACCTTTTTGGGGAATTTGGGTGAGGAGATCACATTTAAGGGAGAAGCTATGGTCCCATAGTTCTCAATGAAGTTCCTATAGCCATTTGGGTTTGAGTAGTATGGGTGGCCCAGTCTTGTACAGCTTGTACTTTGCTGGGCAATGGCCTTATTTCACCTCCACTTACCTCATGTCCACGGTACACCACTTTGCTCTGACCAATTTGACATTTACTTGCCTTTATGGTCAGATCGGCCTGCTCAAGCGCCTGTAATGTATATCCTATGTGGTCAATATGCTCTTTGCAAGTAGGGCTGAACACTGCAATGTCATCCAAGTATGCCATGCAGAAGTCCTCCATCCCATTCAGAACATGATTTACAATCCTTTGGAATGTAGCAGGTGCATTCATTAGTCCAACAGGCATCACCTTAAACTGGTAGAGGCCTTCTGGGGTTGAAAATGCAGTTTTCTCCTTGGCATGGTCTGTCAGAGCTATTTGCCAATAGCCTGAGGTTAGGTGAAATGTACTGACGTATTTGGCTGAACAAAGTTTATCCACCAGCTCATCTGTCCTAGGTAAAGGATGGGCATCAGTCATGGTGACTGCATTAAGGGCTCTTTAGTCCACACAGAATCTCAACTCCTTGGATCCTGCCTTTTGATACTAGTACAACAGGACTAGCCCATGGACTTTCAGATGGCTCTATTACCCCAATATCAAGCATCTTATTGGCCTCTTCCTTTATGTGGGTTGTTACATGGTCTGACATTCTGTAACCCCTGCTTTTGACAGGTAGACAGTCACCAGTATGATAGTTTGATATGATAGTTTATTTATACACAATGTGTTTCAAAGCGCTTCAAGGCAAGGGAGGGAACAAGGGAAAATACGACATTCTTACAGGCCATGAACAATAAGTATATGAAATTAACTATCATACTCGGCCTGATGACATTTCAGATAGTGCAAGTGCGAAGACAGATAAGGAAGGGAGGGGGAAGAGTGGGAAGGAAATGGAAACAGACAGGTGACTACCATACTAGGCCTGATGACATTTCTGGTAGAGCCGGAGGAAGACAAAAGTTGAGGGAGATGGGTGCAGAAAGGGAGGGGAGGAACAAAACAAGCAACTATCGTACTAGGCCTGACAGTGTTTCAGATAGTGCTGAAGGGGGGGGACAATAGTGGGATGAGGGAGCGACAGACGAGGTTGCTATCATACTAGGTCCAGGGACAATTCTGATAGAGTAAGTGCATAGAAGAAAGTAAGGGGCGGAGGGGAGGAGATAGGAAAAGGGATAGGGGAAGGGAGGAGAGAACAGAGAGTAAGCAGTCAAAATGAGTGGAGAAGCAAAAGGGGAGAGCAAATACAATTGCATTAGTCAATAGTAACCCATAATGTTGCAAGCTAGGATACACGATGATGGGAACAGCAGGATTCAGGGCCACCATGAGTACAAGATGCAAAGGAAGTCCAGCATGAGAGGTGAGAAAGGGTGACGGACCGTGAATCAATGAAGTCCATAAAAGTAAAATCCAGCATTGGCCACAAGACGGTGATGGTGAAACCAGAATGTATCAGGACAGACTTCTGTGTGCAGGATGAGATTCCAGTGAGAATCTAATGCTGGCCCCAAGGGGTCAAGCCTGGTGATATTGAAAACAGAGGGGCAGACTGATTTAACAGAGCTTTGCACTCCTCCTGTTGTTCCAGTGTCAGATCAGAAGAGAGATTAACTCCTATTTTTCCATCTAAAGGTTGTCCCCTGAGGATGTCGGGTAGAGGCTCACTCTCCTCCTCCTGAGTAGAGGCTAAGACCAAAGCTCCTAGTTCTGTTCTCGAGACATAGGCCTTTAGGTGGTTGGTGTGAAAGACCCTGGGGGCCTCCTTAGGATTGCCCAAGTCCACCAAATAATGGACTTCTCCAAGTTTGCCCACAACCTTGAAGGGTCCAATCCATTAGTCCTGTAAGGCCCTCTGCCTTGTAGGTATCATAACTAGAACCAGCTGGTTTTGAGTAAACTCAACCATGTTGGCTTTCTGGTCATGTGTCATTCTCCTTCGGAAACCTAACACACAGTCAATGACTCTCACTGGCTTGGTGGAAGGAGCACTCTACAACCCCTCTTTGATTCGGGCCAATGGACCTCTAACCGGATGACCATAGAGGAGCTCAAAGGGGCTGAAGCCAACCCCTTCTTGAGGGACTTCTTTATAAGCAAAGTCAGTAGAAGGTCCCACATTCTTCTAAGGGGTTCTTCTAAAGCACCTATCATGCTCTCCATAGTTCTATTAAACCTCTCCACCCACCCCTTGATTTGGTGATGGTAGGCTGTTGAGAACGTGTAGGTCAGTCCACAGTATTTCCACATGGCTTGCATGTGTGGGACATAAAAGTGGTCCCCCTGTCTGACATATTCCCCTTAGGAAAACCTACCCTGGTAAAAATACCAAGTAGGGCCTTGGCCACTGCCTGAGCAGTAACAGTCCTCATAGGTATGGCTTCAGGATATCTGGTAGCATGGTCGACCACAACCAATATAAAATCGGTTGCCTGAAGAGATGGGAGGGTCTAGGGGACCAACAATGTCGATTCCTACCCTCTTAAAAGGGAGTCCCACCACTGGGAGAGGCACCAAAGGTGCCACGTTCTTGGATCCGCTCTTGCCAGAAGTCTGACAAGTGTGACAGCTTCTACTTCATTCCTTGGTCTTCTTAAAACTTAAGTGACCAGCTAAAGGAATCTCATGGGCTAACTGTAGAAACTGGGGTCTCACCTCCCAGGGTACTACAAGTCTTCTGTAGTCTCCTGGTTTAGACTCAATAGGTTCACTGTAGAGGAGGCCATCCTCCCAGTACAGCCTGTGCTTCCCTGGCTCTTGCCCTTCCTTGTCTTGCCTTGCCTGTTAGCTAGGTCCTTCAAGAGTAGGACACTCTTTGACCTCTGCTGAAGTCTGCCCTACAGGGGCCAACTTCTGCAAGAAAAGTCTGCAGCTGAGGGTGGTCTTTATGATCCAGATCTCCAACAGGGGGAAGGTCTTCTTCCAGCTCTGTCTCATCAGTAGCTGCTTCACCATCCTCTGGTTGGTCCTCCCACTCAGCCTCAGCTGGTGGAGGGCTCACAGGTGTGACCTTGGACTGTCCTCTCGGGGGATGTCCTGGTTTTGTGCACAGGAGAGATACTCATTTCTTGAGACCTTGGGTTTCCCTTTGTCTCTTTCTTCCTGGAAGTAGAGGGAACAAGTTACTTGCCTATAACTGTTCTCCAGCATGGGTCTGGCATGGATTCACAAGCTCATGAATATTCCCCATCGTCGGGCAAGGAATCCTCGGTAAAGAAAAGAATCAGTTTCTGTTTCGCTTCTGAACTGTCTTTCTACTAATACCCAATCACTGGTCTCTGGGTCATACTGCCCCCAGCCAATGACTGCCCTCTACCTAAGGCCCTCCTCTGGCAGCCATCTTCAGATTTGGTAGCATGTAAAGTGGCAGTAGGACCAAGACAAGATCTGCAGGGAGGCAGGAGGGAGGGTTCGCATGTGACTCCATGCCAGACCAGACTCATGCTGGAGAACAACAGTTACAGGTAAGCAACTTGTTCCTTCACCAGCATGGGGTCTGGAATGGATTCCCATGCTCATGAATACAAGAATACATAGCAGTACACACATGCACAACCACGGGAGGTGGCAAGGCTCAACATTAAGCATCTCTTACCTCCTCACCAGGCTCACCTTCAAGCGAACAGGTTGCGCAGCACTGCCTGGCCGACTCTGGACTCCTCCCTGGAATCCCGGTCGGCGGAGTAGAATCTCGTGAAGGTGTGTGTCGACCTCCACCTAGCAGCCCTGCAGATGTCCAGCAGGGGCGCAACAGACAGGAACGCCGTAGTAGCAGCGATTGCTCTGGTCGAATGGGCTCTCAGACAGATGAGCAACGGTCAGTTTGCCAACCGGTGACAGTGCATGATGCAGCCGGAAAGCCATCTGGAAATGGAAGCCTTTGAGAGGGCCTTCCCTTGGTTCACAGGGCCAAAGTTCACAAACAGCTGTGATGTCTTCCGAAAACTCTTTGTGCGGTCCACGTAGAACTTCAGTGCTCTAGCCACATCCAGCGAGTGCAAAGTCCTCTCAGCCGGTCCACGAAGGCGACAGGAAGAAAACAGGTAACACCAAGGGCTTGTTGAGATGTAAATCCGTGTCATGAGGCCTACCCCCAGGGAACCAGACCTGGTCCAGCAACCCCGGAAGCAGGCATCAAGTTATTTTGAGCAAGCCCAAAAACCCTTGCTAGTGGCTGTTTGGGTGCGGTCCTGGCACCTATGCCGCCAGGCTCATAGAGTAGAACTTACCTGATGCAGACCATGCTGCAAGCTTACCTGATGCAGACCATGCTGCAGAGCTCCAAGCCAAATAAGGCTTGGAAGGGACTATTTTACCTAGGGACTATTTTTTTTACTCGGGTGTGGCTGGGGAGGAATACTTACCTGGGACTACTTTGGAGGCTATTTAAACCACGCCCGAAGAGCAGCACACGCTTCGCGTTATTCTGCATCCAGCAGCGTAACGCTCACCATGTCTGCAAGCCTGCATCCAGTCTTCTGCCACGCCCGCCTCGAGTCTGCAGCTCCTAGAAAAAGGGAGGAACAGAAGGAGAAGAGGTTAGAATAAGAGCAAAACCTTCGATCCTTACCTGAAATTCCGGATCCACTGCGCCTTCGAGCTGGAAGAAAGAAGTATTTTACGCGCGCCGCCTCACCTGCTGCAGCGCCGCACTGAACTCACCGGCCTTCGCAGCATCCTCACGATCCACCGCATCCTTCTGCACGTTCCTGCCGCACTCTGGCACCTAAGGGGAACACGAGAACAGCAAAGGTGAGCCAAGGGAATAAACAGAGGCAATAGTAACTACCCCCATAGACATACCTGATTACCGCCAGGGGTACTATTCCTCTTCACGGGTCGGCGCAGTCTCCATTGCATCCTCGCCGTACCCCGGCCCCTAAGGGGAACAAAAGGACAACAAGGTGAGATGAAGGACAAACAAGGGGAACTCTTCTCATCACAATAGACTGACCTAATTTTACCGCCGGAGGCATTATTCCCCGAACTTCATATTTTCTCTCCGCACCTGAATAAGGGAGCAAACCACAGGTTACATTCTGGCCTTATTTTATTGAACTGTGTAGGATATGCAAATCCTTACCTGAACTTCGTCAGCTACCACGAGGAACTCTTCGCTGGGGTCAAGCTGCAACCTGCAAGGAATCGGACAAGAGTGAAAGTCAGACATGTGAACTCTTACGAACTACATACTTTTCGGAGTCAATATTGTTCTGGACCTCACCAATTCCTTTGAGCCAGTGAAGCAACTGGTTATCAACGCGCCCCTGCGCTCAATGCAGGATGGAGAGCTCATCGTTTGAAACCATCAGGTGAGACTGTAAGAGGGGACATCAAAGGTGATCTGTGGGGAGAACAGCGGGGGTGGGGGGATTTACGCTCAACCCCACGGGTGGTTAATTCCCTTTCTCCATTTACAGAAGAATATTCCTACGGGCCAAGCAAAAAAGCTAGGTCGGCCAGTCCAGTCCGTCATCTCGGCCCTACGCGTCATATTGGTGGAGACTGCAGCTGTCCAGTTCAGATCGACGCCTCTGTGGAAGCCAGGTGAGCGTAACAGTCCGATGGCACCTTGGGCATGAAGGAGGGGTTTGTTTGTTTGTTTGTTTTATTCACTTTTTATGCGCGCCAGACCCAGGGGTAACAGGGCGCAGTGGCAAGGAAATACGAAACTTACAGGTTACATCATGGCAAAATGTACATTAAAATTACATTGGGTTAGACAGATCAGGCATACAGTAATTACAGCAAGTATACAAGTTCTAGGGGGTCAAGATGCTCGTAGGAAGTAGGAGCCCCCGGTCAGCAAAGGTCAGTCGAGGTGAGGAGTTGAATAACTTTTTTCCTGAAGCAACGATAGGGCATGTCTGCTCTCAGGTCTTGTGGTAGAGAATTCCAAGTTTTAGCCGCCTTTACTGGGAAACTGTTTCCTCCGATAGTGTTCAGTCTAAAGTTCGGTATTGTCAAACAGTTGAAGTTACCAGCTCTGGTGGGTCTGGAAGATGTTCTCCTATGGAGTTTGTCAGACAAGTAACTAGGGGCAGAGTTATTGAGGGCTTTGTGGGTCAAGGATAGCATCTTGAGTTTTATTTTGTTCTCTGTAGACAGCCAGTTGTGATGTCGTCTGGTGGACGAGATATGGGACTGTTTGTTAATGCCTAGTGCCGCTCTCAAGGCATTATTTTGTAATGTTTGTAGTCTCTGGGTTATTTTTTTATTAGCTCCAGAGTATAGGGCATTACAATAATCTACTCTGGAAAGAATTAAGGCTCTGGCCAGGATTAGACAACTCTTGTTGGAGAGGAAAGGTTTACTGGCTCTAATCAGTTTGCACGTGTAGGCCGTGGAGGAGGCAAGGGATTTTAGCTGTTTGTCAAAAGATAGGGTAGAATCAAGATAGAATCCCAGGGTTTTAACATCCTTGGATACTTGGATGATGTTCCCGTCTATGTTGAAGGAGGCAAATTCCTGTCCTAGTTTTTTGATATTGGCTCGGGTACCTAAGATGATCAACTCTGTCTTATCATCGTTTAGACAAAGGCCGTGAGTAGCCATCCATGCCTGGATGATAAGGTATACCTTGTTCACCAATTCCGTGTCCTTAGCATGATCCCCAGAAAGCGGGAGGAGGATCTGTGTATCATCTGCGTAGTTAGTATAGGTGATACCAAGATGATCCAGATCGTCGAACAAAGGCTTGGTGAAAATGTTGTATAGAGTTGGGGATACGCAGGAGCCCTGAGGGACACCACACGAGATCGGGGTGGGATCTGCCTCCGCGGAGGGAGAGAAGACTCGCATCGTTCTCTCGCTCAGGAAAGACTTGATCCATCCAATAGCTTCTGCCGAGAAATGAGCGGCGGAGTCCAGGTGGCTACAGAGGACTCTGTGATCCACCAAATCAAAGGCCGCTGAGAGGTCCAGGAGTAGTAGGAGTACTGTTCTCCCTTTGTCTCTTAGCTCATCGATTTGGGACTTCAAGTCTATAAGGGCAGTTTCTGTTCCGTGTAGGGGTCGGAAGCCCGATTGTCTTTCTCCTAATAGGTTGTGTAGTTCCAGGTGCCTTTGAATTTGGATATAGGCAGCTTTATCCAGAATCTTAAGGAGAAACAGTACCGTCGTGATAGGGCGGTAGTTAGTAGGGATGAGAGGGTCTAATGTCTGCTTCTTTAGGAGAGGGAGAACCCAGGACTGTTTAAGGTTGGCCGGGATCGTACCTGAAGCGAAGGAAGCGTTGATCAGTTTAGCAATAAAGGGGGATAATTCTCTGGCAGCGTCTTTTATCAGCTGTGCTGGGCAGATGTCACCTTTACAGTTTGAAGGTTTAAGCGACAGGATAACTTTTTCTACTTCCAGGGTGGTCATTTTGGAGAAGTGGAAGGTGTTACTATGCCCCAATGAGTTCTTGGTATGAGGCGGATCCTGAATTTTGAGTGCATTTTTTTTTGCTTGATTTTATTTTGGAGTGTGATGATTTTATTGGTAAGGGCTTGCTGGATATCCGTACACCAAGGTTTGTCCTTGGTGCAGGTGTCCTGAATGGCAATGGGGGACTCAAGTTCCTTTAGAATCGAGAAGAGCTCTTTCATACTGGAGTTGGATTTCGCTATGCGGTCATCATATGAATTACGTTTTGCCTGGCAGACTTCTTTTTTATACAGTGAGGAGAGAGTGGAACGTTTGGCTTTGTTGTCCGCTGATGGGCAAAGCCTCCAAGCGGTTTCACTCTTTCTTTTTAAGATACGTAGATCTTTTAACTGTGGAGTAAACCATTTGTTTAGATGAGCTTTCGGCTTACTCGGTCTAAGCTTGAGAGGGGCCACTTTGTCTAAGGTAGTGAGCATGATGGTGCTAAATTCTTGCACTAGGATACTGGGGCTTAGGTTCTCTGATAGCGCATTAAGGGTTGGTAATATAGCTGGGATTACTTTCTCTAGGGTGGTGCATTTTTTATTTCTTGTTAAGCAAGGAGGTGCTGGTGGGGGGGCCGTGGGGTTGGGTCTGGCGGTAACTAAATTAAAGGACACCAGGGAATGGTCTGTCCAGGGTAGGGGCATTATAGATGAGATAGACGACGTACAGTTACAGTCAGCTATCCAGTCCAAGGTTCTTCCCTTCAGATGCGTAGGCTTATCAACTCTTTGAGTTAAGCCGAGTGAGTGAATAGAATTGGCTACCAGTGTAGCATTAGTATCTGTAGTATCATGGAGGCCTAAGTTAAAGTCCCCAAGAAGGATCGATTGAGAGCAAGGTTTAAGGTTATTTGTAAGTAAGATGTGGAGGTCATCTTCGAAAGTGCCTAATGGACCAGGAGGTCTATATAGGAGGTGGATGATAAGGGTTTGGTTATTATTTAGTTGGAGTTTAGCCGATAGCGTCTCACAAGAGTGAATCGATTGGGTGGGTACTAGTCTAAGAGAGAGGCTTATTTTAGAGATTATCGCAATGCCGCCACCTCTAGCTCCTACTCGGTCGTGTCTAACTATCGTATAGCCATCAGGGATGGCTAGCATGAGCGCTGGTCCTGCTGCATTATGTAGCCAGGTCTCAGTGACAGCGAGAAAATCAAGGTTGCCTTCTATTATTATGTCGGCAATGTCTAGGGCATGGGCAACAAGCGATCTCACGTTGAGGAGTGCTCCCACAATAGTTGGGGTTTTAGTGACCTCTGTGGCTTGAAGAGGTGGGGTAGTAGACCTATTAGGTGTGTTTAAGATATTACATTGAGTTGGAATAGGTTGTAAAGGTTGTCCGGTATAACACGGTTTGCCAGTTTGCTTGAGGTTGGTTTTGATGTTGCTAGAGGGCAGGGATCTGCGGGTGGGTTCATGCAATTTCGAGAGTCTAGCACGGAGTCTTAAGTTCCTACAGGGAGTGTCGCATGGGTGCGATATCACAAGGGGCTCATGACTCGAGCATACATAGGAGTCAGGAAGGTTAGTGTTGGGGTGTACTGTGGGCTTAAGAGGTGGCAAGGAGTTACATGCGTTGGAATTCGGCATGGTGAGTAGTTGTAGGATAGTCCTCAGTAAGGTTGTGTAAATAGCTGGTAGATACATAATTGTATGGATGTAACCTGTCTAAGGTACCACGTTAGTAATTACAGACTAGGCAGTACAGGCAATCAAAGGCTCAATGATGCAATACTCAGGTGTGACAGGCTAGGCAGTACAGGCAGTCAATGGCTCAGGATGCAATACTCAGGTGTGACAGGCTAGGCAGTGCAGGCAATCAATGACTCAGAGAGGCATTGCTCAAACATAGTTGACTATGGAGGTCCACAAACAGACAGTGCATGCACTCATGATTCAAGAAGGCATTGCTTAGGTCTGGATAGTTCAGGGCGTGCAAATGCAGGCATTCGGAATCAAGGGCATTACTCACATGCAGATCGGTTGTGTGGTGGATAGTGGATGGTGGATAGATAGCTGCAGTGACCAAAGTATTAAGGGCCAGTGGCAACTTGACTGGGCAGCTTGGAAACGTTAGGTGCACTTATTAAACAGGTAGTGGTCTTACCCGATGGTCTAAGTCACTGGTAGGCACTCGGGAGTGGACCTGTGGAAGCAGGACCTTCATGCTGGTGCTTTCGTTAATGGGCCAGGGGGACTGGCAGAGGCAGAATCGGCACGAAACAGGCACCCAACAGGCCTTAGAATGGCCTTCGAGCTGGCCGCCGGCGTAATCCGCCTGCCGGCGGATCCAGCTGATGAAATTGAGGCTCAGCCTCGGTTTCACGCCGCGCTGCGCCCGGCATGGGCGAGTCAGGCGCCGTGTGGGGACAGGGTCAGGCAGGCCCTGTCCGAGTTGCCCGCTCGGCGCGTGGATCCTCTGCTGGGCTGGGGGTGCTGGGGGGGCTCCTGCCCTCGCCCCACGATGAAGAAGGGTGGAGTGGGGGGTTTGCAGGCACCCAACAGGCCTTAGAATGGCCTTCGAGCTGGCCGCCGGCGTAATCCGCCTGCCGGCGGATCCAGCTGATGAAATTGAGGCTCAGCCTCGGTTTCACGCCGCGCTGCGCCCGGCATGGGCGAGTCAGGCGCCGTGTGGGGACAGGGTCAGGCAGGCCCTGTCCGAGTTGCCCGCTCGGCGCGTGGATCCTCTGCTGGGCTGGGGGTGCTGGGGGGGCTCCTGCCCTCGCCCCACGATGAAGAAGGGTGGAGTGGGGGGTTTGCAGGCACCCAACAGGCCTTAGAATGGTCTTCGAGCTGGCCGCCGGCGTAATCCGCCTGCCGGCGGATCCAGCTGATGAAATTGAGGCTCAGCCTCGGTTTCACGCCGCGCTGCGCCCGGCATGGGCGAGTCAGGCGCCGTGTGGGGACAGGGTCAGGCAGGCCCTGTCCGAGTTGCCCGCTCGGCGCGTGGATCCTCTGCTGGGCTGGGGGTGCTGAGGGGGCTCCTGCCCTCGCCCCACGATGAAGAAGGGTGGAGTGGGGTGCGTCCTCAGCACTACCCTAGTCTCGTGGAATGTCAGATATGGAGTTTACAGGAGAGGGCCTGGATCTCTCCCACTCGTCGTGCGGAGGTGATGGCCACAAGAAACGCTTTCTTCCATGATAGGAACTTCAACAGTGCTCGAATGGCGGACCCATGAGCCTGGTCAGCACCATTTTGAGCTCCCACGCCGGAGCCTTCACCAGCGGGAACGAGCGGAACAGTCCTTTCATGAACTCCTTCACCAGGCGATGAGACCACAGCGACGACCACCCTGGAGTTCTGGTGTAGCGGGAGATCGCCACCAGATGGATTTTGATGGAAGCATGAGCCAGCCCCGCCTTGGCCAGTGACAGCAATTACGGCAGCACTTGATGGGCCGTGATCTGCAGAGGGTTGATCTGTGTGTTAGGCAGAAACCTGTGCAGTTCCCTTAGGGACCACTGCAAAAAGTTTAAGACTACAGAGTAAGCAGTAAACCCAAGTGGTAGCAGCCTGCACCACCCAGATTTACCTGGTAGCTGTGGCTGAGCAGTCAGACTTCTCTCAAGAAGAGTTAGGCAGTATGACAATGCATTACTTACCGTAAAAGCATTTCTGATGGTTGTATCTGCTTAGATTCACATGCTGTGCATAGGTCCGACATCCAGTGGTCACTGCGGAGTATTGCATTTTGTTTTTCGTAGTCGAAAAGGGGACGTCGACAAGGCGTGTCTGTAACACTATCCCTATAGTGACGTGTGGTGTACCCACAATCCCTCACGCGTGGAGGTCCCTCTGTTTGTATTTTTTCTGCCCTGAGGGGGCCTTCTAGACGTGAGTGAGTACAGAAAAGAAAGATATAAAAGGATGTCTATGTTCCTTCCATCCGAGCGGGGAGGAAGGGTGGGCGCATGTGAATCTAAGCAGAAATGCTTTTACGGTAAGTAATGCATTGTCTTCTGATGTTTGTTAATCTGCTTAGAATCAGATGCTGTGCATAGACTAGCGAGCAGTACCCGGAGTTGGAGGTGGGTTGTGAGAAGGAACAGTAGAGAAAAGATGTCTTAATACTGCCTGTCCCACCTGGGAGTCAGATCTAGAGTGTGCATCTAGACAGTAGTGTTTTGTAAAGGTGTGCACAGAACTCCAGGTTGCCGCTTTGCAGATGGACTCAAGGGGAACATTTGCAATGAATGCTATGGAAGCCCCAGTGCCACGAGTAGAGTGTGCTCTTGGCTTGAAGGGTAGCTGTCTCTTAGCAAGAGTATAACAGAGAGTGATGCATTGAACAATCCATCTAGAAATAGTGGACTTTGAAACTGCATCCCCTTCTCTTCCTGCTGCCACCGAGACGAAAAACTGATTAGTCTTTCTCAGTGGTCTAGTTCTTTCCATATAAAACATGACAGCTCTGCGCACATCAAGTGTATGCAGGCTCTTTTCTCCTAGATTTGAGGGATTCTGAAAGAACGTTGGTAGTTCTATTGACTGGTTGACATGGAATTTCGCGATGAATTTCGGTGCAAACTTTGGGTGTGTGCGTAGAACCACCTTATCTCTGTGAACCGTTACAAAGGGGTCTAGAACAGAAAGAGCCTGTAGTTCACTTACTCTCCTAATGGAGGTGATAGCTATTAGAAAAGCATCTTAAGAGTGAGGTCTTTAAGAGTTGCCTTGTGCATGGGTTCAAAGGGTGAACCCATGAGTCTGGTGAGTACCACATTTAGGTCCCAGCCGGGAGCTGGGTTTGCTATTGGAGGGTGTATCCTTTTTACCCCTTCCATGAAGGCCTTGATCACTGGGACTTTCCACCATGACACTAAGTTGGGAAGTGGTGTATGCAGAAAGTGCTGCGAGGTGGACTTTAATAGAATTGAATACTAGACCTGAGTCCAGCAAATGGGTCAGGTACAGAACAATTTGTGTGGGAGAGCAGTCAACGGGGTTGATGCCTCTTCCTCTACACCAGATGACAAATCTCTTCCATTTGCTAGAATAACAGTGACGAGTGTTAGGTTTTCTAGCTTTCCTGAGGATGTCCATGCACCTTTGTGGAAGTTGTAAATGTCCAAATTCTATGATCTCAGGAGCCAGGCTGCTAAGTTCAAGGTTTGAGGGCATGGATGCAGTGTCCTGCCCTTGTCCTGTGACAGTATGTTGTACGGGCATGGCAGTTTGACTGGTGGAGACAGAGACATGGTTGCCGGGCCCACATAGGGGCCGCTAGTATCATGGTGGCTTGTTCCTGATGCATCTTGTGCACAATCTTGTTGAGAAGGGGCGTCGGGGGAAAAGCGTAAACAAATTTCCCTGACCATGGAATCGATAGACCGTTCCCCTCGGACTGGTTCTGAGGGTACCTGGAGGTGTAATCTTGGCATTGTGAGTTCTCCAGAGTTGCGAACAGGTCTATTTCTGGGAAACCCCACTGTGTGAAGACGTCGAAGACGATGTCTTCGTGTAACCGCCATTCGTACTCTGCGGGCAGGGGGAAATATCTGCTGAGTTTGTCTGCTAGCAGATTGACTTCCCCTGGTACATGTTGTGATAGTAGGAACATGTGTCTGAGAGCCCACTTCCAGATGTTCTGGGACAGCTTGGACAGTCCTGGAGAGTGGGTTCCCCCTTGCTTGTTGAGGTAGTACATGGCTGTGGTGCTGTCTGTGAGGACCATCACCGTCTTTCCTTGTAGGTGTTCCTGGAAGGCTTTCAGTGCCTTGAACACGGCCAGTAACTCCAGTAGATTTATGTGCTTGGATGCTATGCTCAGAGTCCACACTCCGTGAGCAGTCTGATGGGATAGGTGAGCTCCCCATCCTGTGAGGGATGCGTCTGTGGTTAGAGTGGTTTCCACTGCGGGTGTGGCAAAAGGTTTCCCTATTAGCAGGTTTTCCTTTGTCCACCACCGTAGCGAGAGAACCAAGGCCTGCGAGACCACTAGATCACTGCGAGACCACTAGATCGTCCCATTGTCCGCTGGCCTGATACCACTGGTTGTTGAGCCACTCTTGCATTGGGCGCATGCGCGCGTGAGGTACCAAATAAATACATGACGCCATCATTCCTAGCAAGCGCATTGCTTTGCGTAACGTCACCTCTCGACCTGCCACATATTGGGGGATCTGAAACAGCATGTTTTGGACCCTCTCGTTGGAGGGGAAGACGAGGCCGTCCTTTGTTCGAATTAGCGCGCCTAGTAATTGTTTGATCTGGCTGGGGTCTAAGCTGATCTTCTTCTCGTTGACGGAGAAGCCCAGTTGGAACAAAAGGTCTACAGTCTTTTGGGTATTGGAGAAGCATGTTTCGTAAGAATCCCCTGTTATGAGCCAATCGTCGAGGTAAGGGTATACTGGAATGGACAACCTGCGCAGATGGGCCGCTGCCACTGCCAGTACTTTCGTGAATACCCTTGGTGCTGATGCTATCCCGAAGGGTAGCACTCTGAACTGGTAGTGTTTGTCCTCTATCATGAACCTGAGGTATTTTCTTTGCGCCGGCAACATTCAAATATGAAAGTATGCATCTTTCATGTCTAGTGTTGTCATGTAATCCCCTTGTGATAGCAATGGGATTACTTCCTGTAAGGTTACCATGCAAAACTTTTGGGGCTTGACAAATTTGTTCGCTGGGTGCAGATCTAATACAGGGCGCATTGTTAGGTCCTTTTTGGGTACAAGGAAGTACACTGAATAAATACATTCCGTTACCTGGGATAGAGGCACAACCTCTATAGCTCTTTTTTCCAGTAGCTGTTCCACTTCCTGTAGAAGGATGGCGAGGTGTTCTGGTGTCATGCGTCGTCCCCGTGGGGATCTGTATGTTGGGGAACTGTTGAATTCTATACAGTAGCCGCGGGCTATGGTTGATAGTACCCAAGGGTCTGATGTTATTCCCTCCCATGCTGGAAGAAACGATGTTAACCGGCCCCCGACTGGCGATGCATGGGAGGGGACCCGAATCTTCGGGTCATTTGCTGTTATTGGCCTGGGAGCCTCTAGGGGTAGAGGCCCGACCTCTCCCCTTGCCACGGCGTTGGCCTCTCTGATTGTACTGGCCACTATTACCCTGGTTAGAGGACCAGTTGTTGGCAGAGTATTGTTGTTGCTGATTCTGCTGCTGGCGTTGGCCACGAAAAAGGTGCTTATTGTCATAGCCGCGTCTGTTAGGTGGCCTAGAAATCTGGTCAAGGGTCTTGATTGTGTCAAACTCCTTTTTAGCATTTTCTAGAGCCTCATCAACTGCCTTACCAAAGAGATTGGTATCCTCTATAGGTTTGTTGATCAGAGAAGCCTGAGTTTCAGGTTTAAACCCCGAATTGCGCAGCCAGACATGGCGTTTGAGGAGTATCCCTTGGACTAGGGAACGCCCAGCAGTCTCTGCAGCATCTAAAGTTTTTTTAATGATGCTTTGGTTCACTAGTGTCCCTTCCGTGATTGTGGCCAGAAGGCGTGTACGCAGGGGTTCTGGTGCCTCTTCAGCGTCGCTACGTAGCTTGTTCCACTGTGCGTCTGCGTAGCTTGCTAGTAAAGAGTTATTAGCAATCCTTGCTGAGAAAGCGGCAGAAGCTGTGATTCTTTTCCCCAGGGCATACAGCTTTTTCCCCTCCTTGTCTGGAGGTGCCTCACTGGTGGACAGTGGCACCCCTGCCCTCTTCCTTGTATTTGTTAATACAAGGGAGTCTGGTACGGAGTGGCCCCTGACGTATAAAGGGTCAGAAGGAGATGGGCTGAAGAGTTTTTCTATTCGAGGGTTGACCCCTCTGACCAACGCAGGAGTGGATAGAGAAGGGGTGATTCTTCTTTTCACTGAGGCAAGGAGTGGAATGGTTCGACTGACAGGGGGCTTCTCCTTAATTACTTTTTCCACAAAGTCAATGTCAATGTCCGGAGAGGTCTCCCCTGTATCTAATTCGAAATGCGCTGCTGCTTTGCGCAACAGTGCATTAAACGTAGGCTGGTCATCTATAAGGGATTGTTCCTAATAGGCGAGTCTTTGGGAGGAGATAAGGTTATGGCATTAGGGTCAGAGTACGCTGATGGGGACTGGCAGGGGTGTGAGGTAACTACCTTTAGTTCTTCTCCGAAGCCCCCTACACCTGTATCTGGATCTTCTTGAAACCCCTCCTCCTCTAGGTTTCGTTCTTCCTCTACACCCAAAAACTCATCTTCTTCCTGAAAATGTTGTTCCTCTTCAGTGAGGTCATACACATTTAATTCGTCATGCAAAGGATTAAACAACCTAGGAAATTTGACCCTGGGGTCCTCCTGGGGTCCTTCTCTTGGTCTTTTGGGTGTTGGTGGGTTTTGGGTTTCCATAAACCTTTCCATCTTCACCATGCAGAAATGGAGTCTCTCCAGAGTTTCATGGGGTACCCCTGAGTAGTCAAGGCGGGGAATTAGTGTTTTCTGCCTGGAAACGCTTTGACCTCTCCCACAACGTCGGAGAAAGGTTTCTGTCGCCGTCTGAAAAGCCTTCCTGGTAGGCCAGGAGTCCCTCTAGATGAAGGGGGCAGTTCCTGGCTCCCCTTTGGCTTTTTCGGCGTGTCTTTATCCCTTTGCGCGGTATTCGACGTGTCTTTCGTCGTCCGCTTATGGGTATTGGCGGAAACAATCCTCGCTAGGCTCTCGACAAGTAAATTGTCTGTGGAGATTTCTGGTCTCAACGTTACGGGCGTTTCGTGTTGTACTGCGACGGGCGCTCTTACATGGAGCGTTACGTCGGATGGTTTTGGGGTAGCGCCTTTATTTGTGGAAAGCCCAGTCGCTGGTCGCGGCTGCGTTTGCGAGTGGGGCTTTAGACTCTTACGGTCTGAGGTAGACGCCGGGGTGCCCTGCGTCTCCTTCGACGCTGATGGATTCTTCGTCTTCGACGAAGAAGAGCCGTGGGTTGTGTGCTTATGGGAGTGAGTCTTTTGTGCGTCCTTGTCGCCGAGGTGTTCATCCCCATAAGCAGGGCGTGAGCCGAGCCCGTCGGGGCCGGGGACGGACGTCGAGGAGCGTGAGCGCTCCCTCGAGAGGTTTAAGACTTCCGCAACGGAGGTCGTGTTATCACCTTCCTCGTCACTTTCGGCGACGGCGGCAGCGGGTGAGGAATCGGACTTCGACACGGCGTAGGCCGCCCACCTCTTGACTCTACGTTCTTTTAGAATTTTGGGTTTTAAAAGCTGACAAGCAGCGCAGCCGTCTTCTTTATGATCGAGGGGCAAGCAACGATTACAGTGTTTATGCCTGTCCTTCCAGGTGTACTTGCCCTTGCAGCGCGGGCAAAACCTAAAGGGTGTCCTCTCCATAGCTGAGGCAATAATTAGTGGTGATAACAACCCTGAGGAAAAGGGAAGGGAAAAAGAAAGGCATTCTCGAAGAGAAACAAGATAGTTCCACGCCCACTCTCCCTACTGTATGTTGGCCGGCGAGGCCAGTCCACGTGTTCGGCAGCGCCGAAGGATCTCCTCCGTCTCATCTCCTCCGTCGAAGATCTTGTTCGGCGGAGAAACAGCTTTGCAGCTACGTCGAGGGGAGGGCTCTACGTGTTAATGTAATAAGTCAGGACCAAGGTCCAGGAAATATGTTTTGCAATGTCTCTCGAGGAGCTCTGCGTAAAGGCGACCAAAAGCTGGGCGGAAAAAAACAACCTGAGGGACCTCGACGCGTGAGGGATTGTGGGTACACCGCACGTCACTATAGGGATAGTGTTACAGACACGCCTTGTCGACGTCCCCTTTTCGACTACGAAAAACAAAATGCAATACTCCGCAGTGACCACTGGATGTCGGACCTATGCACAGCATGTGATTCTAAGCAGGTTAACAAACATCAGAAATAGAGTATACACAATAGTGCTAAAAATACAGTAGAACAAGCAAACACTGACTAGAGTATTGGTATAAAAGTATATCATTATTTATTTAAAAACACACTTATGAAAATACACCGGCACTAATATATCAAGCAAGTTCAAACACAGTCACTATAAGTATATACACCTCCCTAGTTAATTATTCGACAAGTCTAGGTTAAGACACCACTTATTTAGCAAAACAGAGGTGAGCGCGTAACCATAGATGGCACTCCAATAATTTGTTTAAAAAGGGAGAGAAAAGGCTGAGTAGGAAAATAACACAGTACCAACACTTCTAAGAAACCACAGCAAGTCAACAAAGGCAGGGTCTACTGTAGAGCCAAAAGTTCAAAGGCCAGGCTAAGTCTTTGCAGAAAAGTCAAAAAGAGGTTGGATCAGTTCAGAAAGGCAAAGTTAGCAGGTCTGAGGTCAACCCAGTTGGAAGGTCAAGGATTTACGGGACACCTTGGACAATCCGTTGCAAGGGAGACAAGGCAGGACACAGTACCTGAAATGGTGCGAAAGCTCCACCGGTGGCAGTTGTTCCTGGCAGCGGGTGCAAGTCGTGGCTTCGACCAGAGGAAGAGATGATCTTGACGAGGAAGAAAGCTGGAGGTCGTTGCACTGCCAGGGAAGAAACCAGCTGCGGAGTTCCGGATCAAAAGGTACAACCCTTTTATTCACGGTAGTGGTAAAGCGTGGCAATCCGGCCGTCGGGGTGCTTGTCACGGGCGATTCGACCACAAGACATCCAGGAAGGTGAAAAAGGCGAACTAGTTGGTCCCACCGGCTCAAAGGGAAGAAGACTCTCCTGGAAGAAGATCTCCTCTGTCGTCGGGGAAGTGGCGAGTTCGTACAGCAGGGCTCCACCGGTGGTGTCGTCGTTGTAGATGGCTCAGCTTCTCCCCTCTTCGGATTCTTTAGGTCCTGTGGCGACTTCTGAAGTTCCAGTCCCCAAAGCCCTGCTTTTATGCAGAAAAACCTCCATTCAACAGCCTAGCTGTCACTCAAACATGCTAAGTGGTGAGCCAGGCGGCTCACCACTGGGCCAATCACATAAGAGTGTGACTTGAGTTGCCAAGGCAACTCAGTCCAGGGTGCCTAATCCCCCTTCCACACATCCTGAAGACCCCAGACAGAGTGGCACCATTTGGAGGGCTTCTGTGCAGAAGCCCGCCAAAAAGTGGAACAAAGGGCTCGACTTGGGTTAGAGTTTCAGAGGCGAACACAAACGCCATTTTAAAACCGAGTCCTGGCAAAAAAGACCCAACCGGGGAATAAATAACCCGGCGGTATCTTTAACATTGCACCAAAAAGTGGTGCGTTTAAAATCAATGGGAAAATCCCATAAGAAATATTCCGGTGGAACATTTGGTGTGGTATCCACTGCCACCAGCCAGAAACCCGACAAAGAGGGACTGGACAGTGCCCCCTTGGAAAATAGACCCAGGGGCAATCGAATTACCCCTACCAGTACTTCCACAATATGATGGTTTGTACTGGTTCTGTTCACAATTTAAGACTAGTAAAGCCAATGGTGACTTTACATGCCCTGGGAGACAGTAGTCAGTCCCATGGTATGGAGTCTATGTTTGGGGGTCACTATGACACCCCCTGTGTTACTGCACTGAGGGTGCAGTGTAACACATACCAAAAACACTTCAAGCCCTATGGAGTAAAAGACCCCATAGCCCATAAAACACATTTACAGTCAAAGGACATTCTCAAATCATGCCTAAGAGTGGAAGAAAAAGAGTCTCACTCTTAACAGGAGAAACAAATAAACCCCAAAAATCCAGCAAAGCTGCTGGGGGGACTCACTAGGTTTGGGAAATTAGCCTGAGAGAATTCTCTCCACACTGTGCACGGCACCAGACGGAGAACCCCTTCCATTTATTTCCATAGCACTTAAGAGTCGAGGACGCCCTGGCCTTTGCAAGCACCTCCTTGCAGTCCGTCAGGATATCGTACCCTCCGTACTCTAGTGCTGCAGGAGCCAGGCCTGCAGGATTAGCGATCCTGGGTCGTGATGTAGGATGGCACCTCCTTCCCTGGCAAGAAGATCCACGTCCGTCTGCAGTTTGACTGGGGTGGGGGGGGACGCTGGCATGTCCAGAAGGTCCGGGAACCAAATCTTCCTCGGCCACGATGGTTCGACGAGGATCATCCTGCACCGGGACCGTCTGAGTTGACTGGCGAGCCGCAGCAGCAACGGCAACAGTGGGAACGCATACAGGAACAGGCCGTCCCAGGGGAATGAGAATGTACCGCCCATGCTCCCCGGCTGGGGAAACCTGCTGGCGAACCTCCGGCACTTGGTGTTCATCGCCGTTGCGAATAGATCGATCTGAGGATTGCCCCATCGTCGGAATAGGAGATCCACCTGTTCCTGCCGAAGCTCGCACTCGTGGCAAGAGCGCAACTCCCTGTGAGTCGGCGATGATGTTCTTTATTCCTGCCAGATGGAAGGGTACCAGGAACATCCCTTGGACAACGGCCCACTTCCACAGATCCTGCGCTTCCTTGCATAGGGCAGGGTATCTGGTGCCCCCGGCTTCCGGATGTAAAACACTGTGGTGGTGTTGTCGGTGAAGACCCTTACCACTTTGCCCTTGAGGGATGGAAGGAAAGACCTGAGGGCCCAAAACATGGCCTGGAGCTCCAGGACGTTGATGTGCAGGGACCTCTCCTCCGGGAGCCAAAGGCCTCTTGCATGCAGATCTCCGGTGTGCGCTCCCCATCCCTCCAGGGAGGCGTTCGTTGTCACGGTTTCCTGATGCGCTGGGGTCTGGAAGTCCATGCCCACCGCAAGATGTGCGCGGGTGCCCCACCACCGGATCGCATGACGGAAAGTCTTGTTGAGGGAGATCTTGTCTTCGAAGCTGCCCGTCGCTTGCATCCAACGGGCGTCGAGGAACTCCTTCAGTGGCCGCATCCGCAACCTGCACAGACGGACAAGTAGATGCACAATGACATCATTCCGAGTAGGGACTTGATGGACCTCATCCTGGCCACTTCCATGGTCAACAGCCGTTGTACCTTGCCCAGGATGTAAATTCGTCCTCTCCTCTGACGGTGACCCCAACCGTGCCGCTGTGTCAAGTCTGGCTCCCAGGAACAGGACGTCCTGCGACGGTACCAAGTGGGACTTTGCGAAGTTGATCGAGAATCCCAGATCCATGAGCAGGTGGACGGTCTTCGCTGTGTGATCGACGGTGAGTTCTCTTGACTTTGCTCGGATGAGCCAATCATCCAGGTAGGGATATACGTGGATCCCCTCCAGGCGCAACCGTGCCGCCACCAGTGCCAGGCACTTGGTGAAGACCCTTGGCGCCGACTTCAACCTGAAGGGCAGGGACTTGAACTGGTAGTGCGGCCCTTGGACCATGAATCGTAGGAACTTTCGATGCCCCTTGTGTATGGGGATGTGGAAGTAGGCATCCTCCAGTTGTCCCAGCACGTGCTGAAGGGTGACCATCCGGAACTTCTGGGACTTGATGTATTTGTGGAGGCAGCGAAGGTCTAGGATGGGCCGCCAGCCGCCGGTCTTCTTTCAGACGAGGAAGTACAGCGAGTAAACTCCGGAGCCCCGGAGCCTCTTTGGGACGAGTTCTATCGCACCCTTTTTTAGCATTGCTTGTACCTCCAGAAGCAGCTGTGGCATGTGGTTTTCCTTCCTGGCCACAGGTGGTAAACGGGGACACTTTCTTTGGAACTCCAGAGTGTGCCCGTGGGCCAGGGCATCTAGCACCCAACGATTGGTGGCGATGGACTCCCGCACGCTGATGAAATTCGACAGCCGGCCTCCCACCGGAGTGCTCGGGTGGGGGCCCGACGTCACGGCCGGTTCAGTCTTGTTTCGCCGAGGCCTTGCCACCTTGGCGACGACGACGGTTTCCTCCGGTCTTGTTGCGGCCTCTGTAGGCTTCCTGCGATGAGGAGCGGGCCACCTGGCGGTACGACGTGGAACTGGCACCGAATCCTTTGGAGGCACCTTGAGACTTGCCTCCGGAGGTCCGAAATACTCAGTGTAACAACTCTACAATAGATCCTCACCACCTGCCACCATTGTTAGGCAAGATTGTATGCAGTACCCTTTGGGTGCACTACAACAACCCTGACCTCCTGGCAACAGGAACCCAACCTTTGGTACAAGTCTATACTACACAGGTTGGTAGAGCGTTGAGCAGCAAGGCTCATCTCAAGAGGGGTCAATGTGAGCTGTAGGGGAGTTGGAGAGATTCACAATGGCAAGTATTCAAATAAACTCTTACACACAAGGTTTCTTGATTAAACAATTATTAATTTAACAGCCAGTTTGAGTAAGCCTTCTCCAGAAGAGGGCAATATAATAGTAACACACAAATACACTTCAGTATACACACTCTCTCTCTCTAAATCAGCAAGTACCCATTTGGGGTGGCACACAGACACTTCCTACACCCTGAGGTGACTTCAATAGTTAGGACACTGGACATTAATATATTAAATATAATAATATTAAAAAATTCTGAAGCAGATAAGTACCTTTAGTAACCCACAATGTAAAGTAAGTTAACCCCTTCCTGGAAGGGAGACAAAACACAATGTCAGAGGGAAGAAGAGTCATTCAGGGAGCCAGGCCAGGCCAAAGTCAATTGGGCAAATGTCTAGGTGAGCTGAAGCAATTCTTGCAGGTAGGTAAAAGTCTTGCACAATGTTTTAGAGGTATTTGTAGAAAAGAAGAAATCAAAGTAAGGCCACAAGCTGATTAGGCTTGTGAGGTAAAGAAGCTGATAGCAACTCTACAAAAGCAACCAAGACAAGTCTCCACTGAGAACAAGTGAGGCTACACAACAAGAGGTAGGTTCTCTTAGACCTTGGTTAGAAGAATATGTTCCAGCTGCCTTCTGTTCCTGTGCAGCTCTGCAGATCCTGTGTTCCTGGGCCTCAGTCGTGGGGACAAGAGAGAGGACGTCTGTCGGACTCTTGCACTGCAACGGGACGGTCGGAGACAGAAAAGGACCAACTTCTATTCAGTGGCACTTCACGATTTTAGCTCCTCGTGTCTAAGATGGACTTTCCTTGCATCTGGGGTCCAGCACTCTGTTGAGGAGGCTCAGGCTCTGTCAGTCCTGCTCCTTGGGAGTCCGGAGGATATTCCTGGAACTCTCAGCCAACTAAAAAGCAACACACACAATCCGGTGTTCCTCTCCCTCGCTCTTTGTTTTCAGCAGTGACTGCAGTGCAAATTCAACCAGCTCCGAGAGGATGTCCAAGTATCTTACTTTGGAGTTGATTGGTGCCACCAACTCAAGGGGAGAAGTCGTCCTTGCAGGCTTCTCTAGTCAAGGCGAATTTGGTGCTTCAGCCAAGCAGTAGGGCTTCACCGGGCAAACCAACAGTCGAGGAGTTGCAGCAGGTGTCAATTCCAAATTCTTCTTCGGATTCCTTCGTCCAGTGGTCGACTCTGCCTTCCAGTCCAAAAAGCCTTGTCTTTTATGCAGGTTTCTCCCATTCATTCCAGACTAGCTGTCAGTCACCCAGCAGGGCGGCTGTCCTCGCTGGACAGCCTGCCGGCTAATCACCTAAGAGTGCATTTCTGTCTCCTAGGAGACTATGCACAGGGAGTGTTGAGCAGCTCCCTCTCTTCCTGGCCCTTCCAGACACGCTGGAGCCAGAGACGGGCTTCACTCGTGAATCCTGCCAAAAGCAAAATGAACAAAGGGACCACACCTGGTTTGGTGCACAGAGTAAATCTCATGAAGGACCTTTCGACAAAGAAATGGCGAAAAAAAGAAGACCGGGGGCCATTTCAATGAAAATGGCAACCTTGGGTGCTTTACTGCGGCTGCGAACACAGCCCGCGGTAAAATCACACCACGGTAGTTAAAAGTAAACCACTGCCACCAGCCATTCATCGAGGAAAGGGTAACATAAAATTGTTACATTAGAAGCTAGACAAAGGGGATACTAGGTAACCCCTCCACGACCCTATTGTAAGATAGTGTATGCTGGGTCTAGAAAGTTACAAATGTAAGTAAAGTCAATTTCACTTTACTGCTCTTGGAAGCAGTAGTTTAGCCAAGAGAGTGTATTGTCATGACCGCTGCCTCCAAGGAGTCAGATCCAGCCCAACATCCTGGGAAGCAGGGTCACAACTTCCATTCCAGGCACCAGCCGGTCCTCCCAGGGGCCTTTTGGACCTTGTCCTGGCGCCAATGGCGCCAGGCTCATAAGGGAACCCAGTCCTGGCACAGGAAGCGCCGGGCTCATATTGAGAGGAATGGTGCTTGGGTGGACCTACCTGCTGCAGACCATGCTGCTCACTTACCTGTAGGATAAGATCCTCATCCATTCATGGCTGGAACTACTTTACCTTCTGGGTGTGGCCAGCACCACTCCCTGGGACTGGATACTGGAACTATCCTGAGAGCTGGAACTTCTTTCTTGCCTGGGCAAGGCTGTGGAAGGAGACACCTAAGTACTCCAGTGGCTTATTTAAACCACACCCGATCAGTGCAACGTGCTTCGCGTTATTCTGCACTAGCAGCAGGACGCTCACCGTGTCAGCTCCAGAGAATCTTCAGCTTCAGCATCTGTGAACAAGAATTCTTTATCTTACCTCCCGGAAAACCAGTCTTCAGTCTTCAGCAGCGTCTGAAAGAGAACAAGGACACCAGGTTAGGACAAGGCAAAACCAGCGCTGCACTTACCTCGTCCATCGGTGCATTCCGAGGCCGCGTGCCGCACTCTTCATACTCCAACAACCCTGCGGAAACAAAGGACATTGGTTAGTGAACCTCCGTGATATTTTGCTTACCTGTGCTACTTACGCCTCGATCTCCGCCAAGCGCTGTTCAACCGCACCTGCAAAAACAAGAAGGACATCATTGGGGCACAGTACGCCATCACTACTCACGTGTCTTCTATTCCGGCACGTACCTCGGCGTCCATCTCCAACGCCAGCTGCTACGGCTACCTGAAAAAGGGAAAAGAGACATTAAGAAGTGCATTTAACTTCGAACAACATTCTTTTACTTACATGCCTCCACGAGCTCCGGCATTCTTCTCGCTTACCGTATCTGCATACCGGACCTGCAAAGGCAAGAGACATTTAAAGGGACATATAAATAAGACTCCATATTCAAGCATTTACCGTTCGTGCGGTTAACGACGGCCTTGCTCCCCGATTCCATCCTCTGCAATCAAGAGGCTGGGTAATGAACCAGTGAAGCAACTGGCATTAGCGCCCCTGCACAGACGCAGGATGGAGAGCTCCGCTTTCACCTATCTAAGGTGAGCACATTCCGCCCACGAGAAACGTGGGGAGGCCAGAAAGGGGAAAGTCAGATTGGCCAATCAGACGTACATTAACCCTTTGTTCTCCTACTTGCAGACACCTCACCCTCCGGGTCAAAATTACAGTGAGGAGAGGGCCCATCCAGGGTGTTATCAGAGGCCTGCGCGTGACCCTAGAAGACACTGAAATCTCCCAGCCCGGACCTGCGCCTCCGAGGGATTCAGGTGAGCGTTACAGAACGCGAAGCCTACCGCAAATTTCCCACCCAGGCGCAATGGATACCTCGGACACAGATCAATTGGCCCAATTGCTTGGGGCACTGAGAGCTGAAGTACAGGCATCCCGCCAAGAGACAAATGCTTTACGAAGGGAGTTGATCGTTTCCAAAGAGCGAACGGATGATCTGGCCAGACAGTTGTTACAAACACAAGCGGGACAGACGTCTCTGCCTGACTCGGGAGGGAGCTACACTCCTACAACCTCAAATAATCCGGTGCAAATTAATCTGCCAGGGAATGTGCCTTTGGCCCCGCCTGAACGTTTTTCTGGTGATCCAAAACGGTTTGCAGTATTCCTTAATCAATGCCGCTTGCACTTTCTGTGTAGACCCGCCGCATTCCCAACAGACCAAACCAAAGTAGCGTTCGTACTTTCCTATCTCAGCGGTAGTGCTGCAGATTGGTCCATTCCTCTTGTGACACAGGATGATCCGATCCTCCATAACTTTCAAGATTTCAAGACCAGTATGGAAAAGTTGTTCGCCAGACACTCACAGGGGCAGGCCTTGGACAATGAACTCCTATCACTAAGGCAAGGGAATCAGGATCTCCTGGCATACATAGCATCTTTTAACAGACTGGTGGTTGAGACTAGGTGGCCTGAGGAAAAGAGAATCACACTTTTCTACAGAGGGCTGCGTGGAGAACTTAAAGATGTCTTAGCACAGGTGGTGAATCCTCCGCAAGATTGTTCCGATTATATCGACCTAGTGGTCCAATTAGATCACCGGCTACAGAACAGGAAGACCGATCGTTCCAGATTTGAAAGCCAAATATTTTCAAGACCTCAGAGCTCCGCTAAAGGAAAGGATTCCGTGAGCCCATGCAGATAGGGGTTGTTAAAGGACCATTAACCCAAAAGGAGCGGGAAAGGAGAAGACAATTACAGCTGTGCCTCTACTGTGGGAATTCCGGACATTTCCTTCGTGATTGTCCAGTGAAACCAGTCAAGAAGGCTGTAGGAGCTTCTGATAAGAATGCTGAAAAACTAGAATCGGGAAACGACCTCGCCCGATAAGTGTAGAGGTCCGCTTGCCGAGCGTTAAAACCAGTTCCTTGACCTCGCATTTGGTAATGCCTATGGTCCTCATAAATCCAGATCGGCCAGATCGCATGCATGCCATTAAAGCATACATTGATAGCGGAGCGATCCGTAACTATGTAGATCAAGATATGGCAACCAGGATGAATCTTCCTCTATGTTCTAAGATGGTTAAAGACGTAATCACTACAGTGGATGGTACAGAAATAGCTTCCGGACCGGTTTCTCACACCACCATGGAAGTGTCGTTGCTATGCCAAGATGGACATCGGGAGAAGATCGTGTTTGATGTAATCAAGGCCCCGCAGTTTCAAGTAATCCTGGGAATTCCTTGGTTGGAAAAGCACAATCCTCAGATAGACTGGCGAGCCAAGGTCATCCGGTTTCCAGAATGCGCCCCAACTTGCTATCCTTGACCCGATATCAGGCTAGCAGCCATCGCTTCCGAGAGTCCCCAATTGCCTCCAGAATACCAAGAATTCCGCAACGTCTTCCAGAAAGATCAGGCCAACACTTTTCCCCCGCATCGGTCATACGACTGCCAGATAGACCTAATACCTAGATCTACTCCTCCGTGCAGTAGAATATATGCTCTCACTGAGCCAGAAAATCTCCATCTCAGGCAATACTTGGACCAGTATCTGGCTAACGGATTTATTCGTCCCTCGAAATCTCCAGTTTCTTCAGCTTTGTTCTTCGTTCCGAAAAAGGAAGGTGACCTGAGAACATGTATCGACTACCGCGCCCTGAACCAGATTACAGTCAAAAACAGATATCCTTTGCCTCTGATTCCCGAATTATTGGACCAAGTTAAAGGTGCCTGCATATACACAAAGCTAGATCTCAGAGGAGCTTACCACTTGGTACGCATTAAGGAGGGTGACGAATGGAAGACGGCCTTTCGCACTAAATTCGGATTGTTTGAGTATCAAGTAATGCCCTTTGGACTATGCAACGCACCGGCCGCCTTCCAGTTCTTTATGAATGACGTTTTCCGAGAACTTATTGATGTGTGCGTAATTGTTTATATCGATGACATCCTGGTATACTCATCCTCAGAAGCTGAACACCGAAGACATGTCACAGCGGTTCTACAGAGACTTCGTCAACACCGCTTGTTTGCTAAATTGGAGAAGTGTACTTTTCATGTAAAGGAAGTCGAATTCTTGGGGTTCATCTTGTCACCCAATGGAGTTCACATGGACTCAAGAAAGGTGGACGCTATCACCAAATGGCCGTCCCCGGCTTCCGTGAAAGGAGTACAGAGCATGTTGGGCTTCGCTAATTTTTACCGGAGATTCATTCCAGAATTCTCTCGAGTAGTTCAACCCATCACGGCCCTCCTGAAAAAGAATAAAAAATTTGAGTGGACTCCAGAGGCCGAACAAGCCTTCCAAGAATTGAAAGCCAAATTTATCGCCGCTCCAGTCTTGAAGCATCCTCGTCCAGAACTTCCTTATATCGTCGAGACAGACGCATCCAGCCTCGCAATGGGGGCTGTGCTATCACAAAGAGATCCCGAAACACACCAATTACACCCTGTGGCATTTTGGTCCCGCAAATTTTCGGCCCCCGAAATCAACTATACAATTACGGACAAAGAACTTCTGGCAATTAAGTCCGCCTTTAAGGCCTGGTGGCATTATCTCCTGGGAGCCCGGCACACTGTCACTGTAATCACTGACCATCGTAACCTCCAGTATCTGAAGTCAGCCAAGGCCCAATCTTCAAGACAACTCCGCGGAATTTGATTTTGTGATCACGTATCGACCAGGCAATAAGAACGGAAAAGCAGATGCCCTTTCTCGAATAGGGGTAGACGAACACACAGCTAATCCAGAGCCGGTACCAATAATCCCCGAACAAAAGATACTGGGAGTAATCAACACGCTATCCCTTGAAGATATCGAAGCGAAAGTCAGTCAACTAATAACTCCTGAAGATTCATTGAATTGGCAACTGAAAGGAAAAGATTTTACGATAGATCAGAATCTATTGTATTTCCAAGGCAGACTATATTTGCCATGTGTTGACTTACAGAAGCAGGTTATCACCTGCTACCATGATTCACTAATAGAAGGACATCCTGGAATTGCCAAAACCTTAGAGAAAATCAAAAGACATTTTTGGTGGCCATTTTGGAGGAAAGATATTAAAGATTTTGTGGCTTCTTGCGGCATCTGCGCACAAAACAAGAGTCAGAAGGAAAGACCAGCAGGTTTGCTACACCCAATAGACATTCCACCTTGCCCTTGGCATACTCTCTCAATGGATTTTATCACGGATTTACCCCCCTGCTCCGGATACAACACAATTCTAGTAATCGTGGATCTTTTTTCAAAAATGGCTCATTTTATTCCACTGAAAGGTTTACCCACAGCTCCCGTTTTGGCCCGAGAGTTCCTTGAAAACATCGTCCGGTTGCACGGATTCCCTTCAGTGTTAATCTCCGATCGAGGGAGCCAATTTATTTCCCATTTTTGGCGAAATTGTTGTCGTTTAGCGCAAATTTATGTACGACTTTCCACCAGCCATCACCCCCAAACTGACAGGCAGACTGAGAGGACTAATCAAACTCTGGAACAATATCTACGCTGCATGTTGCAACAATCGGAGGGCACTTGGAAGGATGTCCTTTGGATTGCTGAATACGCCTACAACAATTCGATCCATTCAGGAACTGGAAAAACCCCTTTTTTTCTGCTGTATGGAATTCTTCCTCGAACCTCTAATTTGGATCCGCCTCAAGCTCTCGGAACACCCGCTGTAGACCATCTGCATGCGACAATAACAAGCATTTAAGGAAGCCACAGCCCACCTTCAACAAGCCAAGGAAATGTATAAGAAAGGAGCGGATCGACATCGAAAAGAGGCCCCTCAATATCAAGTAGGAGATCAAGTCTGGCTGTCCACTAAACATTTATCCCTAAAAGGACCACGCACCTTCATCCCAAGGTATTTAGGACCCTACACGATCACGGCTGTGATAAATCCGGTGGCTGTGAAATTGGAGTTACCTACTCGGATGAAGTTACATCCCGTTTTCCATGTTTCTCTCCTAAAACCTATGCAACCCGGAACCCGTTTGACTAAACCACCAGAGCCAATCCAGGTTGATGGAGAACTCGAATTTGAAATTCGAAACATCTTGGATTCCAAAATTTCCAAATCGAAACTATACTACCTGATTGATTGGAAGGGATTCGGCCCCCAGGAGAGATCTTGGGAGCCTTCAGAATATGTCCATGCACCTCGTCTAGTCAGGAAGTTTCATCGAACTTTTCCCAATAAGCCAAAGCCTCCAGAGAAGACAAGCTTGGGAGGGGCCTTGAGGGGGGGTGCTGTCATGACCGCTGCCTCCAAGGAGTCAGATCCAGCCCAACATCCTGGGAAGCAGGGTCACAACTTCCATTCCAGGCACCAGCCGGTCCCCACAGGGGCCTTTTGGACCTTGTCCTGGCGCCAGGCTCATAAGGGAACCCAGTCCCGGCACAGGAAGCGCCGGGCTCATATTGAGAGGAATGGTGCTTGGGTGGACCTACCTGCTGCAGACCATGCTGCTCACTTACCTGTAGGATGAGATCCTCATCCATTCATGGCTGGAACTACTTTACCTTCTGGGTGTGGCCAGCACCACTCCCTGGGACTGGATACTGGAACTATCCTGAGAGCTGGAACTTCTTTCTTGCCTGGGCAAGGATGTGGAAGGAGACACCTAAGTACTCCAGTGGCTTATTTAAACCACACCCGATCAGTGCAACGTGCTTCGCGTTATTCTGCACTAGCAGCAGGACGCTCACCGTGTCAGCTCCAGAGAATCTTCAGCTTCAGCATCTGTGAACAAGAATTCTTTATCTTACCTCCCGGAAAACCAGTCTTCAGTAGCGTCTGAAAGAGAACAAGGACACCAGGTTAGGACAAGGCAAAACCAGCGCTGCACTTACCTCGTCCATCGGTGCATTCCGAGGCCACGTGCCGCACTCTTCATACTCCGACAACCCTGCGGAAACAAAGGACATTGGTTAGTGAACCTCCGTGATATTTTGCTTACCTGTGCTACTTACGCCTCGATCTCCGCCAAGCGCTGTTCAACCGCACCTGCAAAAACAAGAAGGACATCATTGGGGCACAGTACGCCATCACTACTCACGTGTCTTCTATTCCGGCACGTACCTCGGCGTCCATCTCCAAAGCCAGCTGCTACGGCTACCTGAAAAAGGGAAAAGAGACATTAAGAAGTGCATTTAACTTCGAACAACATTCTTTTACTTACGTGCCTCCACGAGCTCCGGCATTCTTCTCGCTTACCGTATCTGCATACCGGACCTGCAAAGGCAAGAGACATTTAAAGGGACATATAAATAAGACTCCATATTCAAGCATTTACCGTTCGTGCGGTTAACGACGGCCTTGCTCCCCGATTCCATCCTCTGCAATCAAGAGGCTGGGTAATGAACCAGTGAAGCAACTGGCATTAGCGCCCCTGCACAGACGCAGGATGGAGAGCTCCGCTTTCACCTATCTAAGGTGAGCACATTCCGCCCACGAGAAACGTGGGGAGGCCAGAAAGGGGAAAGTCAGATTGGCCAATCAGACGTACATTAACCCTTTGTTCTCCTACTTGCAGACACCTCACCCTCCGGGTCAAAATTACGGTGAGGAGAGGGCCCATCCAGGGTGTTATCAGAGGCCTGCGCGTGACCCTAGAAGACACTGAAATCTCCCAGCCCGGACCTGCGCCTCCGAGGGATTCAGGTGAGCGTTACAGGTATTTAAACCTTTGGGAAATCTGAAAGTCTTCCCTGTGTCACTGCACTGAAGGTGCTGTGTATTACAATGTAAAGATAATGCACACTTAAAGAAACACAGTGCTGAAATCATAAAAAATACATGAGAGAGTGGGGGGAAACGGGGTCTCAGTCTCTCCAGGTTAAAAATGAAAAGTCCTAAAATCCGGCAAAGTTGAGAGGAATTAGCACATTTGTGAGAATTCTCCTTAACATCAGAGAATTGGAGCACAGAGCTTCACTCACCGGCTCCAAAAACACTGCGCTTGCGGGCGGCTTCCACTTCACAGCGTTTCTTCCTGCTACTACTTCAGGTACTTTTGGGACCCACACCCCCATCTGCAGCATGAGTGTCTCTGGTCCAGTCTCGACCGCGGGGAGTCTCCTTCACGCCTCAGTCCTTCGGCTTGCTTCTGCACAAGGGGCTCGGGTTGGCGCACATCCTCAACTCTGCAGCCACAGCTATTGGGTGTACCTGGGGACACCTTTTACTTAGCCAAGTCTTTCTCTCAGTGCAGCCACAGCCAGACAGGGTTTGTGAACCTGCAGGTGAAATCTGCTCTTCTCTCGCCTCAGTGTCCCTTAAGTGATCACACTTGCTTGTGAACTGTCAGGCTTATGCTCTTCTCCTATTACTGCCAGCCTTCCAGCTCCTGCTCCTTCCTTCTGCAGCCTTTTATGCTTCTCAGAGGGGGCAGTTAAGTTCAGGCCCTTAGTTATAATTGCCCAACCTTGACAAAGGCTACTAGGCCTACTTGCCTGTCTTACACCTCCAAATGCCTCCTGAGCCCTCTTCATCTCAGTTCCGGTGGTTTTGAGGGACAGGTAGTTCATGTTAAGTAAATTAGGATGTTCCACTTCTTTTGGATGGCAAAAGGCCATCAGAAGGGAGGAGTAACAGGGAAAGTTAAAGAGGGGTGCATCCCAGTCTTCCCGGTCTGATAACCACCCTCCTCCCCCCCACGTGATTTTCCCACAGAACACCACCGCCAGGGTCGGGATCAGAGGCTTTCTCCCTTTACTTGGCCACATGAAGCGGGTCCAAGGCCAGGTTTCTGGGGGAAATCCCATCAGATTCTCCACAAAGGGAAGGCAGGAAATTAGGGTAAACCTTTTAAACTTATAGGAAACACTGTACAGCTTTCAGCCCCTCCCCTAAATTGACTACAAATGGTACCTTCACTCCCTCTAGGTGCTACACATAAGTGTATGTTCTGTTTGCTGCACATTTTACTGTGGACTGGACTGTGGGGATTACAGTGGCTGTTCGTACATTGGAATTGTGAATTCTGAACCTGACCAAGTAATGTGTGTTACTTGTGTATGGGTCCCTTCTTCCCGCCATGTACCGATGTCATCACCAGGTATTTTATTTACATGAAGCCTAGGTTTGGAAATGTCTGCCAAGGCCATTTTTTTATTTGTATGTATACAATATAGCTTACTATATAGTCTAACTCAAAGTTCTTATTTGAACAACTAGATGCATTATGTGTAATTCTTAATGAAGAGTGTATATTTTAAAGTATAGCCCTGTAGTATATGCGCTTGGGTTGCCTATATTAAATATTTTTTTTTAAGTTATCATGGGTTCACAATAAACCTTATAAAATATTGTTTTTTCAATGGCTCAATATATTAACATCATACATAACAAATGATCAATATAGTCCATAATATAGCTTTTTAGACCTGCAGCGAGAGCCGTACCGCGCGTTATGGGCCCTGAAGACCGGGTTAATGAGGTATGAGGGAAGATAACGCCCGGTACGGCCCGAGCTGCAGGTCTATAAAGCTATTAGAACACCCTCACTGTTTAATTAAAGTTGAATAAAAGATGTTTAAAGGAAGTACAAAAAATTACAAAATGGTAAATAAATTTTACAGACATTTTTTGTACTTCAATTAAACAGGTTTATTTTTTTTTATAGGGTGGTAGAAGGTGCTAGGGTGGAAGGAGTATCATACTAAAGTGGAATGCCGGCCCCTTGCTCTAATTACGTTTACTTTAGGTGTGCTTTATTCCCCCCCCCCAACCCGACTACACAAATGTTAGGCAGCACTTACTCCACACAAACATGCAAGTTAATAAACTTCTACAAGCTCCACATGTACAGACATTCACTTAACAGCCAATTCATGTACTTACCTTTCTGTGCAACGTCCATAAATGTCTGCAACATTTCCTCTGATCTTGTTGCTAAATATAATTCTATTGTTCCCCATCATGCTGCAGTGCAGCTCATGACAGCCCCTTTTTTCCTTTGCTTTTTTATTTCATAACTAATGTGTGTGAGCGTGATGCAGGGAAAGCGTTCCCATTGCTTTGCTTTTTTTCCTGTCGTGAGCCTACATGCACACGTTGGTCTAGGAATGTGTATTTCGGAACGGAAAGTTAACTCTTTCCATTCCGGAATACACACGCTGACCAACGTGTCCACTGCTGTAGGCAGCTCTGCTGGATCTCGTAACTCCTTGCAGCCCAAACTACGGGCTTTAATCAATCTTCAGGCTATACCAGTGCATATGGCCCGCAGTTGACCAATCAGCAATGCCAAACACCCGCTAGGGTGTTCTAATACACATTATAAAATAAACTCATGTTAACAAATCTAATCGTATAACCGTAAAATCAGGATGTCAAGTCACCCTCAGGATTTACCCAACTCAATTTCTTAATAGTTCCTACCTCCACTATTGCTTGGCCAGATTAGATGAATTTCTCATGGACGACTGAATGACCGTAGACCTACAAGTCAAACTAATAGAAGCTGCCACTTCCACCCAATATTGATGAGGCTCAATAGACTATACCTCTCCATATGACCTGCAGAATCCTGGCACTCCTCATTGCACCAAACTCTACATAGGCCTCCTAGACTACCTGTCAAACCCTGTTGAGAGCACACAATGCAACAACCAGACTCAAGTTGGGGAATTAGCCTATTTGACTAAAAAATTTGACCTTATGACCAAATTGACCTTTTTGGAGTGGTCCAAATTGACCTTTTTGTGAGGTCCAAATTGACCTTCTTTGCCACGTCATTAATTGATAAAGGAAGCTATGAGATACAAATTGTAATTAACTTTCAAATAATTAAAAAAAAATAGTTTCTGCAACTGTATTGTCTTAATTCATCGTATTGTGGGCCAGGTGAACGATGCGAGTTGGCACACTCATTACTCTAAATTGTTTGCGGATCTTGGGGACTGATTGACAGAAGATGAGAAAATTAGCGAACACAAGTGGTAGATCGAAGTGGAAAGGGAAGATCTAGAAGTGAGAATAAGAGGGTTAGCTCATCAAGAGCCGCTGGACCTGATGGTATTTCAAACCAGATCCTCAATAAAAATCCAGGAGTGGAGCCACCTGGTGGCACTGGTCTTTGACCAGATTTTGTGCACCAAACAAGTTCCAACCACTTGGCGAGAGGCCATAATTGTCACCATATACAAGAAGGGCGATCGTGCTGATCCCAAGAACTATCAGCCAATCGCTCTTCTTGACTCTATGGAGAAACTATTTGCCTCTATTCTATTATGAGACCTGACAAAGTGGGCCATGAAGACGGGGAGGTTAGAACCCCCGTCAAGCAGGTTTTGTAAGGGGAGTGGGAACCTCCTTGAATTTGTTCCTAATTGGAATCCTAAAACAAGCAGCACTAAAATCAGAGTCCTGTGTCCTTATGGCATTTATGGAATTCAGGCGTTCGATTGCGTCAATAGGATCAAATTTTTGGAGGCCCTTTCTGCCCTGTATTCAAATACATTGATACAGGTAAGACTTGCTGCCACGGGTGTTCTATCTAAAGAAATTCGGAGCCATCGTGGTTTAAACCAGGTTTGTGCTCTAGCCTCGCTTTTGTTTAGCCTGTAGATCTCTGACCTGGGCGCCTCGCAAAACACGGTCAGGGCTTTTCTACCAAAGATCAATGGAGTTGCCATTCCCTGGGTCACTTATGCAGATCAAAGTGTTCAGGGACTTCACGCAAGTTGGTTTATAGAGGCGAATCAACTGCTTCACAGAGTATTTCAGTCAAAATGACATGAAAATCAATGTTAATAAATCAAGAGTCCTGAGCATGTCAGTGGTTCATAAGGGAAAAAAAACAGGCATTGTGGGTTGGAAAGGAGAAAATAAAGTGGTTCAAACAATAGTGTGCTTGGGTGGGATCATCAAGAAGAACAGACGACAGAGCCCACTACCTCTCACTTTGTGCCAAAACGAAACAATTGGCAGCCCAGGGAATGAGAATTCAGTGCAAATATTGCACATTTTCCCTTGCTCCATTGTTGTCCTTCTATCGCCAAAAGGCAGTGCCCATTTAAACCTGAAGGCATGCTTAACCTAACGTGGAAAGTTTGGGCCTTATAAGAAGGCCTGTTTTGGAGAAAGATCCTCAGACTGCCCAGCTCACTAGCAATCTCAACAATCAGAGATGAGCTCAGATTACAATCATTGGAGTTAATCTCCCTCTGGAAGACCATCATGTTTTATAGAAAGTGCAAAATAGCAGAAAGAGCAGCCCCCTTTGAAATCTTCAACTCAATAGATAAATTGATCGACCATCTGCTCAAAACATGGTGGGAGAGGCTAGAAGGAATTCTGGTAGAAAAGAATGCAGAAAGCGAGGAGTTAATCACCAATCCCATAGAGAGCAAAATAAAATTCCAAGAAAATGATTGGACTGAAACCAAACGAAAGAGAAATCTAGATAACATAAGACCTGGTCTAGAAATGGAAAAAAGGGTTTGAACAAGCTACCTCAATATCTATTAAAATGTCCCGCTCCACCCTGTAGGGCCCTATTGATGAGAGTGCGATTGAATATACTGGCTACCGGAGAGGTGAAACTAGCCAGGAAAAACAGAACGCCTGCCTAATCGCATTGTAGATACTGTGGCTTGCCTGGGGAAACAAACTCTTTTCCATCGTGTAACTGCTTGCACGGATCTCAATCTGCACAATGTCTACTTGAAAGCTCATAGGACCATCCGGTTGACAACCTTACATCTTCAGTGGTGGCAATGGATGGTAATGGAGAGAGAGTAAGCTTATGTCTAGCCGTCTTTCAGTTTTTTGAAGCTGCATTCAATCAACCTGCAGTGAGTGAATGATGAAATAATGTCCTAGTATTGAGCAGGATGTTGAGACCGATGTTGCGAAAACTTGGCCATCACCCAGTATATAAGAAATGACAGAATTAATTAGGTACTTGGAAATCATGTTGTAAACTGTTGCGTTAAATGAAAATCGGGATTTAAAATTTATGTTGTGAAATTGGGGAATGTGTCTTAATGTAAATGGTTAAATGTCTTACCTTGCTAGTTCAAACAAACATTTTTTTTAAAGTTCATATTTTTTTCCATACCAGATTCACACTTTACCAAGTCATTATTTACATTGTATTGAAATTCACTTAGGTTTTGTATGATGGCCATGATGCCACCCATCAAGTTTGTCAGTTTTTCGTTGATCCATTTATCATTGCCGAAAAAACTAAGGATTTAAAAAATAAATAGCAATTTGTTTTTAGCTGCCACTTCCGCGCTTCCAAGTCCCCTCTGTTGCATGTGTATCTCATGCAGGTGCGCGGCCGTGAGCACCCTCCCGCTGACAAACTCATACAGGGAGAGATAGTGCAGTTCGGGTTCACCGGTTGCTCTGCGCAGCCAGGACACACCCTGTTTTATAGGCACACGACAGAGTGCCACGTCGCTCCGCTGTGTGCTGAACCCTTAAAGGGGCAGCACCACACTCCTACTTTTTCATAAGGACAACAACAAACAACACAACTTTACTATACTTCAAAATACAAAACGCACTGCAAACCAAAACCCAGAAAATACCCCTTTAATAACATCCACCCGGACCCCAGCATGAACTGCAACATCCCAGGATGTTGCTCCGGAATCATGAGTCCAGTACATAGTTACTGAGGTGGACAGGTTTCCCTCGCCCTGTCCTCAGAGGGAACCTCCTGCCCGCCTCCCGGATGGAGACTCCTGCACCAGGGCTCGCTCAGGCCCGGCCAGCCTCCCGGATGGGGACTCCCACGGCAGGGCTCGCTCTGCCCGGAGAGTTGGGGGAGAAGTCCACGCCCCCACCTTCATCTGGAACCTCCATCATGTCCTGGCTCTGGGTCGCCTCCGCTCGAGGTTCCCCCAATTTCTTAAAGAAGCTGGCATTCCGAGTGACAGATGCAGTTCCATCCGAGGCCATGACCATTGACCCCTTCACAGCCACCACGTCCATCGGCCCTGGCTCATATGTCAATGACTGCTTCCCCTGCGGGTGCCTGTTTCGTACGAGCACCTCATCCCCAGCAGCAAGCTGCTGGGGCCCGAGTCCCTTCTGAAGGTTCTCCTGTTCCGTCCATAGCCTCCTGTCCATTTCCACTTGCTGGTCATCAATCACCACCGGCTCCTTCTCTCCCACCTTGGGTAACAGTTCTCTTGGGCACCGCTTGTACAGAGTTTCCGCCGGCGCCACCCCGTAGATGTATGCGGGGTGGCCCGGTATACGTGCAGAAACTGGTACAGGGCCCTCTGCAAACACTTGCCCTGCCCCTGTGCGATGCAGGATACTTTGAGGGTCATCATCCTCTCCGCCTCCCCGTTCGCCCTGGGCCAAAGGAGAGGGACCTTCCTGTGGTGTATACTATATTCCTCCATCAGCTTCGCAAAGCTCTCCCCTTGGAAGGGTGCTCCGTTAACCGAGCACAGTACCTTGGGGAGCCTATGAGCGGCAAATATCTTCTCCATCGCCACCACCAGGTTTTCAAAAGTCAACAAATTCGACCTCAGGGTACCTGGACCACTCGTCCACCACAAACAGCAAGTGTGTGCCACAGGTCGTGGAGCCAAAGTCTGCATGAACCACCTCCCATGGTGTCGTGCCCCGAGGCATGGCTTCAATGACAGGCTCCCTTTGGGCTGGGGATGCCGCCTGACACCATACACAGGATGCAACAAATTCCTCCATGCGTCTCTCCAACTCGGGGAAACCAGACCTTCTGGCGCAACCGAGCCTTTGTTTTGGCGGCGCCTTTGATGTCTCTGGTGGGCCAACTCAATGACCGGACTTATCTTCACCTGTGGGACCACGATCCGGTCAACTCTGAGCAGAAGACCAGCTTCAGAGAACGTCAGCTTGTATCTCACCTTCCACAGCTGTTCGAGAGTGACTTTGGCCTCCTGTGTCCGTATTGCAAGAGTGTCCAGCACAGCCTTGCACGATCCTTGCTGAATCGCGGACTTCAGGATAAGGAAGCATTCATCCTGAGCCTCCACCAGTTCCAGGTCTTCCAGCAGCACTGCGTTGGGGGTCGCCACCTCCACCTCCTCTGCACAGGTGTCCTCCTGATCGTCCGGGACACCTCTGGGGTGGCGAGACAAGTAGTCAACTGCATTGTTGCTCCCCAGCCGGTACACAAGCGAGACCCCATACTCCAGTAACGCTGACATCCACCGCTCAATCCTCGCAGGGGGCTTGGAGGATGAACCTGCCAAGATGGGCAGCAGGGGCTTATGGTCGGTCACCACTGTCACTGGCAGCCCTAGGACGTACAGCCTGAAGTGCCGAGAGCCCCACAGGAGCAACAGGGCCTCCCGCTCGATCTGAGAGTATCATTCGGTCTCCGAGAGGGCCTTGCTGGCGCATCCCACCGGCCAGACACCCGAGTTGGCATCTACTTGGGTCAGGACTGCCCCCAGGCCAAACGGGCTGGCGTCCACCACAATCTCCGACTGCAGGGCTGGGTCGAAGAAGGCCATTGTGTCTTTAACTGTGAGTGCACTTTGATATCTTTGAATGCTGCCTGTTCCAGCGGCCCCCACTGCCACGTAATGTCCTTCTTCGTGAGGACTTGCAATGGCTGCGACCGAGAGGCCAAGTTCTTAAAAAAGCGGCCACAGTACGTGACCACGCCTAGAAAGCTCTGTACCTCTGACACATTCTCCGGCAGTCGTGCCTCCATGATGTCTTTAACCTTGCGGGGGTCAGGTGACATGGCCCCCAAGAATTCAATAGTTGTCATGAGGAACTGGCACTTGTCACGGTGCAGTGTCAGGCCCAGTGACTGGAGCCGCTCAAATGCCTTGGCCAGCTTATGCAGATGCTCCGTTTCAGACTTAGCAAAGACTAGAATGTCGTCACTAATGTTGAGGACGCCATCCAGGTCTGCAAGGGCGCCACGTATGATGTTTTCAAACACTTTCACTGCCGAGGAAACCCCAAAACTCAGTCTTTTATAACGGTACAATGCCCGATGGGTGATGAATGTGGTGATGTAGCTTGAATCGGGGTGCAGCACCACCTGGTGGTAAACCGGCTCTTAAGTCCAATTTGGAAAAGAAACGGGCACCCTGCAGTTCGGTGCTATCATCAAAGGTAGGCGTCAGATGCCGCTCTCTCTTCATGGCCTTATTGGGGAGCTGCATGTCGACGCAAATTCTCACTGAGTCCAGCTGCTTTGGCATCCTGGCAATGACGGGGAACACCCACGGGGTTGGGCCTTCAACCTTCTCGATGATGTCAAGGCTGACCAGATTGTCCAGCTCTCGATCAACCAAGTCCCGCAAGATGGGCTGAACCGACTCGTCAATGTGCAACCTCACCGGGTCCCCTGCCATTCGCCCAATCCCCTCAAACAACTGGAGTACTTGACCAGTAACGTTTGAATGTCCTCAACATACACAGAGTATGCAAAACTGACAATCCCCAAGGCCTCAGCCGCTGCGCAACTCAGCAGAGTGTTGCTTCTCACAGTTATAACATAGAAGCAAGCTCTTATCCAAGAGCCCCCATGTCCCACATCAGCCACAAAGGCTCCATCCAACAGAATTGGCTGTGACACCCCCAAACGTGAAGACCCGCACCTTCGGGGCAGCCACCTTCGGGGCAAGGGGAGGGGGACTCCATTGCGTCATAATGTTCTCTCGCCATTACATTTACTGAGGCCCCAGTGTCTACCAGCACCAGGACAGGTGACTCGTTCACTTTGACCAGACACCTCGGTTGTCGCCTGTTCTTAGAGCATAGGACGCCCACACTAGACACAAAGAAAATGTTCTCCTCTTCCTCTTCATCCTCATCCTCTTCGAGTTGGGCACCTTCTTCTCCCTGGTCCACCTGGGCGATATTGGGCGGGTGTGACTGATGAAAATAGCCAGACCAGACTGGACTTCTTGGCACTACCACAGGCAGAGGGGCCCGACACATAGGGCATAGTGATCGGCCAGACCACACTGGCCACGCACTTTGCCCGCAGCCGGGCTCTCTGCAGGGTGGGGCAGGTCATACCCACACTTTAGGCACAAGCCTCCTGAGCTTCCACCCCTGTCACGGAAGTTGCCCACTGGCCTCCTGGCACCTCTGTCACCCATGCCACGGCCTATGGCACACATTTTCACCATCCTTTCCCCTCACTCTCTGGCCGGCCTCCCTTAGCCCTCCTCCAACCCCCACCTGCGAGGCTAAGAACCTCAGGGTCATCTTTGACTCCACCATTTCCTTCTCCGCCCACATCTCCGAGGTCTCTAAAAAGTCAAATTTCCGACTGCACCTCCTCAGAGGTACTCTGCCTTTCTTCTCCTTCCCCAGAAGCTCATGGTATCTCAAGCTCTGGTTCTCTCTAGCTTGGACTATTGTAACAGCCTCTTTCTAAATCTACCTGCCTCTACTCTCCGCCCTCTGCAACTAATCCAGAACAGGACTGCGAGACTTGTCCTTGGCCTCAAGCCCTGGGATCGTATCTCTCCAGCTCTGAAATCTCTCCACTGGCTCCCAGTGGATGCAAGGATTAAGTTCAAAACCCTCTGCTCCTATACCTCCAACTCACTCAGGGTCAGTCGTTTTTCTAAGAAACGAGCTGGGGGTAGATCTCTGTCTTCGGCTAGGGCCTCCCTCTGGAACAGTCTCCCTGCCACTCTAAAACTTGAGGAGAACCATCTCCGGTTCCGGAAGCACCTCAAGACCTTCCTCTTTTCTTCTGCCTTCGCTCCCCCTCTCCCCTGCTGATCTGTTCTCTCTTGGCACCATGCACCTGGCCACCCCCTGTCTTTTGGGCCCAGGTACCTGCTCATCCTGCCACCCTCCCGCACTGCCTCCGAGACACCCCTTGCACTGGGGTCTGTATCTGTACCCATACAGCCCCCCCTTTTTCTTCCTGCACTTATCAGACCTACCCTGTCTGCTGCCTTAAACCTAGCACTTGCAAATTGCTGGCTGCATTACCACTGTTTGTTGCCTTTATTATTTATTTATTGTTATTTATCTGTTTTTATTTGTTTCTCCTCTGCTTCGCACTTTCCACCTCTCCTCCCTTCCATGCACTTTTCCCCTCCCCCCTGTCCCATGCACTTGCTCAATGTCACTGGGCCTAGTAAGATCGCCGTTTTGTTCTCCCCTGTTCCCCTCCCTTGTCGCGCTCTGAAACACTTGTGTACCAGCGCGATAGAAATAAAATATCAATCAATTTATATCAATCAATTTCTTCCGCCTTGCCAGGGCGCACCCCGGCCTCCATCCTGGATGCCCTCACCTCAGAGACCTCCTGGCATCGTCCTAGATCAAGGATGCGTGGCAGGGTGATGCCTGGTTCCCGCAGTACCTGTCTGCGTAGCTTGCCAGACGCTCACCTCTGGATCAGCTGATCTCTGACCATCGTGTCAGGGTTGTCCCAGGCACATGTCACTGACAGCCGGCGCCGTCTGGCCATAGAAATTGTCCAGTGTTTCATCGTCCTTCTGACGGGTAGACCTCATCACAAAACACTCATAGTCCACAATTGCAAGGGGCAAGAAATAATTTTGAAGGGCGGCCTTCGCTGCAGCGTAGGAGGTGTCCGTCAGTTAAAGGGATTCAAAAACTTCATGTACCGCATGCCCAGCAGATTATAAAAGGGTTGCCAGCTTACTGTTATCGTTTGTTTCCATGGTAGCTCGAAAGTACATGTCGAGCTTATCCATCCACCTTTTCCATCGGGGCCCCAGGCTGGACAGGGCACCCGAGATGTCAAACTCAGGAATTGGTTGCAGCGCCCCTGCTGGTCTCATCGGGGCGATCATTTGGGGCACATGGGGCGGAAGCACAGGCAGAGGCACTCCTTGGTCAGCCTGATCGTTCATGGCTATGAGCGCACAGGCACCCCACTTAATTACAGATGGGACCGTAACTCACCCATACAGTCTTCCTACAGATGAAGTGGATGAAAAAGCGGGCTCCTCAGTTCTTCACCCCCACCAAAACCAAGAAAAATTAAGTTGTGCGGCATGAGCAGCAGAACAGTCCAAAACCCCGGGCTGGGTGTGGCAGGAGAACCACAGAAGGTGAAGGGAATGTCCTAGTGTGTCCAGAAATTGAGCTGGGTGGGCCTAGTGGACCAACAGAAACAGCAGGCCTCCCCCCAACTCGACGAAGTTTTGCACTCCAAAATTCCAAATTGGAATCCTCGATGTGCAGATGCAGCTGCCCGCTGCTGAATTTCCCAAAAATTAGGTCTGGATGGCGCACAGGCACCCTTTTAAAGGGCAGCGACCATCCCAGGCCTGATTGACAAAACGGCCGCCGAGCCGCGTGTTCCTTTTCCTTTCCGCGGCATGGAAAAGATGAAAACTACCTTGGCGAGCAAAAATTCCACTCGTCGCCACTGTTGCATGTGTATCTCATGCAGGCGAGCAGCCGTGAGCCCCCTCCTGCTGACAAACTCACACAGGGAGAGACGCTTGCAGTTCAGTCTCCCCGGCCGATCTGCGCAGCCGGGACACGCCCCGTTTATTTATAGGCACGCGGCAGAGTGCAACATCACTCCGCCGCGTGCTGAACCCTTAAAGAGGCAGCACCACACCCTCCAACAACATATGAACTAGCTTTCAGCTTCTAACACACGCCGGTACGCGTTTAAAGTAAATCTCATCAATCCTTCTCTTCCTGCATTACGAATGTTTTTAGTTTCATTCCTAGTTTTCCTATCGCGGCTCACAGCAACGTTATCCATCAATCCTTTAACCAGGGATTTCATTCACTGAGAAAAAAGTGGTCTACGCCACCTAGCTGGCAAAGTGCTGGAAAATGTAGAGGTCCTGTGATGCAAGTTAAAACCAAGAAACATTTTACCAGGCCAGGATTGCGGGACCGAAGGGGTGAGATATGCTGGCATTATATAAACAACGTATGGTGTTACCTCGCGATCTAATGTAATTTGCGTTCAGGTTTATTTCGGTCAGATTTCTGAAAGCAGTTTATTTTAAATCAAACACTAATCTGTCAAAAGAAGGATACAAATCAAAAACACTATATCGCTCATAGCGCCTTCCATGACAGGGCACAGAAGTCATTGCCCACTTTCAGATGAACCCCTCTGACCTGATTGGAATTAGCACATGTTTATCGCGCAGGAAAGCAGAGTCCGAGGAAGCAGCGTGGCATGGCATCCCAGCAGGGCAAGGAGTGGCCTGGGGGTTTGGTTGTGGTTAGAGAAAGTTTGGAGGGCGTGTGTGGAGGCGGGGGGCGGGGGAGTGATTAAGAGGACTATACATCATAGGAGACTTACGAGAGAGCTGGGGCCAGGGGTTGCGTGAGGCTTGCCCAAAAGAAGGAAGATGGGAGGGGGTTGCCAGTGTGTCCCCCTGCACAAGAGGAGGGTTGGGAATAGGAGCACCCGACCTTGCTGACCAGTAGGCCAGAAGACTAACACAGCTGACATGGAATCCCCACTCATGGCACCAACTAACTCAACAAAGATCAGGAAAGCCCAAATACCTATTCTAGTATGACCAGCGACAAAAATAGGGTTCCATGTGGTAATATCCCCGCAAAAATATCGGCATACAAGAATGGTGCCAAATTATTGCGGCAATATTAACCCATTAAACCTTCGGTGGACTCCCCCGCAACCCCCATATTATTTTAAAGGGAGCGGGGGACACCCCTGCAACCCCCGCTCCCATTTACCCTGAAAATTATCCCCATTAATAATATTGCCTATGGCTGTTCCCAAAGACCATATATATGCCGATATTATTGGTGGGGATAATATTACCCGATACCAAAAATAGTTGTCTGGGATCACATTCCTCATCCCAACAGCATAGTTATTTGGTGAATGGCAAAAGGAACCAAACACTCCTCCAACATGCGCATCTACTTTACACACATACAGTACAGTGGAATCTTCACTCTGACATCCACATACCTCGAATGCAAAAATCATGTAAACTCTCCAACTCTCCCCGTAAACACACCAACCACTGCGACCCCCACCACAATGCGGATGGTTACGAGGAAAAAAAATACATAAAAAAGCAGGATAACATCACCTGTGAGCCCAACTGGCAACAAACATCCCATCACAACTCACTAGAAAACCGGTGCGTCCAATCTGCACACATCAACACACCATGATTCACATGTTTGCGCTTCTACTGTTTCAACAAACCACAACCCTCCCCTCTCTCCTACATGACCTTCAGGCAACCCAAATGACAGAGGTTGTGTCACACAAGAAGCAATTCATTACGTATATAACAAGATCGAAAAAACGATGCAGACACATCCGTATTGACCAACTATATATAGCCATATGCGGATACATCCCATTGAAGCCAAAATACTTGCGAGGAGAGTAGTATGTTAGCTGCAGAACTGTAGTGAAGAAGATGGGGAATGGGCATGATCAACACTCTATCCACCCATAGGGCAGCTGGCTACAGTTGAGGGCTCTGCTATACATGAAGTCACATGCAAATTACATGCACAATTGATAGATGGGTCAAATATACATTCAACACATATCATCTTTTTTTAAACGATTTTATTAGTTTCTTCAAACAAACAATACAAACCAAACATGCAGTGCATATATCAACAGTCCAATTGCACATTGCTTAATTCTGATCACTGCTTCCCTTATACCACCCCCCATTCCGAGCCTATTGCTTCCCTCATTTCGTTTCTGCATCTTGTGGTAGGGTCTCCCCTTCCATGAGTTCTGCCGGGTCTTGTATTGCCCCAAACAACTCTGCTATTAATAATTTCCAGGCCATCATGGACTCTGTCTCTTCCACCCCCCCTGCGCTATTCGCTTTTTGCCATACCGTGGTTTCTGCTTCTGCCCATTTCTGCAAGTCTTTCCACCACATCTCTACTCGCAGTCTGTGGCATGACTTCCATCCCATAGCAATTCTCCTCTTTGCAAGCACATATGCCAGATCTTTCAGTTTACTCACATGTTTGGATTCTGCGATCCAGGGAACCCCCTCCAGCAAACAGGCCCACACTGTATCCACCACAATCATAACCCCCTTCTCTGCTAGTTTGTGTGCCACTTCGCTCCAGAAGCGCTCAATAACCCGGCATGACCAAAACATATGCACCATACCCGCATCCTCTTCATTACATTTAGGGCATGCTTGCCGTCCTGCATTTTTGAACCTGGATATCCTCTGGGGTGTCATATACGCCCTATGCGTAATATACAGTTGTATCTGTTTAATCTCGCATTCCTCAACACCTTTTTATGGTACCCCTGAACTCGTTCCCACATCCCGTCGTCCATCGGGGCTCCCACTTCCGCTTCCCAGTCTTGTCTCAATTGTGTTACCTCTTTCCAAACCTTAGATATCATCATTTTGTATATTCTAGGTATCTCATGCCCCCCCCCTCCGTTATATCGTATATTAGGTCTATAGTAGCCTCTGGTTCTTCCTCTAGTACAACTTTGGGCCATATTTTCTTGATTCTCTGCGCCATTCTATGATATGTAATGTACTGGCCCGTGTGCAACCCAGTTTCCTCACCCAGCACCTCAAAATCTATGATAGAGCCCTCTCGCCAGATATCACCCATTGTTGCTAACCCAACCGGTTCCCAGTGGTTCCTGATTATCATCCTTAGCTGCTCATCTCCCCCCGTTAGTGCGACTAGTGGTATCTGCGGGGAACATGGGGATGGGCTCTCCATCTGGCATGCCCTGCGCCACATCTTCCATCCAAGTATCAGCATCTTAGGGCGCCCTTCCATTTCTGTCTTGGGCAACCACATCATCTCTTTCAAGTAAAATGGGGCACAATCTTGTCCAAGCAACCTGGATTCGGAGGTCACTTCATCCGAGAGCCATTTGGCAACATACTGCAGTTGACTCGCTACATAATAGACCTCATAATTAGGCAGTTTTATCCCCACTTTCTCATAAAAGTTCTGTAGCTTCCACAGTGCCACTGTTTTGCGTGCCACGCCACAGGAAATCCCTACACATACTGTTCAGTTTAATAAAGAACTTTTTGGGTATCAGATGTAGTATATTCCCAAAATAGTGCAGGAGCCTAGGTAGGACCACCATCTTTAGCATTGCCCCACGTCCCATCATTGCCAAGGGCAACTTCTCCAAGAATCTCATGCATTTTTCAATTTTTTTTAATGGCTTCCTCTTTGTTGTGCTTATGCTCCTCTTCCACTGTGTGGTATACGTCTATCCCTAAATAACGAAATGTACTAACCGCCCATGGTATCTGTAACACTGGTAACTGTTCCATTAGAATCATTTTATATCCTCCCAGTGGAAACATGCTGGACTTCTGAGGGTTCACCGCTATGCCAGACAACCCCGCATATCTCTCCATTACTTCTAAAATATATTGGAGATGTTCTTCCGGGTGCCGCAAGTACAGCAGCATATCATCCGCAAATAGGGAAATCAGATGCCGTTCCCCTCCCACCGTGATGTCATATTGTTGTCTCAAATATATTGCTAGGGGTTCCAGAGCCAATATGTAAAGCATCGGAGACCACGGACATACTTGTCTGGTGCCTCTGTGAAGCTGCCATCATTCCGATATCACTGCTCCCGTTTTAACTCTTGCCAGCAGTTCACTATATAGCATTTTCGCCCACCGTATATATCCAGGCTCCATCCCATAGCCCGCCAGGGACGCCAACAGCCATGGCCACCTGACCGAGTCGATGGCTTTTATTGCGTCCAAAGATACAATTGCCATTTCACCCTCGTTCTCGCCCCCAAACTCAATGACCCGTTGGAGTCGTCTATGATTGTTGGATATATTCCTATTCGGGACATAACCGGTCTGATCATGGTGTATTAGTTTAACAATAACCCTCTTCAGTCTATTTGCTAAAACAGCCATCAATATCTTACTATCTTGATTTAACATCGATAGAGGTCTATAGGAACCGCAGCTATGCCCAGGCTTGTTAGGTTTGGGAAGCGGTATTATAATCGCTTCTCTAAGTGACTCTGGCAAACTTCCCAGCTCAAACGCTTCATTCAACATTTCTAACAGTGGGGGGGGGGGGAGAACCTCTTCTTTATATACTTTATAAAATTCATTTGGGAGTCCATCAGCCCCAGGGGTCTTACTAGTGGGCAACTGTCTCACCACCTCTTCCAGCTCCTCCAATGTAATCGGTGCATCAACACATATCCTCTTATCTGCATCATCAGGTTACTGCAGTACAAATGTTTTATCAGAATTAAATAATCCATTTACACGGAGCATTAAATCAATGGAATACTAACAACAACAAAAAAAAACAGTCCTGAGTGGAAGTACAGTACTGGCAGTTTGAAATGGTGAAACTACTTACCAGCTGACTTACAGTTATAAGAAAACAAGCTATGGTTTAGAGAGGCACTAAAAGGTTTGTAATGTATAAAAGCAAGCCTTCCAAGCCAAAGCTTTAGAGTGACTTCATCCTAGAGAACCTGCAAGTGAAGCGACTAGGATGGAAGTGGACATTACTTTTGGACTTTATTATTGGATGAATGGAAAGGATCGAATGAACGAAATGGATGGACGCATGTGAAATGGATGAAATGGATACCAATGATATATAGAGCACTATATAAATAACAACATAACATTACAGACCTGTCAGCATCTGAGACGGCTTCTGCAATGCAACGTTTTGCGATGGGTAAGAAAACCTCTTTACCCCTGCCCATCTCAATTTACAGTAAGTGCCTTAGACTGGTCCCGCTTTCCCCCCCTTCCTTCTATACATTCGCACCGTGCTCTAAAGCCACTTTGGTTTACATCGGTTCATTGTTACTGACCTGCAGGGGGCCCATCACGGCGCTCAGGCTCCTTCAGATAGTCTTTCCCTCCCATTAAAGCACCAGCATCCACGGTTGAATCACCTGCATAAAATACAATCCATGATCACCACCTTCCTGTGTAAGGATTTAGATTCACAAATCATAAATTCATCCCAAATAAGCCCACCTGCATGTTCAGCCCTTTGGGAAATGAGACTTGGATACTTTGCTATATGTATAAGTAATCCTAATGCTATTCTAGGGTCACTTTCTTTGGGTCAGGATTCCACATGGTACAAACCTTTCATTAAAATAAGAAAGTGGCATTATGTGATGAGGGATTCGAATATCTTCCTTTTCATGTAATTTTCTATGACCAGGTTTGCTGTCACTGCATTTCATTGTAATACTTTCTGATAGTGCAGAACTCTGCACTTGCCTCGGCAGACCCTCCCCCATGGCGCCAGGTCGTGTAGCACTTTCCATAGCTTGCACTTCGTCTGTGGCTCACCCACAAGCACAGACATTGCACCTAGCCCTCCTGCCCTCCTCCTTGCTGCACCTTCTGAATACTCACAAGGCATAGTAGTGTTGACCTTTTCCCTTTCCCCCACTGTATTTAATATTTTGTGTATGTTAATGTGTTTCATTCACATGTTCCCTCCCTGTTTCCCTTTGGGTGCTTTGAAACAGTATTTACTTACTGTATAAGCGCCCAACAAGCGAACAATAAATACATATTGGTAACAGGGGTTTCTGCTTGTATGTGATTCTTTAATCCAATGTGTTATATGAATTCTTTGTCTATGTTTGCTTTACTTGTGCAAGGTGTGTTTTTAACATGGGCATAATAAATAAACAAATAACTTCCATCGGTGATGGGGCCAACACACAGCCTTGCCTCATGCCCGCCGGAGCGCACAAAACAGAATTAACCATTATAGCACAGAGGAAACAAAGCAGAATTTAAAAAGTAAATGTAAAGTGTGAAGAATTCTATGAATCCATCACTGGAATCTTGCCTAAAGTCTCCTCCCAAGTGGCCAGGAGAGGGCAGATGCTTCCTGATCCCAATCCTGGGGGTGGTGTACTGCGGGAGAATCACTTGGGCGGGGACAAAGCCTAGGGTAGCGGGGAGATTAAACAGAATGAGAGAGAATATTTTTCCCTAGAGAGGAACACCTTTGTAACCAGGTTAATGGAGGGATTGCACATTTGGCATTTGTAATGTGCACTATACAACAACATGCGTTTCAAGGCGCATCAAAACAAGGGAGGAGGTGGTGGGGGAAAGTATCAAACAAAAACAGAAGTGTTCTTAGAAAATCCTGAAGCATTCCAAACGTGCATGAGCTATGGTGTGAGAGCAGGGAAAAGGTGCAGGGAGAGGGGATTAGGGAATAAAACAAAAATGATTTAGAACGTGCAAGTGTTGTGACATGAAAAAAGTGAGGGGAAGAAGGGAGGAGGCAAAAACAGACAGGAAAACAACAAACAAGATGCAGCAATAAGTAGGCAATAACAAAAGTAGTAGGGCTAAAGAAATAGAATGCCACATCAAATTCCAGAAATACAGAGAACAGCAATAGTAGGAGCAGTGCAAGGGAAAGGGCCGCAGAGTAAGAATAACCACATGAGTGCAAGGAATACCAAATGCAACACTAGCAGGAAGCAGCGCAAGGGAAAGAGCTGCAGAGAAAGAATGGCCACATGAGTGCAAGGAATACCAAATGCAACATTAACAGGAAGCAGCGCAAGGGAAAAGGTTTCAGAGAAAGAATGGCCACATGAGTGCAAGGAATACCAAATGCAATATTAGCAGGAAGCGGCGCAAGGGCAAGGGTTACAGAGAAAGAATGACCACAAGAGTGCAAGGAATACCAAATGCAACATTAGCAGGAAGCAGCGCAAGGGAAAGGGCCGCAGAGAAAGAATGACCACATGAGTGCAAAGAATACCAAATGCAACACTCGCAGGAAGCAGCACAAGGGAAAGGGCTGCAGAAAAAGCATGACCACATGAGTGCCAGGGAGATAAAATGCAACATTAGCAGGAAGCAGAGCAAGGGAAAGGGCCAAAGATTAAGAATGGCCACAAGAGTGCAACGAATACCAAATGCAACATTAGCAGGAAGCAGCGCAAGGAAAAGGGTTGCCACATGAGTGCAATGAATACCAAATGCAACATTAGCAGGAAGCAGCGCAAGGGAATGGCCCACAGAGAAAGACATGTCCTCATCAGTGCAAGAATACAACAGTCGGCAGCAGTGAGCACTGCAAAGGATAGAGGCAAAATGTTCCAGCCAAGTGTCAAACCGATAAGGTACATCAAACAAGGATCAAGGAGTAGGCCACTGAAACCATGGCAGCAGAGTGAAGTCGGTGCATGAGCGAGTCACAGTGGGAATCCGGATAGAGATAATGAAGTCAATTTAGAACATGTCAACCTCCTACTAAAGGTGGGGAGGTAAACTCCCAGGGTACAACCCAATACAATAGTATATTGAAAGAACCAGTGTTTCGTCTCCCTAAAGATATACATCCTCCCCGAGACAAAGGTATACCAAAAGGGATGATGGAAATATGGCCACTCTTATTCCAACTATATCTAAAAAGGCTAAATCTTACAGATCCCCTTCTACAAATATTGAGAGAAAGCAAATTATTGCTAAAACAATCAAATCAGCAGAACAACCAAACCTTTTTGAAAGGGACTCCTTGTGCCAGAACCCCTCAAGAAGTGTGACAAAGAAGAGGGCTAAAGTGGCATGCAGAGGCAGAGACCAAGCAGGCAAGCCTAGTATACTATGGTGCGGTCAGGCAGTTAAGACAGAAGGCCTGCATCTAAAGCCAATTAACACACCCGAGGGGCATAAATGGCTGCTGAAGGAGGGTGTAGCAGAAAGAAGCTGAAAGGTCGGCAGCAGCAGAAGGAGAAGAATCAGAACTGGAGGCTGGGAGTTCACAAGGAAGTGTGACCACGGAAGGGACGCAGGAGCAGTAGAAGGGCAGATTTCACCTGCAGGCTCAGAGTTGGTCCTGTGCTCACAAACACTGTCTGGCTGTGGCTGCATTGGAAGAGACTGGAGTAAACTGGCAGTCTTTCTAGGTGCGCATAATTGTCGTGAATGCAGAGCTGAAGTCCTGTGTTTTACCCGAGGCCCGTGTGCAGAAGCAAGCCGAGGGAAGCTGGAGAAAAGAAGACTCTCCATTAATGAGACCAGATCCGAAACACTGGTGCTGCCGAAACAGTGCCTGTGCTAGCAGTAGGGTTGGGAAGTCGAGTCAACCTGCAGCCGCTGCAATATTGGAGCCAGTAAACGAAGGACAGAACACCAGAGCAGCAGAAACTCCTTTCCGGTAACTGTAACAAGCTGAATTTCATTCCCATTGAAGGTAAAGCAAGTGAAAGTCTTCATGGTTGTGGGAAGTCTTGTTAAACAAAGGGAAATGTATCGCACGCTTATCCTGCAATAACTGAAGTGCTTGCGTGTGAAGAAAGTCTTTCTTTTCCAATTGTTACTTTAAAATCATTGACCAGAGAAGTTGCATGTCTCCTATTAACAGAGAGAAAGTTACTGGTAATGAATGCATACACAGTAGTAGACTTTACCATTAAGTTACAAGGAAATATCACTTCAGAGAGGCCGCGTATGCAATATTGCGTTTCCTGATCATTGTTAAAAACGGAAGCCATCTTTGGGAAAGGGAACGCAAGTAGCAAGTGGAAGTTTACCATTAAACCACCACTGTGTGTACCTAAAGTTGACTTTGAAGTACACTTCAACTTTTGTTAACATCCTACATTCAAGTGTTGCAGTAGTGGTTGAATTCAGAAGTAAAACAACATTTGCACAAGCCAGTAGGCATAACCTTGCAAAGAGGAAACCAGCCAAAATAAGAACTGAAGCTCATTGTTTTTTTTAGATTGATTTCAAACTATTTATAGTACTAATATTACATTATAGAACAAATAAAATAGAGTCATAATACAACACAATACACACAGAATGGAAAAAAAGAAACTAAAGAAAGTAACAGCACGCAAGAAATAAGGATCCCATTGACGGAACCCCCACGCCCAATCCAATGACACATATCCACTTTTCAAAATGCTCACCCGTTTTAATAGTTGGTCCTTTGATCATGCAGTGCAAAGTTCGAATATAGCTAATGCAAAACGAGGGAGGCAAGTCTTTACAAGCTCTATATTGCCCATCGCACAAGCAGAAACATAAAGTGGAAAAACCATTCTGTAGGCCCCAGTGGCCATGACTATATCTACTTGCACATCAACCATGACCACCTATCAAAGATAAATGCCAGGAATTTTGCCAAGGCTAACGAGCGACAACTGGGCAGACGTCATGAGCCTATGCCATAGTTCTCTCGATATACCCTCGGCAGTGGAATTGAGAAAGGGTTCAAAGCTCGCAAACCTCAGTTCCATCAGCTTTGCGGCAGAATAGTACCAGTGCTTCAAGGTCTCCAGCTCAATTGTACACATTCTACACACCCGTAATTCCAAGCATTCCCCAATTTTGGCCCTAATACCCATAGTGTTGTCAGACAGTTATTTCTGAATCTGAGATATGAGTTTCTAACCTTTGTTGAATGAAACTTTTTCAGGTACAGCCTGTCCTCCCCGATAGGTAAGTAAAATAATTCTTGCCCAATGTATCTTTTTAGTCTTTCTAAGTCATCTAGGTGGACTGTATTGTCCCACCTGTTCACCTTTATTTTGAGAATATCATCAGATACTGTGCCCGAGAGCCCTAGTTGCTCCATGAATGACTTGCATCTTTTCTTGAATTTCCGTAAGAAGGGATTATGTCCCTAGCCCATCATATTATTCAAGTAGATGTCGATGTGCGGTACCTCAGCTCTAGACATTTTGCAAAACAAGGAAAGGCTTTGCTTCATCATCTGGGATCACCACGAAACCAGACCCCAGCTTCAGCCTAATCACAATCACTGGTAATGCGCGCCAGAGACCAGGACCCTTTTCAGAATCCTCCCTTCCAAAATGTCAAAGAACTTCCTGCTCCTACTATTTGTTAGCTCGCACACATACAGGACAGTGGCTGATATGTTAGACCTGTAAAACTCTATCATGGGCCACGGAGATCATGCACAATCTATTTTTGATAACCTTTAATAGCGTAAGGCACATCCAAACTTTCTCTTCCATCTTAGTTTCCTCGATTTTCTGTTTCTGTCTATGGGAAACAAAGAAGCCCAAGTATCTTATGCATTCCACTTTTACTAGAGGTCGATCATTCATCTTCCACGTGTAGCTTTTCTGATTTTTTTCCTCTTGCTACAGGTCATCACGTAGGATTTTGCTGGATGTACTGCTAGGCGGTTCTGTGAAAGGTAGTTCATTACTCCTGTCAGACATCGCTGGAGTCCAGCAGGGGTGTAGTCCACCAGGACGGGATTGTCCACATATGCGATGCAGCCTATGTTTAATTCCATCCATCACGGGGCATAAGCACCCCATTTCCTGGCTCCTTCTCATAAATCAGCAAGGTATAGATTAAAGTGTGGGTGCTACCACACAGCCTTGGCGCACACCCTTTGTAACAGCAATGCCCCTAGAAGGGTCAACTTTGATGTTTAGTCTTTCTTCGATGGTATTATTAGTATACAGCATCTGAATCATACACAGAAGGCCTGGCTCCATGTCTAGCCAACTTTTCCCAGAGGCGCAAAAGATCCAAGTAGTCAAAAGTTGCTGATAAATCGATGGCAGCTACATACAGATTTTTGGGAGCACTGCCATCGATTTCAGAGACAGACAACAGGGTAAATTATGGCTCAAAGAGCCAGGATGGCAACTGCCTTCCCAAACCGTAGGGAATAACTGGTACACAGGGAACGGTATGCTGGGGAAAAAAAATTAATCAACTTGCCGGTAAGGGCAAGACCAAACAACTAGTGATATTTCTATGGACCGTGGTCCTGTCCTCTTGGACACAGGGTGTGAAGCTGGTCTGGTGCGGGGATGAAAGTGAGGACAACCAGCACAAATATGCAAAAGTGCGAGAGGGGAATTCAATCTCGCATTTTTAAATCTAGGCAGCTGGCAATCAAAACTGCGAAGATTAAGGCATTGGAATAGTCATGTAACTTTATTTTAACACTAATGACTAGAGGGTTCCTTGCAAAAAGGGTGGTTGTCCAAGAGGGTGATTACCAAAGTATCGAATCGCTAAAAAAATGCACTGTCCCACTTGGTGTGGGATGGGAAAACCAATACTTTGTGGGTTTTCTCTCAATTTCATGCAGTAACCCCTATTGGTCTTGGGGGTATCATAAAATGTTGTGGTGGAGCCACAACAGGTAAGGTCGACCGGTTTCGATGGTTCATGACTGATTACCGACCATCTTCTTCAGGACAAGATCAATCTTCATGTGCTATTGAATAGTGTCTGTCCTCTTAGTAGGGCAGCGATGACAGGCTGCAAAGTGGATCCTGGGAGGGGAGACACAAGAAACATAATTGCAGAGAGGGAATGAATTGGCCTCTAACTGCAATGTTGCAACAATAGTACATCCAGAGTGCAGCTGAAGAACCTGTTACAAGGCAAGTAAATGCTAACACAAACAAGGTGCTCGCCAATTCAGAGCAAAGAGCCAATCTAATGGTGGCTAAAAACATAGACAAATCAACCCCGTGGAGGAAGGAGGGAAAGGTGACAGGATCTGTGCACGTGAGGAAAGGGAAAGGGGGGAGGGAAAAGGGAGGAAAGGGAACGAAGAATGGGGTGTGCGAGGAAAGGGACCTACCTGGAGGGGATAGCTGTGCTATCCAGGAGGTCAGTTGAGAGCCGAAAATGAGCTCTCTCCAATGGCGTACCTACGGAGAAGGCGAGACTGATAAGGGGCTGGATGAGCCAAAGGGAACGCTGAAAGGAGCGCGAGGAAATTCGCCTACCTGAGGAAAACCGGGGCGAGCACTGAAAGGCTGCAGCCTGCTCGGTCCCAAGGCTGTAAGTGTGTTGTGCGGCTGCAGCGGTAAAGGCCAGCTAGATCTGACGCTGCATGGAGGCGTGGCACCGTGCGTGAGGGGCGCGTAAGCCAATCGGCTTTTGCCACGTCACGGGTATGTGGACGGATAAGTGGCCTATCACAGGCGCAACCCGGGCAGGGATCTGGATCGCGGGCGGCCAATCTAAACACGTTATGGAAGGTGTATGTCTGCTAACGGGCTGGGACAGGAGCGGCCATGTATAGAGTCTGGGGGAGAGCCGAGCAAGGCGTGGCCCGTGAGGTGACGTGGGCGCGCGCGGCCTGCTCGGTCCCAAGGCTGTAGGTGTACGGTGCGGCTGCAGCGGTAAATACCTGCTACCGTGGGGGCGTGGCACCGTTCGTAAGGGGCACATGAGCCAATCGGTTTAATGGGCGTCAGAGGGGAATGGTGGCCTATCACAGGCGCAACCTGGGCAGAGGTCTAGGTCGCGGGCGGCCAATCACATAAGGGGAGGTGTATGTCTACTGCCGTGCTGGGAAAGGAGTGGCCATGTACCGAGTTAAAGGGCTGGGGAGGAGCCGGGTAGGCGTGGCCCATACGGAGGCGTGGGCACGCGCGGAACCAATCAATGGTCGATGGGTGTGTGTATGAACAGGACCGGGCTCGAGACGGGGCGGGCAAGGGGAGGAGGGACGGAGCTTGCGTATTGGCCCACGGGGGGGCGGGCTGTGAGGAAGGTGCCTGGATCATGAGTAGAGAGTGCGGAGGGTGACCAATGGAAGGGTGCTTAAGCGGTTAAAGCCTGCAGCAAGGAAAGAATGGAAACAGTAGAAGTGATGCCAAGAAATAGACATTAAACAATACAGAAACCATAAAAAACCAATAAAGAAACTGTAAAGAACTGGTGTATAGGATCCCCGAATGAAACAGATGAATAGATCAAAGGAAGGGCCAGTGAAGTGAAATAAACAAGAGTGATGGGTAGAAAAAGGAGACATAGATGAATGGACCAGAATAACATGTAGCAGAGAAAGAGGGAAGGCAAATTGCATCAAACATTGCATATGTTTTCCCATTAACCACACAGATGCATCTGCCAGTGGGTAGTGATTCGTGGAAAATCGTAATTCAATGTTGTAGCACCGCGAGTTCTTGCCACTGCATTGCTTCATTCAACCCTTGTTTGCAGGTGTTCAAACGGAAAATCCACTTCTGTTCTTGAGTAAAGAGTATGGCATGGTAGTTGCCTCCTCGCTTCGGGTGTTTTATTTTTTCCAAAATGGTCCATTGAAAAGACTCTGCTGTGTGTCCTTCCGCCAGAAAATGCGGAACCATAGGTGCTGTGAGTTTCTTAGTGCGGATGCAAGATCTGTGTTCAATCATCCGTTTTTTCACTTCTCGGGCAGTCATCCCAATATAGCGCAGGTGGCACGGACAGGTAATCATATAAATTACTCCTTTGGTGTTGCAGTTGGTGAAAAATTTCTGAATCCAAGGAGTGGTCCAGCCAATGTCAAGACTGGTGCTCCGAGCTGTCTGAGTGCACATTGAACAAAGGCCACAAGGGCTATGGCCCACAGGGTTAGTCTGGTTCCATAGGGTGACCTGTGTGTTCTGGGCAGTGTCCGTATCTGGTTGCACCGTTTTGACGAGAGTGTCTCTCAGGTTGCGTCTTCTTTTTAGTGCAAACCGTGGCGTGGGCATGTTGGACACACCTGTGTTGAGAATAGGCCATAGAGATTTGATCTCCTTTTTAATCTTATTAAGTAAAGGAGAATAACTCAGTACAGCCGTGATAGTTGTCACATCTGGGTCCTTTTGGTGTTGTTCAAGGGTACATGCGCGTGGGATGCTTCTGGCCCTTCTGTATGTATTCCGGACAATCCTCTGCGGATAGCCTCGTTCGATGAGTTGGTTTCTGAGAGTCTTAGACTGAGCAGTATAGTCTTCCGTCCTACTACAGAGACGGCGGTACCTCAGAAATTGGCCAAACGGTAAGTTATCTCTGAGAGATTGGGGATGGTAGCTCGAGTATGCAAGGAGGGAATTCCTATCCGTGTTTTTACGGTAAACTTTAGAAATGAGCCCGCCTTGTGAGGCCATAATTTCTAGATCCAAAAAGTGGGTCTGGCTTCTGTCTTGTTCCATGGTGAAATGCAAATGGATGTTGCGTGTATTGAGCCATTCATGGAAAGCCGAGAGCTCCTCGTTAGAGCCTCTGAAGATGATAAAAATATCATCTATATAGCGTCGCCAGATGAGCAGTTTGTCACGAAAAGGATTGTTTGGCGCATATATATGCTGGATCTCAAAGGAGTTGACATAGAGATTGGCCAAGCTCGGTGCGAAGGTCGCACCCATCGCAGTGCCCGAGATCTGTTGATAGAATTGGTCATTGAACATAAAGTAGTTCTTCGTGAGGGCTATTTCAGCCAAGGAGGATATGAAGGTGGAAGGTACCTCGTGGAGGTCGATGCCTGAATCAAGGAGATCTTTGAGCATGGTTAGAGTTTCTTGTTGTGGGATTTTGGTGTACAAAGATTCGATGTCAATGGTGACTAGCCAATCAAGTTCTGGGTTGAATTGTACAGAGTCAAGAAGAATGAGCATAGCTGTGGAGTCTTTTACATAGGATTGCATTTTTGGAATTTCATCCTTAATGAAAAAGTCTACGTATTGAGATAAAGGTTCCAGAATAGACTGAATCCCGGAAACAATAGGACGGCCCGGAGTGGGCAGGGTGGTTTTATGTATTTTTGGAAGGGCGTACATGGCTGGAGTCCTTGGATGCAGTGGCGTAAGGAAAGCTGCTTCCCTTGAGCTGACATATCCTTCTGCTTCCGCTTCTTCAATGATAGGGGCTATCAAAGCCTGCAGGGAGGCTGTTGGGTCACTGCGAAGTATTTTGTAACTGGAGGTGTCGCAGACCAGGGCATTCACCATATCATTGTAGTCGTTGGTATTCTGAATGACTATAGCTCCTCCTTTATCTGCCGGTTTGATGGTTATGGCTTGATTCTTAGCAAGGGCAGAGAGGGCATCAAGTTGGATTTTGGTGCAGTTGTTGTGAACGAATGGAATGTTATCTTCAATTTCTGAAAGTTTTTTCATGAGGGCTTGTTCAAACGTGATGGATTCGGCCGTGTACGCGCTTGATGGTACGCAAAACTGAGAGGTGGGTCTAAGACCAGTGACATCCGTTTGTGGATTAGATTTATCTTCAAAAAATTGTTGCAGATGTATTTTCCGTAAGAGTTGATAGCATTCGATCCGGGTTTGAAAGGGATCGTATCTAGCTGTAGGTATGAATGAGAGGCCCTTTTGTAGGATCTCTTCCTCTGGTCGAGTCAATTGGTGCGATGATTTGTTCATAATAAGGGAGGTGGAAAAGTTGTTGCCTGTCCTCTGCTGCGTGTTACAACCGTCGGCTGTGGCGGTGCGCGCCATCTGGGTCCGCGTGGCCCTCTGCCTCGCTGGCCTAAAAAAGGTACCGCAGGGGTGTTGTGTGGTACAGGGATGTTGTAATGGACTCTTGAACCTTGACGTCCATAGCCGCCAGAGCTGTTACCGGAGTTAGAACTGGAGTTAGACCATGACCTGTTTTGGCTTCTCTGTGAGTTCTGAAACCGCAATTGTGCTGCATCTCTCCTTGACTGTCGTGCCTCATCTGTGAAATATTCATCGGCAACATACGGGTAGACTTTTACATGAGTGAAGTTCTGCAAGTCTTTTTTGAGCTTCAATATTTTTCTATTGAGATTGGTGTCTTTAAATTCTTTCAAAGATGTTTCCAAAAGAGCTAATTTTGCTGTCTATACGTCAATTGCAATCTTGGTTTTAAGAGTGTTACTTTTAATCGTGAGTTCTGCTAATAATTTATCTGTAACTGTTTTAGCTGTATTGATAATTAGAATCAGCCAGTCTCGAGTGCATTTGTTCGCAATGAAGGACCAATCTTTTCTGAACTGGAGATTGTCTAGGAAAATCCGTGGTTCTATACGGATGATGAGTCCATTTGGGGCAGCGTGGGCCCTCAGGTATTCTGTCATGAGGGCTCCATGAAGTTCGGAGCGGATGATCTTTTTCTTGAGAATTTCTATTTCATTCCATTCATCGGTGTTGCTGTTGATGTTAGGTGCCAGGTCAATCCCAAGCAGGGATGGATTGGCCAAGATGTCGTCAACTAGTTCTTCCGCAAAAGCTAGGTAATGACCTTCTGCCATGGTGTGGAAGTGATGGAAGGGGAAGGGAAGAAAAAAGGGGTAGGTTTGTCTAGAGGTGCTAAGTAACTAAAAATGTGTCGAAAGGCTGGAAAAGGTCCGGCCTTTCTACTATTTGAATAAATCAAACCCAACAACTGGTTACAGTTGTGCGAAAATCAGACAAAGACAACAGGGTAAATTATGGCTCAAAGAGCCAGGATGGCAACTGCCTTCCCAAACCGTAGGGAATAACTGGTACACAGGGAACGGTATGCTGGGGAAAAAAAATTCATCAACTTGCCGGTAAGGGCAAGACCAAACAACTAGTGATATTTCTATGGACCGTGGTCCTGTCCTCTTGGACACAGGGTGTGAAGCTGGTCTGGTGCGGGGATGAAAGTGAGGACAACCAGCACAAATATGCAAAAGTGCGAGAGGGGAATTCAATCTCGCATTTTTAAATCTAGGCAGCTGGCAATCAAAACTGCGAAGATTAAGGCATTGGAATAGTCATGTAACTTTATTTTAACACTAATGACTAGAGGGTTCCTTGCAAAAAGGGTGGTTGTCCAAGAGGGTGATTACCAATCTTCATGTGCTATTGAATTGGCGAGCACCTTGTTTGTGTTAGCATTTACTTGCCTTGTAACAGGTTCTTCAGCTGCACTCTGGATGTACTATTGTTGCAACATTGCAGTTAGAGGCCAATTCATTACCTCTCTGCAATTATGTTTCTTGTGTCTCCCCTCCCCTCCCAGGATCCACTTTGCAGCCTGTCATCGCTGCCCTACTAAGAGGACAGACACTATTCAATAGCACATGAAGATTGATCTTGTCCTGAAGAAGATGGTCGGTAATCAGTCATGAACCATCGAAACCGGTCGACCTTACCTGTTGTGGCTCCACCACAACATTTTATGATACCCCCAAGACCAATAGGGGTTACTGCATGAAATTGAGAGAAAACCCACAAAGTATTGGTTTTCCCATCCCACACCAAGTGGGACAGTGCATTTTTTTAGCGATTCGATACTTTGGTAATCACCCTCTTGGACAACCACCCTTTTTGCAAGGAACCCTCTAGTCATTAGTGTTAAAATAAAGTTACATGACTATTCCAATGCCTTAATCTTCGCAGTTTTGATTGCCAGCTGCCTAGATTTAAAAATGCGAGATTGAATTCCCCTCTCGCACTTTTGCATATTTGTACTGGTTGTCCTCACTTTCATCCCCGCACCAGACCAGCTTCACACCCTGTGTCCAAGAGGACAGGACCACGGTCCATAGAAATATCACTAGTTGTTTGGTCTTGCCCTTACCGGCAAGTTGATGAATTTTTTTTCCCCAGCATACCATTCCATCGATTTCAGAGAGACAGGCATGAAGGGTCATTCCACTCTGCACAGTTCCCACTCGTCTCCTGAACCCCGTTTGTAGTGGATGGAGGCGATGTGTTGCCTCAGCCCACTTTCTCAGTATCATTGTGGCAAAGACCTTAGATGAGATATCTAGAAGGGATATAGGTGGATAGCTCTGCGGTGACTCCCTGCACCCCATTTTATATAAGGGAACAATTATGGAGTCGCGACATGAGCTGGGACAAATGCCCCTCCTTGCAATTTGTTGAAATAGATGGCACAGGATGTCAGCCCACAGGTTAGGATTATTTTTCAGAACCTTGTTAGTCACCCCATCTGGACTGCTGGCACGGGAGTGATTTAGATTAGTGATCAACATTTCTAGATCGTCTCTATCAATACACAGTCCCAAACTTGGGCGCCAACCCTCCCGAACTCACCACTTTGCTGCCTCCACTAAACATTTAACGCAGGCTTTCTCGGATACACTGGATGCCTCCGCAGGAGTTTGCAATGGTTTCTTGTTGGTCAGGGTCCCCCATATTGCATGCGTATCTTTTTTTAATAGCTGCGACAACATTTATTTATTTTTTTATTCTGATTTATAAAGCGCGCAACAGCCTGGGGGCATCGTGGTGCTTGTTATAGACATAGCTTAGTTACATATCAAAGACATACACAGAAAATTACAGGCAGTAATAAAGTACAGAGAAATTACAGTGGCAATTAATGCAAGTTTTGTTTTACAAGGCATAGAGTGAGGTTTTGAGTATTCTTCGAAAGACAGGGAGCGAGTTTTCTGCTTGGATGTCTGTGGGTAGTGCTTTCCAGTATTTGGCAGCGATGTATGGGAAACCAAGGCCAACGGCTTTGGCTCTATTGATTCGTGGGATGTGTATTTGGTTCATGTATTGTGTTCTGGTGGGACGTGTGCAGAGGATTTGGTGATAGTCTCAGATAGGTATGATGGTGCAGAGAGAGTGAGGCATTTATGTGTAAGGGTGAGGATTTTGAGAGTGATACGCTCTTTGACCGGGAGCCATTGTGCTGATTGTTTGGCCTGGGAGATGTGCTCCCTTTTTGAGATACTTAAGGCGGCCCGAAGCGCATTGTTCTGCGTGACTTGTAGCCTGTTTAGGTTTCTTGCGGATGTGCCTGCCAGTAAGGCATTGCAATAGTCTAGTTTGGCTCCAATGGTTGCTCTAGCTATAGAAAGACAATTAGGTTTGGATAGGTATGGTTTAATGGCGTTTATGAGTTTGGTGGTGTGTGCAGATGAGGATGTGTTTGTGCTAACCTGTCTAGTCATGGATACGTGTCATGGATACGGTGGAGTCTAAGTAGACCCCAAATATTTTGACGGCTGTGGACACGGGGATAATTGAATTGTCAATGGTGAAGTTGGTGTATAGTTCATCAAGTTTGGCTAGGGTGTTATTTTGACCTAGTATCATAATTTCTGTCTTGTCCCCATTGAGGCAGAGGCCATTGATCGCCATCCAGGACTGGATGGTGGAATAAATTGTGGGAAGCGCCTCAGCGTCTGTGTGGTAGGAGCCAGACAGAGGTAGGATTAGCTGTGTATTGTCAGCGTAGTTCGTATACGCGATATCAATGAGTCAAGCTTGTTGAAGTGAGGCTTCATGAACAAGTTGTATAATGTGGGTGCTGTGCAGGATCCCTGTGGGACTCCGCAGTGGATGGTGGTGGGTGTGGCATTTGCTATGTCCGAGAAAACTTTCATTGCTCTTCCTTTGAGGAAAGAGGTGACCCATAGAGCTGCTTCTTTGGAGAAGTTACCTGCATGTGTAAGGTGAGATGTGAGAGTCTTGTGGTCAACTAGATCGAAGGCGGCTGAGAGATCTAGGAGTAGAAGGGCTAGCTTGCCTTTGTCCATGATTTGGGTGATCTGGTTCTTTCGATCCACTAGGGCTGTTTTGGTGCCATGTCCTTTCCTGAACCCAGATTGCCTAGTCCCTAGGATAGTGTGGGTTTCCAGCAAGTGTTGCATCTGGTTATGTGCGGCTTTGTCCAATAACTTAAGGAGGAAAGGCACAGTTGTTATAGGTCTGTATTTGTTTGGTTGTAGAGGGTCGAGAGTCTTTTTAGGAGGGGGCGGACCCAAGCCTCTTTGAGGCTGGCCGGGATAATGCCTGTTCTGAATGAAGCATTCATGAAAGCCGTAAAGAGCGGTGCAAAGCGGTCTGCGCAGTCCTTGATGAGCTTAGGTGGGCATATGTCCCCTTTACATGGTGAGCGTTTGAGATTTTTGAGTAGGTTCATAACTTCTAATTCAGTGATGTCCCTGAAGGAGAAAACGGGTTTGGTGGAGTTGGTAGGGGCAGGAGTTGAGTTAGTTGGCTTAGTTCCGGTATGCAGCCGTGGGGCTTTGCAGTGGTCCTGGATTTTCTTTTGGAGGAGATCAATTTTGTGTAACATGGCAGATTGAATACTGGCACACCAGGCTTCATCTTTGATTATTTCATCTGGCGTATTCGGAGGAGAGATGAGCTCATTGAAAATGGTGAAAAATTCCTTTGAGTGCGATTTAGCATCGACATCTGCTGATTATTGTATATGTACTTCTGTAATCTTCGAGTGCTACACCAGAGTCTATGCTTCTGCTTCAGGGCTTTTATGTTTGTTCGCTTTTCTTCCTTGTTCTTAGAATTACACTTCTTAATCAGACTTATTTCTTTACGCATCAGGGATCTTCCATCAACCACCTCCCTATCAAATTGGTGCAATTTAGCTTAAAGCAGATATCTAGCTAGGCACGCTTTTGTCTCCACCTCGGCTCCCCTCAATTTGGTTAGGAGTTTAGGATGCCGCTACCGTCCCTTCTCCCAGGGAGAGACTGTCCCACCAGCAAGCCAGACACTTGTTTCATTTCCCAACATTTTGGCTGTGCTGTAGCAATTTACCCTTTGAGTTAGAGACCACCAGATTTTTAGTCCCCATAGAATCCATCTTGTCCCATTCATCCATCCAGGACCGAGTCAGCAAGAGGGGAGAGTGGTCGCTCAGAGTATTTTGTATTATTTTTAGATCTATCACTCCTGCAGAATCTATGTTTTTAATTAGGATGTCATCTATTGTGGATAACAAGATTATGTTAAACCATGTGGGTACATCTTTTAGAAAGGCTTCCTCTAGCAAGTTGACTTGAATGAAGCCGCGCATCTAGACAGAAAATGCAATACTCGCCCTTTTAGAGGTTTCAACACATTACCTGCCAATGTCCATCCTATCTGACATTTCAGACTCCTCTGGGGACCCCCTGCATTCAATTGAACCCCCCCCATTATGATAGGACCCCCACTATCCTTTGTTTCCCAGTCTAGTAAAACATTTTCCAACTTGTTGGTGACTGTCTACTGCCTCCGTAAGAGGAGTATAAAAAATATGAATCAGGAGGGTGTCCACCTGCTGGCCAGCGGTCTTGTCCGTCATCCTAAATCAACAACCCATCTATACTGGTTTTGACATAGTGAACTAGACATGACTTCCTAATGTTCACAGCGGTCAATAACCCTCCTATTGGTCGTCCTTTCCTAGCATTTTTTACAAATAATGATGTAGCCATCAAAAGTGGGAGAAGATCTAAGCCACGTCTCATGCAAAAATATAATGTCCGCCCTGAAAACATTTAATTCATATCAGAGTTCAGAAAGGAGTTATGCCATCTCGAGTTCCAGCAAGAAGTTACACATTCTGTGTCATTAGAATCCTGGATGCTTTCTCGTTGACGTTGGGAGAGAACTGGAAAGCCATCCCCAACTTGATGAGTCCGACCCATAGCTGGGCTGTCTCCGTTGGTCTGAAGCAAAGACGCATCTCACAGTGAGGTTAGGTCTGCCTTTATCTCTGGCATCATTCTCCCTCGCCTTGAGATAATATGTCTCAAAGCCCTTTAATAGGAGATCTTCCTGGCAATCACTGGCCAGTGTGTCCACCAGTCTCGAGAAAAAATGAACCGCACATTTCCCAAGTTGTGCGTGATCAAAATGTGGACAACTTTTATATCTGGGAGGAGATACTCTTTAGAACAGGAACCGTGGCAAGCAATGCCAATATGCTTCCTCTGTTTAGCGGCACATTCTTCTCTTCCTCAAATACGGACTCAAAGATGATGGGGCGAGTGCCGGACTGTCGAATGCCCCTGTCCTCCGTCCAGCTATGCGCATCTCGGAATGCCGCTTCTTTAGTGGCTGCATTTGCATTTTCTGATATTTGCCCTAAATGACTGAACAGTTTGAGCTCTAAAATTATCAGGGCTCATGGTGCCCATAGCCTTGGTGTTGTCTGGCTGGACACGTGGGACACATTCTGAGTCCCCTAGGGGCGTTGAAACCCGCAAGCCGGCAGTCGAAGGGGTTCATTTTGGGAGGTTCTGCTTTAGTTTTTAGGTGACTTTCTGGGGTCTTCGGAACCCTTGGGCAATTATTGCCTGTGTGGTAACATTGCAGCTGCTGAATGACACCTCCAGTTGGCCCAATTATTGCCTGTGTGGTAACATTGCAGCTGCTGAATGACACCTCCAGTTGGTCCAATTATTGCTTGTGTGGTAACATTGCAGCTGCTAGATGACACCTCCAGTTGGTCAATGGTCTGGATAGACACCAAGGGTTCCTGTCTTCTTCCTGCAGGCCCCAGTTTTGTTATTTTCACCACAGGAAGCTCTTCCACGCTGCCGGCTGCCTTGTCCCTGGTTTTCTCGTTTGCCGCAAGTCACATTGTCCTAGCAAACCTCCATGACCCTCTTTTTGTGGCTTTCGGACCATTTTTCATGTTTCTAGATTTCTTTGTCTTGCTCATAACCGGGCATTTATTTGGCCCACTCTGTCTAAAGAATTAATACTGTGTCTGCACATTATTGGGCTGGCCACGCTCTTAACTTCCATATTCTCGTCAATGGGAGATGTTGGCAAAACAAGGTGTTTCCACTCTTCCCAAGACCGGATGAAGTGTGAACTCCCATAGCTAGCTGTTTTTTGATGACTGTGAGAATGTCAGTGTTTGTTTTGAAATCTAGTGCTATGATGTCATAGAGTCTAATAAAAGATTGCAAGACAATATTCAATGCTGCCAGCGAGCTCATACCCACCTCCAATGCCTCCCCACGGCTTGCATCATTGCCCTGATATGGCAATGAGGACCGGTCATTAGCCAGGAATGAAAGCTCCTCCGTGAGCTGGAGTCTGGAATGACGACAGCCTCTCCTTCTTGCATTTTAAAGAGGCCAGGAGACATACTTAATCCGTCAAACACGCTTTCTGCAATTCTAATTTCATTCTCCAGGCTAATAAAAACATTTGTCATTGGGATGCTTGCTTCCAATTCCACTTCAGCAAGAACTGCCCCTGAAATGTCCAGCTCTTGCCCACCTGATACCACCTTCCCTGACAGCATACTGTACTGGCAAGCGTGTCTCATCCCAGACAGCTTGACTATACAGTTTTGCTGCATTCTGGGGAAACAATTCCGTAATTTTTGCTTGGGCAAAGGAGGGCACCTGTTTCCCCATATCAGGCAGAATTGTTTCCACCTCCTTGTCTGTTAACAATTGTTCAGCACTGCTAAAGGTGGTTAAGGTTTGGCTTTGGATTTTCCCTTCATGATTTTAAGTGTAGGCAAAGGGAGGTATTCCACAGTTTCCACTCAGTGACTGGTAAGTTAGCACAGAGTAACGGCTGCCGCTCTATTCACCCAGTCTCCCTCGTTCAGTATCTTGATGAGAACAAAGGCACAGATCTGCCTTCAGTCGGATAATGGCGCGAGCCGGGCAACTCCCAGTCCGTGTCCCTCGCAGCCTCTGCGACACAGATGCTCACACGCTTCTCCACGGATTTAGACTGCTGCACTCCACTCCCCCCTCCAGCAGCCCCATGAGGGTTTCGAGGATCGTGGGCGAAAAGGATCCCACCACGCTCTCAGGAAGCAGATTCTCCTACCTCTCATGCAGGTAAGCAGCAAGCCCACACTGACAGGCTGGAGGAAAGAACCTCAATGCCTGTAATGTGGATCGTCAAGCCGCACTACCGATTGCTGCTGACTAATTCGCTTGCAACCTCCGCCAATCCAACAAGACCTAGTATTGCAACATACAGTCTGTCCTCATTGTCCAAGTTGTTGAAGCTGATACTAACCCAGGGTCCTCTGATGTCAGAGTTACAAGATCATATAACACTGGGGAAGTGGCATTACAGCTTTGGGGTAAACTCTCGAGAAACAGAGATGCATATGAAGCTGGGAAAGGGAGCTGTGTGCTTGCAATAAATAATTACGCATCAGTGAAGCTGACACTGTGGCAGTCAGAAGCTGAAGCAGATTCTGAGGTAGGTAAAAGACTTAGAGGAAAGGGAAAGAGGCTACCCGTTCTAGTAGAAGTGGAATGAAGAGTGCCTTGCCCACCTGCAGAAGTTGAATAGTGTTGTTTAAGTTGCCCAATAACATTTCCACCATATCAAGTTGTAGCAGCAGAAGTTGAACTGTGGTTGTCTAGAATTTTGTCAGAACAGTCATATGTTGAAGTTGAAGCAGAAGTAGTCTGTGAAGCAGAGAAACCTGCCCTCACAGTAACAGAGAAAATTAAGTTGTTATAGCGAGAGCCATTTGCTTAACAGAAGCATCCTGACAAATTGCACAGAAGATGCTGCAGAAGTAAAGTTGTTATTAAAGTGGAAGTGGCATTTTGTTTTTTTAACCTTATCCAGGATTACAATGGTTTGTTGTGCCAATTTCTTTATGAAGCTTTGAAAAGGGAGCTTTGAACAGGGATCTTTTCATCCAGAGAAGAAGATACCTTTACCTGTGGATTTTTGTTGGAGTGTCTTTTTGTTTCCTTTGGAACTTTTCAAGAACTTTTCCGAGACTTTGTTTTCCTTGGGAGAAATTGACTTTGGACATTTCTGGGGGAGTGGAATCTGCCCAGAACAAGCAGAAGTCCACCAGGACCTTAATGGTAATATTTTATTTATGCTATTGTTGCTTTTACTTTGATTGTTTAATTTGTTTAGTGTGATGGTGAGATCTGCATATGCTAGGAGGTTTTCCCTTAGATCTTAGAATAGGTGGTAGAGTAGGTTTAGTTATGGTTTATATATTGTTCTTTTTCAGAATAAAATGTCAAACCTTGACAAAACACAGCTCATTTGTGAGCCTCACATTACTGACCCCTTACAAAAGGCTGACAAAAGCATTACGTTTTGAGTTCTGGAACGGCAGGCTAGCATGCCTATGTTTATCAGAAAATGGCCCCCACTGCACGTTAAATACAATCCATAAAACAGAATGGTTGCGTGATATCAAGTTTATGTTAAATGAGTAAATCATTCAAACTTCTACCTAAACCCAATATGGAAAATGTCCACTATAAATCACAAAGCTAAAAATCTCCAGGCATTAGGCCCGTCTGATAACATGTTGTGGTATTGCAATTTCACACAACAAAAGTCTAAAATCCTTGATCAGAGAGCCAAAGAAATTATGACAGCAAATCCGTAAAACTATGACATTCCAGCAGTAAGCGAGGTAATGTTTCTATTTTAGTCGTATCCCCGCAATAGCGACATTCTCATATGCCTTGGTAATTTCACTCTTGCCTCCAGAATCTCATTTGTGAGAAAGAGATTCTGGCATAAACTCAAAAATTGAGAATGCCAAAAAGCACTGTGGAATTTACATTGATAATCAGGGAAAGGGTTTAACATCTAGAAGGATCTGGGGAGACTGCATATGCTTATTTTTTACCTCTTACCTCATCAAGTGTGGTAATCTAATCGGTTTGCCATAGATTTGTTTTCAGTTTCGTAGGATTCTTTGTCATCATCTTGATGTGGTGTGCTCCGATTTGGTCGAGCAACGCTAAGCAATGGTGCATCCACTTATTAAAAGCGTGACTATTTATGTACCTTAAGTAAGTTTTAGCATCCACCATAAAGAAGGTTCTTGTGCATAGTCGATTTTAGAGAGCAGGGACAATTTCTTCCTTACGCAATTGCTTCCAAAGAAAGCAGTCCCAATTCATACCTTATTATAAAATTTGGAACCCCTCTGGGCAATCTAAGGACTTGTTTCCAGAAGACACCTTTTATTCATTCCAGTACAAATGTTCCAAAATTAGCATTACCTCAGCACCACACTTTAAATTGGGCCCCACCTTCAATTTGTTAAATTCCCGTTCTGGAACCAAAGATAGTTGGGCACTTTTTGTGTTTTATAATTGTAGCCCGTGCAGCCAAATATCCCCCAATGGATTGAAGCATTTGAAATGGCTTGTGGAATCCATGATGTTGATAGAAGAGATTGGGCTAAGTGTTTGTTAAGTAGAATACTTCAGACTGGTTCCGACTGTATTCTGAAACTGAGCGTGGAAGAAAGGGGTCAGTATGAGTGCATGAAGCTGCTTTGATTGCCAGGTTTGGCAAGACACCGACTCAATACCTTAAAAGGCTCAGGGAATTTAAGAAAAGAGAGAATGTGTCTTTGGTTGACTGGGTGAGTGCTGCGCACATGAACATGATGGGGTGGATTGATGGTTACAAAGTGAAAACGTTTGTTGAAGTGTCTCACCTTTTGTTTTATGAGCATTTTTCTGAAGCCTCTTCACCAGGGCTGCGTCAGTATGTTGCTGACCAGAACATTTTGGATCCCTTTAAGCTGGCTAGGCTGCCCGACAAGTGGGGTCTACCACCAGGTGTCCCCTAAGGTACCCTGTGGGAAGGACAAAGAGAAAGGGAAGTCTCAGGAGTCCAATAAGCAATCACAGTCGAGTAAACCTAAACCTTCCTCTCCCAAGAACCAACAATCTAGTGGGGATAAGTCTCATGGGGGTGAGAGCAAGAGAAGCAGTTCTGCTGCTGAAAGCAGGCTCCCAGTGGATACAGTACCGTACCTCACATTTCTGGCACTTGTTGGGACTGTGGGACTCTGGACCGCAGGGAGGGTGACCCCAAGTGTAAAGATAAGGCACTGGAGTCCAGGCTGACAGCCTGACCTACCCTTGCTTCGTGCCTGAGGTGGAGGCCACTGCCATCTTCTCCTCTACAGCAATCACCTTTGGTGCTCCTGCAGATTTTTCCCTGGTGTGCCATGGGGCCTGGGACCAGTACAGAGAAGTACTGGCTACTATCCCACAGATTTCTGAGAAGTGGCCTCCTGAATGGCCGGCCTTCCACTGGTTTGGGAGACACTGGGGCAAGTATGATATTGGTGGACATGACCCTGCTCATGCCAGAAGACTATGTAGGTGCTCCTCTGAGAACTACCAGGTTAGCTGGTGGGCCTCCCAAATTATCTCCTGGAGCCCTAGTCACCATCACGATTGCAGACAAGACAGCAAAGCTTCCCGTCCTGGTACAGGACAATATGCCTGCCCACATATTGTTGGGAAATAATCTAGTAGAGCTGGGGTTGATCTCTGATGGACTAACCCTGACTGCTGCTGTAGTCACTAGGTCTCAAGTCGCTCAGGGTCTGACTACTAGTCAGCTGCCCACGCCAAAGGGGAGACCCAAAGCAAAAATGTAAGAGCAAGAGGTCTACCTCTGTGAAGTGGGCTCCTTCTCTTCCTGCTGTTTCAGTAGCACCTACTGGGATCCAGGCTCCAGACGGGCTAGGTCCAGTGGTAACCAGAGACTCAACTCCTGAAGGAGAAGAGCCAGAAGACCCACCTCAGGGAGAGGTGCTCAACACAGAGGATCACCCTGACCTTCAACACCTGCTCAATGTAGGTGGGCCCTCTAGGGGAGACTTCTGTAAGGGTCAGACAGAGTACCACTTTCTTCAGGGTTTAAGAAAACAGGCCCGCGGTGAAGTGCCTAGGTCCTTCAGAATTTATTAGGAGGGTGAGCTCCTTTGTAGTGAGCCCACTAAGCATGAACCTGGTGCCCTCAAGAGGTTGGTGATACCCAAGAGTTACATGCCCTTCCTGCAGCAGGTGATTGATGAGGTGCCCTTAGCTGGACATCTTGGTACTAAGAAGACTAAGGCACGCCTCTCTGCACATTTCTACTGGCCCAGGATGGGAGTAGAATTGGAGTCCCACTGCCGGACCTGTCCCACTTGTCAATGGTCTGGCAAGACTGGAGGCAGTGTCATTTCCCCACTGCAGCCTTTGCCAGTGGTAGGCACACCATTTGAGGGTAGGCATCGACATCGTCAGTCCATTGGACCCTCCCACATAAGGTGGACACCAGTTATGTTACAATAATTTGTAGCGCGCACGGTCGTCCAAGGACATCATGGGGCATAGAACACAGACGGCAGAGAGCATAAGGACCTAAAACAATAAAGGTTTCAGAAGATGACGGAATTGAAGCTGGTTTTCCACCTGCCTAAGAGCAACGGGGCAGATAATTCCAAATTCGGGCCACCACTACTGAAAACGCACAGCCACCCATTCTGATCCGGTGAAACTTGGGAATGGCCACTAGTGCGGTTGCAGAGCAGAGGGCTTGAGCGGGCGCATAGGGCTTGAAATTTTCCTAAAGATATTCTGCACCTAGCTGATAGAAAGCCTTGTGGACCATACACAGGGACTTCAACTCAATCCTTTTAGCCACCGGTAACCAGTGCAGAGAGCAAAGCACTGGGCCGATATGTGATCTGTACAGGGTAGTGGTACTGGTTGATCATACCACCAGGTACCCTGAGGCTATACCCCTTTGGACCATTACTGCCAAGGTGGTTGCCAGGGCTCTCCTGGGCATTTTTACCAGAGTTGGTCTCCCTAAAGAGGTGGTCTCGGACAGAAGATCCAACTTCATATCTAGTTACATGCAAGCGATGTGGAAGGAATGCAGGGTTAACATAAGTTCTCCACCTTCTACCATCCCTGAACCAATGGAAATACTATTAGAACAAGTCTTTCATCCCTCGTTGTTGGGGTGAGGAGGAGCCTGCTGTTCCAAGCAGTGAAATTGACCAGACTAGCACGGATCGCTGAGTGGTGAGCAGAGTGGTAATTGGTGGGCGAGGTGACAGGTGCCTGGATCTAACGCTAATAACATCTGTTAGGCAGAAACCTGTGCAGTTCCCTAAGGGTCCACTGCAAAAGATTTAGGACTACAAGTGATTGGCAGTAAACCCAATTGGTAGCAGTCTGTACCACCCAGATTTACCTGGTAGCTGAGGCTGAGCATTCAGACTTCTCCCAAGATGAGTTAGGCAGTATATAGAGTATACACAATAGGTACAGAGATACCGTAGCACAAGCAAACACTGACCAGAGCTTTGGTGTAAAAGTATATCATTATTTATTTATAGACACACTTGTAAATTGCACTAGCACAAAGAGGTAAATAAATTCAACACACAGTCACTATTATATATATACAACCCTAATTACTTATTATACAAGTCTTAATGAGAAACACCACTTATTTTCAGACAGAGGTGAGCGCTTCACATAAGATGGCATTCTAATAAGTTGTTAAAAAGGTAGGGAAAAGGCAGGGTTATGAAAGCACACAAATTTCAATACTTTTCAAAGAACCACAGTGAGGCAGGTTAGGCAAAGTCTACTGGAGAGCAAGGAAGTTCAAATGCCAGGCCCACAAGTAAAATGTGTCCAGGATCACACAGTGGGGTTATGCCCAAAGAGTCTTTGTAGTAAGTTCACAAAAGAGTGAGATCAAGTCAGGAAAAGTTAGTTAACAGGTCCCAGGCTAGCCCAGGTTAGAAAGTAGAGGATTTACTGTCACCCCGAACGATCTGTCGCAAGGGAAGCCAGGTGGGGACACAGTACCTGAAAGTGGGAAGAACGCTCCAGCGGGGGCAGTTGTTCCTGGCAGCGGTTGCAAGTCGGTGTTTCGTCCAGAGGAAGAGGAGGTCTCGACGTGGAGGAAAGCCGAAGGTCGTTGCGCTGCCAGGGAAGAAACCAGCCGCGGAGTTTCCCGGTTACAAGGTACAACCCTTTTGTTCGCGGTAGTGGTAAACCGTGCCCGGGGTGCTTGGCACGGGCAAGGCGGCCACGAGATGGTCCAGGAAGGCGAAAAGATGGGCAAACTGGTTATCCCCACCAGTCAAAGGAAGAAGACTCTCCGGGCTGGAGATCTCCTCTGTCGTCGGGAAAAGTGGTGAGACGGTTCAGCAGGGCTCCACCAGTGGTGTCGTCGTTGCAGGTCGGCTCGGCTTCTCCCTCCTCGGATTCTTTAGGTCCTGTGGCGACTTCTGAAGTTCCAGTCCCCAAAGCCCTGCTTTCATGCAGAAAACCCCCATTCATTCAGCCTAGCTGTCACTCAAACATGCTAAGTGGTGAGTTGCCGAGGCAACTCAGTCCAGGGTGCCTAAACCCCCTCCCACACCCACTGTGGTACCCAGACAGAGTGGCACCACTTTTGGAGGCTTCTGTGGAGAAGCCCGCCAAAAAGTGGAACAAAGGGCTCGACTTGGGTTGGAGTCACAGAAGCGAACCAAGTTTCGGCAAAAATTACCAACCGGTGAATTTATATTCATTTAATAAACCGGAGGTATGTTCGAGGCTAAATTAAAAAGTCGTAGACTCGAACAATGGGAAAATCCCATAGGAATATATTTTCGGTCGAATATAAAAAGTAGTATCACTGCCACCAGCCAAAACTCGGTCAGGTGGGGACTGGACAGTGCCCCCTCGAACAACAGACCCCGGGGCAATTGAATTGCCCCGACCAGTACGTCCACAATAGGATGGTTTGCACTGGTTCTGTTAACAATTTGAGAGTAGTAAAGCCAATGGTGACTATACATGCCCTGGGAGACAGTAGTCAGTCCCAGGGTATGGAGTCTATGTTTGGGGGTCGCTACGACACCCCTGGGTTACGGCACTGAGGGTGCTATGTAACCCACATACCAAAAACACATGAAGCCCTATGGGGTAAAGGACCCCATAGCCCAAAAAACACATACAAAGTCAAAGAAACACCTCAAATCATGTCTAAGAGTGGGAGGCAAAGAGTCTCACTCTTAGCAGGAGAAATAAATAAACCCCAAAAATCCAGCAAAGCTGCTGGGGGACTCACTAGTTTGGGAAATTAGCCTTTAGGTTTGGGAAATTAGCCTTAACAGAGAATTCTCCCTAACAACATCCAGTAAGGTTTTATCCTTCCGTGCTATTCCCTGTAACCGCCCCTGCATTGAACACTTGGGCCAGCTTTGTTGGCGCTGCTGTTATTGTGAGTTACCAGTGTTATCATGGCTGCCGGAAGTTTGCCACAGACGGTGGGCACTTGGATTTAATTAGTCCCTTTGATCTGGCTTAATACACAGACAGTCCTATTGTGCAAGTGAGTAGCTCTTGCTAACGTGTTTAATGTACAGTGTCCCCTAGAGACTGCGGGCAGTGCTTATCCCTTTGATCTGAGGGACCGAAATTTCAGTTTTTGCTTTGCTTTTTGCTTGTCCTAAGAAGGTGATTAGTAACCTGCCAATAAACATGAAATCTGGGTTGAGAAGCCAGGTGAGCCATGAGGATAGGATTATTGGACATGAATCTATACTGGGATTGGTAAACCTGGAGGATAATGCTGTCCCTACTGGCTATAACCCTCAGGCTCCCCAGGACACCTAGGACTCCCCCGCTGCATTACCTACAGAGGCAATGGGTAATGTCCCACTGCTGGAAACCAACAGGCACGTGGTACCACTTATTCCTGCAAGTATGAACCACCAGTTTACGCAGGTAGTTTGATTAAACCCCAATTGCCTTCTTGTGGGAATAATTTTGGCAGGTAATTGATTACCATGAAAACATCAAGAACAACCCCTGTACTTATGCCAATTGTTGGCAAACGATTCCTTGATCCTTATTTTGTTAAAAAAGCTACGACGAGCACAAAGGTTAAAGGGGTGCCTATTGCAAGAGTAACAGTGATGCTGGACTACTCGGTAATAAAGGCGCATGAGAGCCCGGCGGGGCCAAAAGATCTTACGGACCTTAGTATAATTGAGTTTGCAGATCAGGCTATGGAAGGCTGTTCACTCCAGGAGGCCCCTTTAGCTGATAATGCTGGAGGTGTTATCCAACAAACTTGTGATGCATCACAGATTGGCTCTCCCTCTGACTTAAATAATATTATTGATAAATAATCAATCACAATTGAACCGGAGCCAGAAGGGCATGCCCAGATTTTAGGAGATTCTACTCCACGTATGAATGATCACTGTGACAATGGTGCTCTACACCATACTAAGTTGATCAAAGGATAAGATTAACCCACCCGACGGTGTCCGCCCTGAACATGGTGTTGAGCTTATTTGTGTCATTATATGACAATATCCGGAATGAACTAAAATCGACTAATATTTTGATCTCCGAGGTCAATGGTAAATTGGACGTTATTGGTTCAGAGATGCGCTTTCGACCTATGGCCCAGGTTTTGCCCCCAGGTGAAGGTGGATTTGGAGGATATGATCTGCAAGGTAATGAAGTAGTTGAAATAATTGAAATATCTGATGCTTCACCTCCCTCTGGTGAGGAACTTGTCCCCTCTCTTACTGCTCTCCCCAAGAGGGAACTCTCATTTCCAAACCACTTTATTGAACCTGTGGGGAAATGTGATGCTGCTTCTAAAATTATACAATATATTTGTTTTCGCCAATTCAGAAAGTACAACTAATTGATTTAACTGTTGACCGAATGATGCCGGGGAAAGATCAGGGCAAACAATCCTCAGTATCTGAGAAACTCAGATCCAGTAACCTGGAGCAAGGGAGGGCCATCAAAAATGTGAGAAGAAAAACTGTGCAGCAAAGGTCTCGTTTTCAGAATGAAGTATACTTCATTGGATTCCAACTCGAAAAATAATGATTTCCAACCACGCAAGTCGTATAGCATACTGCAAAAGAGGCTCTGACCAGGAATTGGAAAAATCGAAGGGGAAAATTGGTGGGCAATTGTTTGAATCTCGGGCGGACCAAAGGGTGTTCGCTCAAGTGTCTTGGGCCAGAATTATCAGGTCTATCTTAATCGAACAAACATATTACAGATCATTGCTGAAATACCACCATTGGGTCTTCGTAGCTCTACTTATATTAACAGGG